>NC_134470.1:34837732-35226589 GCF_964194025.1 Convolutriloba macropyga
ATAGAAAAATTTCTCAAGGAAAAGTTGCTCCATTAGTGAAAACTAACACAAAACTACTTTATAACCATCAAATTTAATCATATAATATATATATGAGTCATCAAAAGTCTTTTGTACATCAATTTTTTCCTCTTAATGTACAAATCATAGAGAAAAAATTTCTTAAGGAAAAGTTGTTCCATTAAAACAAGTAACAAAAAACGGCATGAAAACATCAATTTTGTTGACATAACGTATATACGAGTCATCAAAGGTCGTTTGTACATTATTTTTTCCCGCTTATTGTACATGTCCTATTGAAAAATTTCTCAAGGAAAAGTTGCTCCATTAGTGAAAACTAACACAAAACTACTTTATAACCATCAAATTTAATCATATAACATATATATGAGTCATCAAAAGTCTTTTGTACATCAATTTTTTCCTCTTAATGTACAAATGCTTGAGAAAAATTTCTTAAGGAAAAATTGTTCCATTAATGAAAACTAACTGAAAACGACTTAAAAACATCAATTTTGTTGACATAACGTATATATGAGTCATGGAAGCACATTTGTACATCATTTTTTCCCTCTTATTGTACATATCCTATAGAAAAACTTCTAAACAAAAAGTTGCTACGTTAGTGAAAAATAAAACAAAACTACTTTACAGAACATCAATTTTGTTCACAAAACGTATATATGAGTCATCAAAGGGCAATTGCACATCAATTTTTTCTTTTTAATGTACAAATCATGGAGAAAAATTTCTTAAGGAAAATTGTTGCATTAAAAAAAAAACTAAAAAAACGACTTAAAAACATCAATTTTGTTGACATAACGTATATATGAGTCATCAAAGGTCATTTGTACATCATTTTTCCCTCCTATTGTACATGTCCTATAGAAAAACTTCTCAATAAAAAGTTGCTTCATTAGTGAAAACTAACACAAAACTACTTTAAAACATCAAATTTGCTCATATATCATATATATGAGTCATCAAAAGTCATTTGTACATCAATTTTTTCCTCTTAATGTACAAATCATAGAGAAAAATTTCTTAAGGAAAAATTGTTCCATTAATGAAAACTAACTGAAAACGACTTAAAAACATCAATTTTGTTGACATAACGTATATATGAGTCATGGAAGCACATTTGTACATCATTTTTTCCCTCTTATTGTACATATCCTATAGAAAAACTTCTAAACAAAAAGTTGCTACGTTAGTGAAAAATAACACAAAACTACTTTACAGAACATCAATTTTGTTCACAAAACGTATATATGAGTCATCAAAGGTCAATTGCACATCAATTTTTTCCTTTTAATGTACAAATCATGGAGAAAAATTTCTTAAGGAAAATTGTTGCATTAAAAAAAAACTAAAAAAAAACGACTTAAAAACATCAATTTTGTTGACATAACGTATATATGAGTCATCAAAGGTCATTTGTACATCATTTTTTCCCTCATTGTACATGCCCTGAAGAAAAATTTCTAAAGGAAAAGTTGCTCCATTAGTGAAAACTAGCACAAAACTACTTTAGAAACATCAAATTTGGTCATATAGCATATTATTGAGTCATCAAAAGTCATTTGTACATCAATTTTTTCCTCTTAATGTACAAATCATAGAGAAAAATTTCTTAAGGAAAAATTGTTCCATTAATGAAAACTAACTGAAAACGACTTAAAAACATCAATTTTGTTGACATAACGTATATATGAGTCATGGAAGCACATTTGTACATCATTTTTCCCTCCTATTGTACATGTCCTATAGAAAAACTTCTCAATAAAAAGTTGCTCCGTTAGTGAAAACTAACACAAAACTACTTTAAAACCATCAAATTTAATCATATAACATAAATATGAGTCATCAAAAGTCATTTGTACATCAATTTTTTCCTCTTAATGTACAAATCCTTGAGAAAAATTTCTTAAGGAAAAATTGTTCCATTAATGAAAACTAATGAAAACGACTTAAAAACATCAATTTTGTTGACATAACGTATATATGAGTCATGGAAGCACATTTGTACATCATTTTTTCCCTCTTATTTTACATATCCTATAGAAAAATTTCAAGGAAAAGTTGCCCTGTTAGTGAAAACTAACACAAAACTACTTTAAAAACATCAAATTTGTCATATAACATATAATTGAGTCATCAAAAGTCATTTGTACATCATTATTTCCTCTTAATGTACAAATCCTAGAGAAAAATTTCTTAAGGAAAAATTGTTCCATTAATGAAAACTAACTGAAAACGACTTAAAAACATCAATTTTGTTGACATAACGTATATATGAGTCATGGAAGCACATTTGTACATCATTTTTTCCCTCTTATTGTACATATCCTATAGAAAAACTTCTAAACAAAAAGTTGCTACGTTAGTGAAAAATAACACAAAACTACTTTACAGAACATCAATTTTGTTCACAAAACGTATATATGAGTCATCAAAGGTCAATTGCACATCAATTTTTTCCTTTTAATGTACAAATCATGGAGAAAAATTTCTTAAGGAAAATTGTTGCATTAAAAAAAACTAAAAAAAAAACGACTTAAAAACATCAATTTTGTTGACATAACGTATATATGAGTCATCAAAGGTCATTTGTACATCATTTTTCCCTCCTATTGTACATGTCCTATAGAAAAACTTCGCAATAAAAAGTTGCTCCGTTAGTGAAAACTAACACAAAACTACTTTAAAACCATCAAATTTAATCATATAACATAAATATCAGTCATCAAAAGTCATTTGTACATCAATTTTTTCCTCTTAATGTACAAATCCTTGAGAAAAATTTCTTAAGGAAAAATTGTTCCATTAATGAAAACTAACTGAAGACGACTTAAAAACATCAATTTTGTTGACATAACGTATATATGAGTCATGGAAGCACATTTGTACATCATTTTTTCCCTCTTATTTTACATATCCTATAGAAAAACTTCTAATCAAAAAGTTGCTACGTTAGTGAAAAATAACACAAAACTACTTTAAAAACATCAAATTTGCTCATATATCATATATATGAGTCATCAAAAGTCATTTGTACATCAATTTTTTCATCTTAATGTACAAATCATGGAGAAAATTTTCTTAAGGAAAATTGTTTCATTAAAAAAAAACTAAAAAAAACGACCTAAAACATCAATTTTGTTGACACAACGTATATATGAGTCATCAAAGGTCATTTGTACATCATTTTTCCCTCTTATTGTACATGTCCTATAGAAAAACTTCTCAATGAAAAGTTGCTCCATTAGTGAAAACTAAAACAAAACTACTTTAAAAACATCAAATTTGCTCATATATCATTTATATGAGTCATCAAAAGTCATTTGCACATCAATTTTTTCATCTTAATGTACAAATCATAGAGAAAAATTTCTTAGGGAAAAGTTGTTCAATAAAAAAAACTAACAAAAAACGACTTAAAAACATCAATTTTGTTGACATAACGTATATACGAGTCATCAAAGGTTATTTGTACATCATTTTTTCCCGCTTATTGTACATGTCCTATAGAAAAATTTCTCAAGGAAAAGTTGCTCCATTAGTGAAAACTAACACAAAACTACTTTAAAAACATCCAATTTGCTCATATAACATATATATGAGTCATCAAAAGTCTTTTGTACATCAATTTTTTACTCTTAATGTACAAATCCTTGAGAAAAACTTCTTAAGGGAAAACTGTTCCATTAACGAAAACTAACTGAAAACGACTTAAAAACATCAATTTTGTTGACATAACGTATATATGAGTCATCAAAGGTCATTTGTTCATCTTTTTTTTTCCTCTTATTGTACATGCCCTATAGAAAAATTTCTCAAGGAAAAGTTGCTCCATTAGTGAAAACTAACACCAATCTACTTAAAAAACATCAAATTTGGTCATATAGCAAATAGTTGAGTCAACAAAAGGCATTTGTACATCATTGTTTCCTCTTAATATACAAATCCTAGGGAAAAATTTCTAAACGAAAAGTTGCTCCATTATTGAAAACTAACAGAAAATGACCTACAATGATGAATTTTGTTGACATAATGTATATATGGGTCATGGAAACTCATTCGTACATCATTTTCCCCTCTTATTGTACATATCCTATAGAAAAACTTCTAAAGAAAAATTTGCTACGTTAGTGAAATATAACACAAAACTACTTTACAAAACATCAATTTTGTTCACATAACATGTATTTGAGTCATCAAAGGTCAATTGTACATCAATTTTTTCCTTTTAATGTACAAATCATGGAGAAAATTTTCTTAAGGAAAATTGTTTCATTAAAAAAAAAACTAAAAAAACGACCTAAAACATCAATTTTGTTGACATAACGTATATAAGAGTCATCAAGGTCATTTGTACATCATTTTTTCCCGCTTATTGTACATGTCCTATAGAAAAATTTCTCAAGGAAAAGTTGCTCCATTAGTGAAAACTAACACAAAATTAATTTAAAAACATCCAATTTGCTCATATAACATATATATGAGTCGTCAAAAGTCTTTTGTACATCAATTTTTTCCTCTTAATGTACAAATCCTTGAGAAAAACTTCTTAAGGAAAAATTGTTCCATTAATGAAAACTAACTGAAAACGACTTAAAAACATCAATTTTGTTGACATAACGTATATATGAGTCATGGAAGCACATTTGTACATCATTTTTTCCCTCTTATATTGCATATCCTATAGAAAAACTTCAAGGAAAAGTTGCCCTGTTAGTGAAAACTAACACAAAACTACTTTAAAAACATCAAATTTGTCATATAGCATATAATTGAGTCATCAAAAGTCATTTGTACATCATTATTTCCTCTTAATGTACAAATCCTAGAGAAAAATTTCTTAAGGAAAAATTGTTCCATTAATGAAAACTAACTGAAAACGACTCAAAAAGTCATTTTTGTTGACATAACGTATATATGAGTCATCAAAGGTCATTTGTTCATCATTTTTTTCCTCTTATTGTAAATGCCCTATAGAAAAATTTCTCAAGGAAAAGTTGCTCCATTAGTGAAAACTAACACCAATCTACTTAAAAAACATCAAATTTGGTCATATAGCAAATAGTTGAGTCATCAAAAGGCATTTGTACATCGTTGTTTCCTCTTAATATACAAATCCTAGGGAAAAATTTCTAAACGAAAAGTTGCTCCATTATTGAAAACTAACAGAAAATGACCTACAATGATGAATTTTGTTGACATAACGTATATATGGGTCATGGAAGCTCATTTGTACATCATTTTCCCCTCTTATTGTACATATCCTATAGAAAAACTTCTAAAGAAAAATTTGCTACGTTAGTGAATTATAACACAAAACTACTTTACAAAACATCAATTTTGTTCACATAACATATATATGAGTCATCAAAGGCCAATTGTACATCATTTTTTCCTCTTAATGTACAACTCCTAGAGAAAAATTTCTCAAGGAAAAGTTGTTCAATTAATGAAAACTAACTGAAAACGACTTAAAATCATCAATTTTGTTGACATAACGTATATATGAGTCATGGAAGCACATTTGTACATCATTTTTCCCTCCTATTGTACATATCCTATAGAAAAACTTCTAAACAAAAAGTTGCTACGTTAGTGAAAAATAACACAAAACTACTTTACAAAACATCAATTTTGTTCACAAAACGTATATTTGAGTCATCAAAGGTCAATTGTACATCACTTTTTTCCTTTTAATGTACAAATCATGGAGAAGAATTTCTTAAGAAAAATTGTTCCATTAAAAAACTAACAAAAAACAACTTAAAAACATCAATTTTGTTGACATAACGTATATATGAGTCATCAAAGGTCATTTGTACATCAATTTTTCCCTCTTATTGTACATGCCCTATAGAAAAATTTCTCAAGGAAAAGTTGCTCCATTAGTGAAAACTAACACCAATCTACTTAAAAAACATCAAATTTGGTCATATAGCAAATAGTTGAGTCATCAAAAGGCATTTGTACATCATTGTTTCCTCTTAATATACAAATCCTAGGGAAAAATTTCTAAACAAAAAGTTGCTCCATTATTGAAAACTAACAGAAAATGACCTACAATGATGAATTTTTTTGACATAATGTATATATGGGTCATGGAAGCTCATTCGTACATCATTTTCCCCTCTTATTGTACATATCCTATAGAAAAACTTCTAAAGAAAAATTTGCTACGTTAGTGAAATATAACACAAAACTACTTTACAAAACATCAATTTTGTTCACATAACATATATTTGAGTCATCAAAGGTCAATTGTACATCAATTTTTTCCTTTTAATGTACAAATCATGGAGAAAATTTTCTTAAGGAAAATTGTTGCATTAAAAAAAACTAAAAAAAACGACTTAAAAACATCAATTTTGTTGACATAACGTATATATGAGTCATCAAAGGTCATTTGTACATAATTTTTCCCTCTTATTGTACATGTCCTATAGAAAAACTTCTCAATGAAAAGTTGCTCCATTAGTGAAAACTAAAACAAAACTACTTTAAAAACATCAAATTTTCTCATATATCATATATATGAGTCATCAAAACCATTTGTACATCAATTTTTTCATCTTAATGTACAAATCATAGAGAGAAATTTCTTAGGGAAAAGTTGTTCCATTAAAAAAAACTAACAAAAACCGACTTAAAAACATCAATTTTGTTGACATAACGTATATACGAGTCATCAAGGTCATTTGTACATCATTTTTTCCCGCTTATTGTACATGTCCTATAGAAAAATTTCTCAAGGAAAAGTTGCTCCATTAGTGAAAACTAACAGAAAATGACCTACAATGATGAATTTTTTTGACATAATGTATATATGGGTCATGGAAGCTCATTCGTACATCATTTTCCCCTCTTATTGTACATATCCTATAGAAAAACTTCTAAAGAAAAATTTGCTACGTTAGTGAAATATAACACAAAACTACTTTACAAAACATCAATTTTGTTCACATAACATATATTTGAGTCATCAAAGGTCAATTGTACATCAATTTTTTCCTTTTAATGTACAAATCATGGAGAAAATTTTCTTAAGGAAAATTGTTGCATTAAAAAAAACTAAAAAAAACGACTTAAAAACATCAATTTTGTTGACATAACGTATATATGAGTCATCAAAGGTCATTTGTACATAATTTTTCCCTCTTATTGTACATGTCCTATAGAAAAACTTCTCAATGAAAAGTTGCTCCATTAGTGAAAACTAAAACAAAACTACTTTAAAAACATCAAATTTTCTCATATATCATATATATGAGTCATCAAAACCATTTGTACATCAATTTTTTCATCTTAATGTACAAATCATAGAGAGAAATTTCTTAGGGAAAAGTTGTTCCATTAAAAAAAACTAACAAAAACCGACTTAAAAACATCAATTTTGTTGACATAACGTATATACGAGTCATCAAGGTCATTTGTACATCATTTTTTCCCGCTTATTGTACATGTCCTATAGAAAAATTTCTCAAGGAAAAGTTGCTCCATTAGTGAAAACTAACACAAAACTACTTTAAAAACATCCAATTTGCTCATATAACATATATATGAGTCATCAAAAGTCTTTTGTACATCAATTTTTTCCTCTTAATGTACAAATCCTTGAGAAAAACTTCTTAAGGAAAAATTGTTCCATTAATGAAAACTAACTGAAAACGACTCAAAAACATCAATTTTGTTGACATAACGTATATATGAGTCATGGAAGCACATTTGTACATCATTTTTTCCCTCTTATATTGCATATCCTATAGAAAAACTTCAAGGAAAAGTTGCCCTGTTAGTGAAAACTAACACAAAACTACTTTAAAAACATCAAATTTGTCATATAACATATAATTGAGTCATCAAAAGTCATTTGTACATCATTATTTCCTCTTAATGTACAAATCCTAGAGAAAAATTTCTTAAGGAAAAATTCTTCCATTAATAAAAACTAACTGAAAACGACTTAAAAAGTCATTTTTGTTGACATAACGTATATATGAGTCATCAAAGGTCATTTGTTCATCATTTTTTTCCTCTTATTGTAAATGCCCTATAGAAAAATTTCTCAAGGAAAAGTTGCTCCATTAGTGAAAACTAACACCAATCTACTTAAAAAACATCAAATTTGGTCATATAGCAAATAGTTGAGTCATCAAAAGGCATTTGTACATCATTGTTTCCTCTTAATATACAAATCCTAGGGAAAAATTTCTAAACGAAAAGTTGCTCCATTATTGAAAACTAACAGAAAATGACCTACAATGATGAATTTTGTTGACATAACGTATATATGGGTCATGGAAGCTCATTTGTACATCCTTTTCCCCTCTTATTGTACATATCCTATAGAAAAACTTCTAAAGAAAAATTTGCTACGTTAGTGAAATATAACACAAAACTACTTTACAAAACATCAATTTTGTTCACATAACATATATATGAGTCATCAAAGGCCAATTGTACATCATTTTTTCCTCTTAATGTACAACTCCTAGAGAAAAATTTCTCAAGGAAAAGTTGTTCAATTAATGAAAACTAACTGAAAACGACTTAAAATCATCAATTTTGTTGACATAACGTATATATGAGTCATGGAAGCACATTTGTACATCATTTTTCCCTCTTATTGTACATATCCTATAGAAAAACTTCTAAACAAAAAGTTGCTACGTTAGTGAAAAATAACACAAAACTATTTTACAAAACATCAATTTTGTTCACAAAACGTATATATGAGTCATCAAAGGTCAATTGTACATCACTTTTTTCCTTTTAATGTACAAATCATGGAGAAAAATTTCTTAAGAAAAATTGTTCCATTACAAAACTAACAAAAAACAACTTAAAAAGATCAATTTTGTTGACATAATGTATATATGAGTCATCAAAGGTCATTTGTACATCAATTTTTCCCTCTTATTGTACATGTCCTATAGAAAAACTTCTCAATTAAAAGTTGCTCCATTAGTGAAAACTAACACAAAACTACTTTAAAAACATCAAATTTGCTCATATATCATATATAAGAGTCATCAAAAGTCATTTGTACATCAATTTTTTCATCTTAATGTACAAATCAAAGAGAAAAATTATTTGAGGAAAAGTTGTTCCATTAAAGAAACTAGCAAAAAACGACTTAAAAATATCAATTTTGTTGACATAACGTATATACGAGTCATCAAAGGTCATTTGTACATCATTTTTTCCCGCTTATTGTACATGTCCTATAGAACAATTTCTCAGGGAAAATTTGCTCCATTAGTGAAAACTAACACAAAACTACTTTAAAAACATCAAATTTGCTCATGTAGCATATATATGAGTCATCAAAAGTCTTTTGTACATCAATTTTTTCCTTTTAATGTGCAAATCCTTGAGAAAAATTTCTTATGCAAAAATTGTTCCATTAATGAAAACCAACTGAAAACGACTTAGAAACATCAATTTTGTTGACATAACGTATATATGAGTCATGGAAGCACATTTGTACATCTTTTTTTCCCTCTTATATTGCATATCATATAGAAGAACTTCAAGGAAAAATTGCTCTGTTAGTGAAAACTAACACAAAACTACTTTAAAAACATCAAATTTGTCATATAGCATATAATTAAGTCAACAAAAGTCATTTGTACATCATTGTATCCTCTTAATGTACAAATCCTAGAGAAAAATTTCTTAAGCAAAAATAGTTCCATTAATGAAAATTAACTGAAGACGACCTAAAAAATCAATTTTAATGACATAACGTATATATGAGTCATCAAAGGTCATTTGTACATCATTTTTTTTCCTCTTATTGTACATGCCCTATAGAAAAATTTCTCAAGGAAAAGTTGCTCCATTAGTGAAAACTAACACAAATCTACTTTAAAAACATCAAATTTGGTCATATAGCAAATAGTTGAGTCATCAAAAGGCATTTGTATATCATTGTTTCCTCTTAATATACAAATCCTAGGGAAAAATTTCTAAACGAAAAACTGCTCAATTTATGAAAACTAACAGAAAATGACCTAAAATCATCAATTTTGTGGACATAACGTATATATGAGTCATGGAAGCTCATTTGTACATCATTTTTCCCTCTTATTGTACAAATCCTATAGAAAAACTTCTAAAGAAAAATTTGCTACGTTAGTGAAATATAACACAAAACTACTTTACAAAACATAAATTTTGTTCACATAACATATATATATGAGTCATCAAAGGTTTATTGTACATCATTGTTTCCTCTTAATGTACAAATCCTGGAGAAAAATTTCTTAAGGAAAATTGTTCCATTAAAAAAACTAACAAAAAACGACTTAAAAACATCAATTTTGTTGACATAACGTATATATGAGTCATCAAAGGTCATTTGTACATCAATTTTTCCCGCTTATTGTACATGTCCTATAGAACAATTTCTCAGGGAAAATTTGCTCCATTAGTGAAAACTAACACAAAACTACTTTAAAAACATCAAATTTGCTCATATATCATATATAAGAGTCATCAAAAGTCATTTGTACATCAATTTTTTCATCTTAATGTACAAATCAAAGAGAAAAATTATTTGAGGAAAAGTTGTTCCATTAAAGAAACTAGCAAAAAACGACTTAAAAATATCAATTTTGTTGACATAACGTATATACGAGTCATCAAAGGTCATTTGTACATCATTTTTTCCCGCTTATTGTACATGTCCTATAGAACAATTTCTCAGGGAAAATTTGCTCCATTAGTGAAAACTAACACAAAACTACTTTAAAAACATCAAATTTGCTCATGTAACATATATATGAGTCATCAAAAGTCTTTTGTACATCAATTTTTTCCTCTTAATGTGCAAATCCTTGAGAAAAATTTCTTGAGGAAAAATTGTTCCATTAATGAAACCAACTGAAAACGACTTAGAAACATCAATTTTGTTGACATAACGTATATATGAGTCATGGAAGCTCATTTGTACATCATTTTTCCCTCTTATTGTACAAATCCTATAGAAAAACTTCTAAAGAAAAATTTGCTACGTTAGTGAAATATAACACAAAACTACTTTACAAAACATAAATTTTGTTCACATAACATATATATATATATGAGTCATCAAAGGTTTATTGTACATCATTGTTTCCTCTTAATGTACAAATCCTGGAGAAAAATTTCTTAAGGAAAATTGTTCCATTAAAAAAACTAACAAAAAACGACTTAAAAACATCAATTTTGTTGACATAACGTATATATGAGTCATCAAAGGTCATTTGTACATCAATTTTTCCCTCTTATTGTACATGTCCTATAGAAAAACTTCTCAATGAAAAGTTGCTCCATTAGTGAAAACTAACACAAAACTACTTTAAAAACATCAAATTTGCTCATATATCATATATAAGAGTCATCAAAAGTCATTTGTACATCAATTTTTTCATCTTAATGTACAAATCATAGAGGAAAATTTTTTAAGGAAAAGTTGTTCCATTAAAAAAAACTAGCAAAAAACGACTTAAAAACATCAATTTTGTTGACATAACGTATATACGAGTCATCAAAGGTCATTTGTACATCATTTTTTCCCGCTTATTGTACATGTCCTATAGAACAATTTCTCAGGGAAAATTTGCTCCATTAGTGAAAACTAAAACAAAACTACTTTAAAAACATCAAATTTGCTCATGTAACATATATATGAGTCATCAAAAGTCTTTTGTACATCAATTTTTTCCTCTTAATGTGCAAATCTTTGAGAAAAATTTCTTGAGGAAAAATTGTTCCATTAATGAAAACCAACTGAAAACGACTTAGAAACATCAATTTTGTTGACATAACGTATATATGAGTCATGGAAGCTCATTTCTACATCATTTTTTCCCTCTTATTGTACATATCCTATAGAAAAACTTCTAAACAAAAAGTTGCTACGTTAGTGAAAAATAACACAAAACTACTTTACAGAACATCAATTTTGTTTATATAACATATATATGAGTCATCAAAAGTCATTTGTACATCATTTTTTTGCTCTTATTGTACTTGTCCTATAGAAAAATTTCTGAGAGAAAAATTGTTCCATTAATGGAAACTAACACAAAAAGACTTAAAAACGGCAATTGTGTTCACATAACGTATATATGGGTCATCAAAGGTCATTTGTACATCATTTTTCCCCCTTAATGTACAAGCCCTAGGGGAAAGTTTGTAAACGAAAAACAGCTCCATTGTCAAAAACAAACACAAAACTACTTTAAAAACATCAATTTTGCTCACATAACATAAATATGAGTCATCAAACGTCAATTGTACATCAATTTTTTCCTCCTAATGTACAAATCCTAGAGATAAACTTCTTAAGGAAAAGTTGTTCCATTAATGGAAACTAACACCAAACGACTGAAAAAAATATCCATTTTGTTCACATAACATATATATGAGTCATCAAACGTCATTTGTTCATCATTCTTTCCCTCTCAATGTACAAGTGCTAGAGAAAAACTTCTTAAGGCAAAGTTGTTCCATTAACGGAAACTAACACCAAACGACTGAAAAAAATATCCATTTTGTTCACATAACATATATATGAGTCATCAAACGTCATTTGTTCATCATTCTTTCCCTCTCAACGTACAAGTGCTAGAGAAAAACTTCTTAAGGCAAAGTTGTTCCATTAATGGAAACTAACACAAAACGATTTAAAAAAGTATCCATTTTGTTCACACAACATATATATGAGTCATCAAACGTCATTTGCTCATCATTCTTTCCCTCTCAATGTACAAGTGCTAGAGAAAAACTTCTTAAGGAAAAGTTGTTCCATTAACGGAAACTAACACAAAACGACTTTAAAAAACATCCATTTTGTTCACATAACGTATATATGAGTCATCAAAGGTCATTTGTACATCGTTTTATCCCTCTTCACTTATTGTACAAATCCTAGGGAAAATCTTCTTAAGGAAAATTTGTTCCATTGTCGAAAACTAACACAAAATGACTTAAAAACATCAATTTTGATTACATAACGCATATATGCGTCATCAAAAGTCAATTGTACATCATTTTTCCCACTTAATATACAAATTTCAGGGAAAAACTTCTTAAGTAAAAGTTGTTCCATTATCAAAAACTAACACAAAACTACTCTAAAAACATCAATTTTGCTCAGATAACATATATATGAGTCATCAAAGATCAAGAGTACATCTTTTTTTCCTCTTAATGTACAAATCCTAGCGAAAAATTTCCTCAGGAAACTTTGTTCTATCATTGAAAACTAACACAAAGTGACTTAAAAAAACATCCATTTTGTTCACATAACATATATATGAGTCATCAAAGGTCATTTTTACATCATTTTTTCACTCTTAATGTACAAATCCTAGAGAAAAATTTCTTGAGGAAAAGTTGTTCCATTATCAAAAACTAACACAAAATTACTTTAAAAAACATCAATTTTGCTCACATAACGTATATATGAGTCATCAAAGATCAATTGTACATCAACTTTTTCCTCTTAATGTACAAATCCTAGAGATAAACTTCTTAAGGAAAAGTTGTTCCATTAAAGGAAACTAACACAAAACGACGTAAAAAAACATCCATTTTGTTCACATAACATATATAGGAGTCGTCAAACGTCATTTTTTCATCATTCTTTCCCTCCCAATGTACAAGTGCTAAAGAAAAACTTGTTAAGGCAAAGGTGTTCCATTAACGGAAACTAAACCAAACGACTTAAAAAACATCCATTTTGTTCACATAATGTATATATGAGTCATCAAAAGTCATTTGTACATCGTTTTTTCCCTCTTCACTTAATGTGCAAATCCTAGGGAAACTCTTCTTAGAGAAAATTTGTTCCATTATTGAAAACTAACACAAAACGACTTAAAAACATCAAATTTGATTACATAACGCATATATGCGTCATCAAAAGTGAATTCTAAACCATTTTTTCCCACTTAATGTACAAATCTCAAGAAAAAACTTCATAAGTTGTTCCATTATCAAAAACTGACACAAAACTACTTTAAAAACATCAATTTTGCTCTCATAACATATATATGAGTCATCAAAGATCAAGTGTACATCTTTTTTTCTTCTTAATGTACAAATCCTAGCGAAAAATTTCTTCAGAAAAAGTTGTTCTATCATTGAAAACTAACACAAAGCGACTTAAAAAAACATCCATTTTGTTCACATAACATAGATATGAGTCATCAAAGGTCATTTGTACATCATTTTTTCACCTTAATGTACAAGTCTTAGAAAAAATTTCTTAAGTAAAACTTGTTCCACTAGTAAAAACTGAGCCAAAACTGCTTAAAAATTATCAATTCTGTTCACATAATATATATATATATATATATATATATATATATATATATATATACATATAGATACATATATATATATATATATATATATATATATATATATATATATATAAATCATCAAAGGTCAATGGTACATCAATTTTTGCCCACATATTGTATATATCCTAGAGAAAAATTTCTTCAGGAAATTTGTTCCATTATTGAAAACTAACACAAAACGACTTTAAGAAAAATCAATTTTGCTCACATAACATATATATGAGTCATCAACGGTCAATTGTACATCATTTTTTTTGTTTAATGTTCAAGTCCTAGAGAAAAATTTCTCAAGGAAAAGTTGTTTAATTATTGAAAACTAACACAAAACGACTTTAAAAGCATTAAATTTGATCTCATAACGTATATATATGAGTTATCAAATGTCATTTGTACATCATTTTTCCCCTCTTATTGTACATATCCTAGAGAAAAATTTCTCAATGAAAAGTTGCTCCATTAGTGAAAACTAACACAAATCTGATTTAAAAACATCAAATTTGGTCATATAGCAAATAATTGAGTCATCAAAAGTCATTTGTATATCATTGTTTCCTCTTAATAAACAAATCCTAGGGAAAAATTTCTAAACGAAAAGTTGCTTCATTTTTGAAAACTAACTGAAAACGACTTGAAATCATCAATTTTGTTGACATAACGTATATATGAGTCATGGAGGCACATTTGTACATCATTTTTTCCCTCTAATTGTACATATCCTATAGAAAAACTTCTAAACAAAAAGTTGCTACTTTAGTTAAAAATAACACTAAACTACTTTAGAAAACATCAATTTTGTTCACAAATTATATATATGAGTCATCAAAGGTCAATTGTACATCAATTTTTTCCTTTTAATGTACAAATCATGGAGAAAAATTTCTTAAAGAAAATTGTTCCATTCAAAAAAACAGACAAAAAACGACATAAAAACATCAATTTTGTTGACATAACGTATATATGAGTCATCAACGGTCATTTGTACATCATTTTTTCCCTCTTATTGTACATGTCCTATAAAAAAATTTGTCAATGAAAACTTGCGCCATTAGTGACAACTAACACAAAACTACTTTAAAAACATCAAATTTGCTCATATAACATATATATGAGTCATCAACGGTCAATTGTACATCATTTTTGTTCGTTTAATGTTCAAATCCTAGAGAAAAATTTCTCAAGGAAAAGTTGTTTAATTATTGAAAACTAACACAAAACGACTTTAAAAACATTAAATTTGATCTCATAACGTATATATGAGTTATCAAATGTCACTTGTACATCATTTTTCCCTCTTAATATACCTGTCCTAGAGAAAAATTACTAAAAGAGAAATTGCTCCATTGGTGAAAACTAGCACAAAACTACTTTGAAAGACATCGATTTTGCTCACATAACATATGTATGAGCAATCAAATGTCAATTGTACCTACTTTTTTCCTCTTAATATACACGTCCTGGAGAAAGGTTTCTTAAGTAAAATTTGTTCCACTGGTAAAAACTAACACAAAACTACTTTACAAAACATCAAATTTGTTTATATAACATATATATGAGTCATCAAAAGTCATTTGTACATCATTTTTTTGCTCTTATTGTACATGTCCTATATAAAAATTTCTCAAGGAAAAGTTGCTCCATTAATGAAAACTAACACAAAACTACTTTAAAAACATCAAATTTGCTCATATAACATATATATGAGTCATCAACGGTCAATTGTACATCATTTTTGTTCGTTTAATGTTCAAATCCTAGAGAAAAATTTCTCAAGGAAAAGTTGTTTAATTATTGAAAACTAACACAAAACGACTTTAAAAACATTAAATTTGATCTCATAACGTATATATGAGTTATCAAATGTCATTTGTACATCATTTTTCTCTCTTAATATACCTGTCCTAGAGAAAAAATTACTAAAAGAGAAATGGCTCCATTGGTGAAAACTAGCACAAAACTACTTTGAAAGACATCGATTTTGCTCACATAACATATGTATGAGCAATCAAATGTCAATTGTACCTACTTTTTTCCTCTTATTATACACGTCCTGGAGAAAGGTTTCTAAAGTAAAATTTGTTCCACTAGTAAAAACTAACACAAAACTACTTTAAAAAACATCAAATTTGCTCATATAACATATATATGAGTCATCAAAAGTCATTTGTACATCAATTTCTTTCCTCTTAATGTACAAATCCTAGAGAAAAATTTCTGAAGGAAAAATTGTTCCATTAATGGAAACTTACACAAAATGACTTAAAAACATCACCTTTGTTGACATAACGTATATATGAGTCATCAAAGATCATTTGTACATCATTTTTTTGCTCTTATTGTACATGTCCTTTAAAAAAATTTCTCAAGGAAAAGTTGCTCCATTAATGAAAACTAACACAAAACTACTTTAAAAACATCAAATTTGCTCACATAACATATATATGAGTCATCAAAGCTCAATTGTACATCAATTTTTTCCTCTTAAGGTAGAAATCTTAGCGAAAAATTTCTTCAGGAAAAGTTGTTCCATCATTGAAAATTAAAACAAAAAGACTTAAAAAACATCCATTTTGTTTACATAACTTATATATGAGTCACCAAAGGTCATTTGTAAATCAAAGGTCATTTTTTACCTCCTAATGTACAAGTCCTAGAGAAGAACTTCTAAAGGAAAATTTGTTCCATTTCCAATAACAAACACAAAACTACTTTAAAAAACATCAATTTCGTTCACATAACACATATATGAGCAATCAAATGTCAATAGTAGATCGTTTTTCCCCTTAATGTACAAGTCTTAGAGAAAATTTCTTAAGTAAAACTTGTTCCCCTAGTGAAAACTAAGGCAAAACTGCTTTAAAAAATATCAATTTTGTTCACATAACATATATATATATATTATATTATATTATATATATATATATATATATATATATATAATATATATATATATATATATATATATATATATATATATAAGTCATCAAAGGTCAATTGTACATTAATTTTTCCCCACATAATGTATAAAATCCTAGAGAAAAATTTCTTAAGGAAATTTGTTCCATTATTGAAAACTAACGCAAAACGACTTTAGGAAACATCAGTTTTGCTCACATAGCATATATATGATTCATCAACGGTCAATTGTACATCGTTTTTCTGTTTAATGTTCAAATCCTAGAGAAAAATTTCTCAAGGAAAAGTTGTTTCCTTATTGAAATTTAACTCAAAACGACTCAAAACCAGCAAATTTGTTCACATAACGTATATATGAGTTATCAAATGTCATTTGTACATCTTTTTTTCCTCTTAATGTACATGTCCTAGAGAAAAACTTCTAAACAAAAAATTGCTCCATTAGTTAAAACTAGCACAAAACTACTTTGAAAAACATCAATTTTGCTCACAAATCATATGTATGAGCAATCAAAAGTCAATTGTACTAAGTTTTTTCCCTCTTAATGTACACGTCCTAGAGAAAAATTTCGAGGTATTCCAGTGTTTGTCCATTTTGGCTTCGAACCGCGCCAACGCACTGGAAATGATCAAGCAGGGTGTCATCTCCCAATGCGAGACTTACTTGGATTTCGTTTCGCAACGGACTTTTGTACTGTCGTCTGACTTGAGTCCTCACGGCGTGAACAAGGCAATTAAATCGGCACTGAGTCTACTACGAAGACTGAATTCATCGTTCCCTGAAATGATTGTCTTCCTGACTTTCTAAGATACTATCGCCTGTTTGAGAGATCACATGAACAAAAATGTTGTTCAGTTCGCTTTCGATTTGTCTCAATTTCTGTCAAGTTTTGGCATTGACGTGTTCCTTCAACGTTATTGGTACGCTCGCGCGCAGACCTATGCAATTTGGCCGCGTTAGCCTAACAGTATAAACCTGCTCTGAGCCTTAGAAGTGACAGATGGCTGTCCAGCAACACTGTAAGATTAATGACTTAGTTTGTATAGACGATGAGAGCAACAGTTGAACTTAGAATACCACGGCTCGTATTGCGGAATACCGGTATGTTTTCGAGAGCGTCGCACTCTCCGCTGTCCTAGGCACGTCGTCCTGAACGCCCATCCAGCACCTTTGTGTGTGATAATTCCTCATATTTCCTCTCAATGATGTCAGCTTGTGAGGAAAAACAGTACCAGCCCAATAATACTGGTCTGGCTGTTTACAAATTTATCAGTGAAAACCTCGGCTAGAAAATAATTATTAGCTCTTCAATTTTGGCTGACGTTTTTGGAATACGATTTTTTGGAAAACGCCAAAAATGACAAGAAGCTTACCAGAGTTCTGTTTGTGAGCTCCAACCAATGTATCGAATGCTGGTGTTTTGCTTGATATTTTCAAGCACTTGTAATTTATAAAGATTGTCAGGGAAAATAGTTGTGTACCCGGTTTCATGTGATAATTCTCATCGGTACTCAAATTCTGCAATTTTTAGTTAAAACACTGAGCCTCTTCATGAGACTCTGCATTGGACGCATTATTATTGTGGGCATTTTCTGCAGCGCTATGATTACCGGTTTTGTTTGCACTTTAGGTTGAACTTCTTGGTTTCCGTGACGATTTGTTCCCAAAAAAGTTGTATGCTAAGCCAAGAATGTGTGTGTGTGTGTGTGTGTGTGTGTGTGCTTGTGTGTGTGTGTGTGTATGTGTGTGTGTGGGGGGGGGGGTAGGAAAAGTTTAATGCAACCGGTTACAAATTGTTTTTGCTGCATGCCTATTGTCTTGATTTTCACACACTGAACACCAACACAACACGGCTCCAACCCAGATAAGACTTTTAATTCCATGGACAGTTTTTTCAGGAACTCCTATATTCACACTAATTACTCAAAACACATATGAGTAAGTTAAACTCTATTCAGTATCTTGTTGATTTTTTCTCACAAAAATTAATGTTCGGACTTTAATCGTGCTCATTCCTTATTGATTTGCTGCCATTTTTTTCCGCCAACAATCATTTTTTATTTTTCCTGACATGTATAGTGTTCAACAAGGGAATGCGTCATGTTGTACTTACAGATTTTTTGTAATTTTGAATAGACTAAAACACAGTAGTTTGCATTTTCAAGTTGAAATAGTTTAGGTATCGAAACCGGACATTGAAATTCTGTTGATGAAAGTGCTGATGAAGGCAATCGATGATACTGCAATGAACAACATGATGAACCAATTGATGCCTGGACTAGTTGAAGTACTTCACATGTTCAGTGCTGACGAGGTATTCCAGTGTTTGTCCATTTTGGCTTCGAACCGCGACAACGCTCTGGAAATGATCAAGCAGGGTGTCATTTCCCAATGCGAGGCTTACTTGGATTTCTCTTCGCAACGGACTTTTGTACAGTCATCTGACTTGAGTCATCACAGCGTGAACAAGGCAACCAAATGGGCACTGAGTCTACTACGAAGACTGAAGTCATCGTTCCCTGAAATGATTGTCTTCCTGACTTTCTAAGATACTATCGCCTGTTTGAGAGATCACATGAACAAAAATGTTGTTCAGTTCGCTTTCGATTTGTCTCAATTTCTGTCAAGTTTTGGCATTGACGTGTTCCTTCAACGTTATTGGTACGCTCGCGCGCAGACCTATGCAATTTGGCCGCGTTAGCCTAACAGTATAAACCTGCTCTGAGCCTTAGAAGTGAGAGATGGCTGTCCAGCAATACTGTAAGATTAATGACTTAGTTTGTATAGACGATGAGAGCAACAGTTGAACTTAGAATACCACGGCTCGTATTGCGGAATACCGGTATGTTTTCGAGAGCATCGCACTCTCCGCTGTCCTAGGCACGTCGTCCTGAACGCCCATCCAGCACCTTTGTGTGTGATAATTCCTCATATTTCCTCTCAATGATGTCAGCTTGTGAGGAAAAACAGTACCAGCCCAATAATACTGGTCTGGCTGTTTACAAATTTATCAGTGAAAACCTCGGCTAGAAAATAATTATTAGCTCTTCAATTTTGGCTGACGTTTTTGGAATACGTTTTTTTGGAAAACGCCAAAAATGACAAGAAGCTTACCAGAGTTCTGTTTGTGAGCTCCAACCAATGTATCGAATGCTGGTGTTTTGCTTGATATTTTCAAGCACTTGTAATTTATAAAGATTGTCAGGGAAAATAGTTGTGTACCCGGTTTCATGTGATAATTCTCATCGGTACTCAAATTCTGCAATTTTTAGTTAAAACACTGAGCCTCTTCATGAGACTCTGCATTGGACGCATTATTATTGTGGGCATTTTCTGCAGCGCTATGATTACCGGTTTTGTTTGCACTTTAGGTTGAACTTCTTGGTTTCCGTGACGATTTGTTCCCAAAAAAGTTGTATGCTAAGCCAAGAATGTGTGTGTGTGTGTGTGTGTGTGTGTGTGCTTGTGTGTGTGTGTGTGTATGTGTGTGTGTGGGGGGGGGGGGGGTAGGAAAAGTTTAATGCAACCGGTTACAAATTGTTTTTGCTGCATGCCTATTGTCTTGATTTTCACACACTGAACACCAACACAACACGGCTCCAACCCAGATAAGACTTTTAATTCCATGGACAGTTTTTTCAGGAACTCCTATATTCACACTAATTACTCAAAACACATATGAGTAAGTTAAACTCTATTCAGTATCTTGTTGATTTTTTCTCACAAAAATTAATGTTCGGACTTTAATCGTGCTCATTCCTTATTGATTTGCTGCCATTTTTTTCCGCCAACAATCATTTTTTATTTTTCCTGACATGTATAGTGTACACCAAGGGAATGCGTCATGTTGTACTTACAGATTTTTTGTAATTTTGAATAGACTAAAACACAGTAGTTTGCATTTTCAAGTTGAAATAGTTTAGGTATCGAAACCGGACATTGAAATTCTGTTGATGAAAGTGCTGATGAAGGCAATCGATGATACTGCAATGAACAACATGATGAACCAATTGATGCCTGGACTAGTTGAAGTACTTCACATGTTCAGTGCTGACGAGGTATTCCAGTGTTTGTCCATTTTGGCTTCGAACCGCGACAACGCTCTGGAAATGATCAAACAGGGTGTCATTTCCCAATGCGAGACTTACTTGGATTTCTCTTCGCAACGGACTTTTGTACAGTCATCTGACTTGAGTCATCACAGCGTGAACAAGGCAACCAAATGGGCACTGAGTCTACTACGAAGACTGAAGTCATCGGTCCCTGAAATGGTTGTCTTCCTGACATTCCAAGATACTATCGCTCGTTTGAGAGATCACGTAAACGACGATGTTGCTCAGTTCGCTTCTGATTTGTCTCAAATTTAAAACATCTAACGCGGTCAAAATTTGTCTCAGATATGCTCTCAACCAACGAAGACCACAAGTCATATTCTATAATAAACCAGGAATATAGATATTTCCAATACGCACACTTTGAAGAATCACATTTGAAGAATCGAGGAAGCCAAATTAACGCTTTTTGTTGCCGCTGTTCAGATTACTTGATTGTGGTCGCATTCAGAGTGTAAATCTGCGAAATGATCCCTAATCGTTGTCACTCTAAAAAATGTATCATTACAATATCTATAAAATCTACTGTATTACAATTGCTAAAAACTGGATCAATTCAACCCTCCCCTTTGACGCATCGCATCTTTTTCAGAGGCATATGCTATCTATTTTTAAAAAAAATCGCAACTTGGTATCATACAACGCACCAGGGGTGCTGAATATACTCCAAATAGCTATGTTACTGGTGGTTATTTTAAGAGCCGCGAAACGAGGAAATCACTTTTTGCCGACTTGGTGGATTTAAATTTTTTTATCATTGAAATTTTCACAAAATTTGTTTAATTTCAAAGCAAACAGGACTAAATTTTTGCAGTCATTGTAAAGGGTAATGGATAAGAAAAAATAACATCTGTTATATCCCCCAACTTTTCGCGCCTTCTTGCAATTTCTCGTCAAATCCCTTCAAGTCGGTTATTAAACGCACAAAACTAACATTAGCAATGAAGTCGAACTATAAGCACCAATAAATTTTTCTCTTTTTCAAAACACTATAAATATTAATTTTTACAAAAACAATCATCCTATTTGTGGAGAAGCAAATTGGGAATTTTCCTGCTACATTTTTCCGCCAAATTTAGCAATGTCCTGCTAAACTGTTGATTGGTCACTCATCTTAAAGCTTACCCAAGTAAATTTGAATTTTACAAGATGTTTTAAAAAAAACAAGGGTTTTCACAAAAATGGACAAATTGTTTTCAGTTGGATCCTCGTAATTATAATATCTGACATGCTCGCTATAGTCAACTTTTTTCTTACTTGTTTTTGAGGTTTAAAAGGAAAATACAATTTTTCAAATTTTTATCAACTTTTCGTGTTTTGCATCATGCTTAAGTGGTATCGCCGAGCTGTTTTACTGCGGTATTGTCGAGGTATAAAATGATAAAATAAAAATCTCAAACTTTGCTAAAATTGTCTGCGTTTATCTCTATCCAAATGGTCATTAATGGGTTCATCCAGTTGTGTATAAACTTGCTTTACCAATGCTGCCATACAATATTACGTACACATTTTGCCATAAATTTAACATAACCGACTAACGTCGGATGCATTGCTCTCGAACGATTCTAAGAAGTTCACTTAAATGCTTCATATGACGTCATTATAGGTTATTACATACCACTGTTTAGGTTTAAAGTGAGAAATGACACCAACTTCTGCGCACTCTTCCTTTCGTTCAGTTTGGCCAATAATTGAGTTCAAGTGCTTAAAATTGCAATAAGAGGCATTTATATCAAGCAAAACACAAAAAGTCAACGGCGTAAAAGCGAATCGAAAATTCATAACCCTCAAGGATAAATTTTGCATAAGATCAAATATTTACAATAATTGCGTCAAACTTTGTTCGAGAGCATAACGAAATTACAAATTTATAAATTCTCAATGTAAAGGTGATTTCAATTTTAATTAGAACAATTATTAAGTGTTGTTCACTTAGTCGTACGACAAAACGTAGAACTTAAGAGAGTTTTTTTACAAAGCAATCAGTACTTCTCTCTGTGACGCAATCTACTATCTCTAGTATCTGTGAACGAAAATGGCGACGAAAAATTTAAAATTGAAGGAACTGTGGAATGGTAATTTTTTCTTTTATTCTTAACCATTTTGCGATTCAATTTTAAACAACAAATCTCGACAACTACTGCTTTCAGTTCCTGCTTAAAGGCTCAGATAACAACCAGGGTGTCATTTCCCAATGCGAGACTTACTTGGATTTCTCTTCGCAACGGACTTTTGTACAGTCATCTGACTTGAGTCATCACAGCGTGAACAAGGCAATCAAATGGGCACTGAGTCTACTACGAAGACTGAAGTCATCGGTCTCTGAAATTGTTGTCTTCCTGACATTCCAAGATACTATCGCTCGTTTGAGAGATCACGTAAACGACGATGTTGCTCAGTTCGCTTCTGATTTGTCTCAAATTTAAAACATCTAACGCGGTCAAAATTTGTCTCAGATATGCTTTCAACCAACGAAGACCACAAGTCATATTCTATAATAAACCAGGAATATAGATATTTCCAATACGCACACTTTGAAGAATCACATTTGAAGAATCGAGGAAGCCAAATTAATGCTTTTGGTTGCCGCTGTTCAGATTACTTGATTGTGGTCGCATTCTGAGTGCAAATCTGCGAAATGATCCCTAATCGTTGTCACTCTAAAAAATCTATTATTACAATATCTATAAAATCTATTGTATTACAATAGCTAAAAACTGGATCAATTCAACCCTCCCCTTTGACGCATCGCATCTTTTTCAGAGGCATATGCTATCTATTTTAAAAAAAAATCGCAACTTGGTATCATACAACGCACCAGGGGTGCTGAATATACTCCAAATAGCTGTTACTGGTGGTTATTTTAAGAGCCGCGAAACGAGGAAATCACTTTTTGCCGACTTGGTGGATTTAAATTTTTTTATCATTGAAATTTTCACAAAATTTGTTTAATTTCAAAGCAAACAGGACTAAATTTTTGAGGTCATTGTAAAGGGTAATGGATAAGAAAAAATAACATCTGTTATATCCCCCAATATTTCGCGCCTTCTTGCAATTTCTCGTCAAATCCCTTCAAGTCGGTTATTAAACGCACAAAACTAACATTAGCAATGAAGTCGAACTATAAGCAACAATAAATTTTTCTCTTTTTCAAAACACTATAAATATTAATTTTTACAAAAACAATCATCCTATTTGTGGAGAAGCAAATTGGGAATTTTCCTGCTATATTATTCTGCCAAATTTAGCAATGTCCTGCTAAACTGTTGATTGGTCACTCATCTTAAAGCTTACCCAAGTAAATTTGAATTTTACAAGATGTTTTAAAAAAAACAAGGGTTTTCACAAAAAAGGACAAATTGTCTTTCAGTTGGATCCTCGTAATAATAATATCTGACATGCTCGCTATAGTCAACTTTTTTCTTAATTGTTTTTGAGGTTTCGTGTTTTGCATCATGCTTAAGTGGTATCGCCGAGCTGTTTTACTGCGGTATTGTCGAGGTATAAAATGATAAAATAAAAATCTCAAACTTTGCTAAAATTGTCTGCGTTTATCTCTATCCAAATGGTCATTAATTGGTTCATCCAGTTGTGTATAAACTTGCTTTACCAATGCTGCCATACAATTTTACGTACACATTGCTGCCATAAATTTAACATAACCGACTAACGTCGGATGCATTGCTCTCGAATGATTCTAAGAAGTTCACTTAAATGCTTCATATGACGTCATTATAGGTTATTACATACCACTGTTTAGGTTTAAAGTGAGAAATGACACCAACTTCTGCGCACTCTTCCTTTCGTTCAGTTTGGCCAATAATTGAGTTCAAGTGCTTAAAATTGCAATAAGAGGCATTTATATCAAGCAAAACACAAAAAGTCAACGGCGTAAAAGCGAATCGAAAATTCATAACCCTCAAGGATAAATTTTGCATAAGATCAAATATTTACAATAATTGCGTCAAACTTTGTTCGAGAGCATAACGAAATTACAAATTTATAAATTCTCAATGTAAAGGTGATTTCAATTTTAATTAGAACAATTATTAAGTGTTGTTCACTTAGTCGTACGACAAAACGTAGAACTTAAGAGAGTTTTTTTACAAAGCAATCAGTACTTCTCTCTGTGACGCAATCTACTATCTCTAGTATCTGTGAACGAAAATGGCGACGAAAAATTTAAAATTGAAGGAACTGTGGAATGGTAATTTTTTCTTTTATTCTTAACCATTTTGCGTTTCAATTTTAAACAACAAATCTCGACAACTACTGCTTTCAGTTCCTGCTTAAAGGCTCAGATAACAACCAGGGTGTCATTTCCCAATGCGAGACTTACTTCGATTTCTCTTCGCAACGGACTTTTGTACAGTCATCTGACTTGAGTCATCACAGCGTGAACAAGGCAATCAAATGGGCACTGAGTCTACTACGAAGACTGAAGTCATCGGTCTCTGAAATTGTTGTCTTCCTGACATTCCAAGATACTATCGCTCGTTTGAGAGATCACGTAAACGACGATGTTGCTCAGTTCGCTTCTGATTTGTCTCAAATTTAAAACATCTAACGCGGTCAAAATTTGTCTCAGATATGCTTTCAACCAACGAAGACCACAAGTCATATTCTATAATAAACCAGGAATATAGATATTTCCAATACGCACACTTTGAAGAATCACATTTGAAGAATCGAGGAAGCCAAATTAATGCTTTTGGTTGCCGCTGTTCAGATTACTTGATTGTGGTCGCATTCTGAGTGTAAATCTGCGAAATGATCCCTAATCGTTGTCACTCTAAAAAATCTATTATTACAATATCTATAAAATCTATTGTATTACAATTGCTAAAAACTGGATCAATTCAACCCTCCCCTTTGACGCATCGCATCTTTTTCAGAGGCATATGCTATCTATTTTAAAAAAAAATCGCAACTTGGTATCATACAACGCACCAGGGGTGCTGAATATACTCCAAATAGCTGTTACTGGTGGTTATTTTAAGAGCCGCGAAACGAGGAAATCACTTTTTGCCGACTTGGTGGATTTAAATTTTTTTATCATTGAAATTTTCACAAAATTTGTTTAATTTCAAAGCAAACAGGACTAAATTTTTGAGGTCATTGTAAAGGGTAATGGATAAGAAAAAATAACATCTGTTATATCCCCCAATATTTCGCGCCTTCTTGCAATTTCTCGTCAAATCCCTTCAAGTCGGTTATTAAACGCACAAAACTAACATTAGCAATGAAGTCGAACTATAAGCACCAATAAATTTTTCTCTTTTTCAAAACACTATAAATATTAATTTTTACAAAAACAATCATCCTATTTGTGGAGAAGCAAATTGGGAATTTTCCTGCTACATTTTTCCGCCAAATTTAGCAATGTCCTGCTAAACTGTTGATTGGTCACTCATCTTAAAGCTTACCCAAGTAAATTTGAATTTTACAAGATGTTTTAAAAAAAACAAGGGTTTTCACAAAAATGGACAAATTGTTTCCAGTTGGATCCTCGTAATTATAATATCTGACATGCTCGCTATAGTCAACTTTTTTCTTACTTGTTTTTGAGGTTTAAAAGGAAAATACAATTTTTCAAATTTTTATCAACTTTTCGTGTTTTGCATCATGCTTAAGTGGTATCGCCGAGCTGTTTTACTGCGGTATTGTCGAGGTATAAAATGATAAAATAAAAATCTCAAACTTTGCTAAAATTGTCTGCGTTTATCTCTATCCAAATGGTCATTAATGGGTTCATCCAGTTGTGTATAAACTTGCTTTACCAATGCTGCCATACAATATTACGTACACATTTTGCCATAAATTTAACATAACCGACTAACGTCGGATGCATTGCTCTCGAACGATTCTAAGAAGTTCACTTAAATGCTTCATATGACGTCATTATAGGTTATTACATACCACTGTTTAGGTTTAAAGTGAGAAATGACACCAACTTCTGCGCACTCTTCCTTTCGTTCAGTTTGGCCAATAATTGAGTTCAAGTGCTTAAAATTGCAATAAGAGGCATTTATATCAAGCAAAACACAAAAAGTCAACGGCGTAAAAGCGAATCGAAAATTCATAACCCTCAAGGATAAATTTTGCAGAAGACCAAATATTTACAATAATTGCGTCTAACTTTGTTCGAGAGCATAATTACTGACGAAATTACAAATTTATAAGTTCTCAGTGTAAATGTGAATTAAACTTTAATTAGAACAATTGTTAAGTGTTGCTCACTTAGTCGTACGACAAAACGTAGAACTGAAGAGAGCTTTTTAAAAAAAACAATCAGTACCTCTCTGTGACGCAATCTACTATCTCCAGTATCTGTGAACAAAAATGGCGACGAAAAATTTGAATTTGAAGGAACTGCGTGGAATGATATTTTTTCTTCTATTCTTGACCATTTTGCGATTCAATTTTAAACAGCAAATCTCGACAACTAATGCTTTCAGTTCCTGCTTAAAGGCTCAGATAGCAACCAAATGTGACTTGAATGCAATGGACAACCTAAAATTGTACTTACTGCTGTTGACACCTATTGGGCAAGAGTTAGAAAGCACACAGTGCTTACAAATCTTAACCAATATTCATACAGCTGTCAACAGCATCTGCAGCATCTAGCGATTAATATTCGAATGGAAAAATTTATTAGAGGTTTTTATGTAAATACGTGCGTGGTCAGCTCCTAAAGCAAAATCCAATCCAAAAGTTTATATTGTGTTTTCACGTCCTGTATGTAACCTGTTGCCTGACTGGAAGTCTTTTTGGGTTTATTGAGAGAAGACGAAGAATACCAGTACCACGGTGAGATTGTTTCTGTTTTGATAGTAATTGTTTGCTCTTGCATTTTTTACAAGCAAAGTTACGAGCAAAGTTGCCCCCTCCCACGTTTTTGTTATTCATTGAGATGAAAACAACTTAAGTTATAGTTACCAGTGTTAACGCTGTTCCGTTTCTGATAGTTAACAGCGGAAAACTATATAGCAGTCGACAGTCCTAAAATAATGCAAGATCACTGCAATAAATTTACAAATTGCGATCAGATACGAATTAGGATCTCACTTGAAAGAAGCTTTTCTTCTTATCAACACTAAGACTTGTTGGTATATGGGAAGGTATTTTTCTTACCCGAAAAATAAGAACGAGAAATGGGAAAGAGAAAAAGTAACAAAATGGAAGCATCCTCAGTTAAAAACAACGAATATACAACAGTAGATGGTTGTGGCGTTGCTGAAAGCCATTTCTTATCAGACACTATAAGGGAACCAATCCTTTGGATTAACACAGTCAATGAGCAACTTAGCAGTTGATGACTTTGACACCCATTTTCAAGTTCCCGTTGATACAGCTCTTTTTTTCTGATAAAAAACAAACTGTTAAAAACAACTGTGAAAGGCCACAAAAACAACCAAATTTAAATCAGTTACGCAATTTGGAAACCACATTTTGACAAGTGGCTGTGCTCACAATAAATATGGGCATACACTCAATTCATCCCGCTACTGTCAAATGCAAAAGAAATTCAGTGATATTGGGGCCCGCATTGACAAGATAGTTTTGAATGGCGAATCACAAACAAGGTCAAGTTAATTGCGCAGCTTCTGATCAATCTAAACAAGCTATCACATGCATAACAAAGCTAGCGAATTTGGCCATCAGATGCCTGCTACCTGTTTCAGTGGCACCAGTTTTCTGCACTGCTTCTTTAACTGCTTTAATGAAATTAAAAAAGAGTTCTGCGTTGTATAGCTGTGGGCGAGGTCTCTCGACGTTTATTCCTAAAATGCATAGCCGAAAAAAAACAGAATTGGAGTCGGCCGAACTGATCTCGTTTAAACAACCTGGTGTATGAGTCAAGGGTGGAGCCGAAAGCACCATGCACGCAACCAAAATTACCTTTGAGAAATTGGAGCATTCACAAAATGTGGGAATATTACAGATCGTTTTCAAACATGCCTTCAATTCCCATAAAAGAGGATAAATTTTGAGCGGCACTGTTACCCTAATGCAGACGAGTCTTGTGTCATTTGCCATATATTGCTACTCACTGCATATTCCTCTCTCTTACAGCAAATAATCTGTGACTTGTCAATCCGGAGTGTAACAAGGAGATCCCTTGGGCCCAATGTTGTTTTCCCTGACTTCCTGGCCTTTAATAGAAGAGATTGATTCAGAAATACCCAGTCTTACCCAGAACTGTTCGTACTTTGACGATTGTTTTATTGCAAAAACAGAAAACCAATTTATTGCGGCTTAGAAGAGACAAATGTGAGGTCTGGTCAAAGGAGCTCCGGAAACGTTTGAGATTTAAAAGAAACAGAATAAAGGGACATAAGGTACGGGGTGCTGCTGTTGGCTCCCGCAGATTCGATGCTTCCTCGTTACAATGCTTCCCCGAAGCGTGTTCAAATGATCGAAAAACTACTGCAGAACCTGGTGTACATAAATTACCCACAGTGTGCCCTTGGCAGTCTATGTAGTTGCTTGGGTGCACCTAAAATGGTGTTTTCCTTGCACTGCAATACATCATCAGAGGAATATCATTCGAGAATATACTGGGTATAGTTCTGTCCAATGAATCATGGCATTAAGCTTGTTTGTCTATCAATAAGACCGGAATTGGAGTCAGATGAGCGTTTGACCAGATAGAAGCAGCCAGCCTATTTTGGTTCGATTTCGCAGTCTTCTATATTGGTAGAACTTATAACTGGCCAAAGTCCGACAGCAGACCACAGCTAAACCGAAATGACATATGAACTAAAAGATTTGTCAACATCGCAGCTTACTCAAAGCGATAAACAGGAATTTCTCGATAAGTTGCTTCCAATGAATAGTTAAAAACTAAACATCTCATAGGGAAAAGGCTCGCTTATTGCCACTCTCTCCGCTTCAATAGGAAGCTTGGTTATTGGTAGCTCTCAAACCTGCTCGCAGCCTCCATATCTTGCCAAACAACTTTCATGCAGCTGTGAAGTACAGACTGGCTCCCATGTATGAAAAAGAAAAGAAGCGTCCCTATTGTAAAACAGTATCTTTCGATACACTCGATGATCATGCTGTTACATGCCATGGCCTGGGCGATATGCTTTTGTGGCAAGATATGTTAAGGGACAAAATTTTGTCCAGTTGCAGCGCTGCCAACTTCTCGCCAGTTTGCGAGCAGAAAAACCAGAGACAATTTGCCTTGTTGGTCTGCCCGGTAGCCAGCGGCTCCGTGTGTAACCATTATCTCCCCACTGCAACTCAGTTTTATTTCAAATGCGGCTACCAAGTCTAGTTTTGCCCAGAGAGCTGCTGAATACAGGAAGTTTGAGCGATTTTTCCACCAATGTGCCAACTTGGGTGTTACATTCATTCGTATGGCTTTTGAATCAGTTGGTGGACTCTCTGAATTGGTGAGCAAGAGATTGAAGCAAATTGATCTACTTACTGACAACAAAGGTTTGCACCCACATGTTTTTGTCAGTTGCTTTCAGCAGGCTTGCTTGATCGGTTTCATTCACACTAATGTGAGGAAACGATATAATGTTGATTGCCAGAAGTGCAGACCTCATGGTCATTAGCAAGAGTTGGTTACTAGATGCCAAAGATAATCATTCCAGTTCGAAGATAGCGCCTTCTTGAAGATTCACTACTAAATGCACCAGAAGCTACCTTAATCTTTTACCGCCCAACGAGAGGGGAATAGCGGGCAAAATTAATAATAGCTCGCCCAAAATGTGGAAGGATATATAGAAGCGAACAGATCGAGTGATAATACCGCAGAATGGTTGCCTGAATTTTAAGGCTGAACTACTATGTCACCCAATGGGAGGGACTTAATGTATTAATTGAATCTTCTTGAATCACTCATTGAGAGGGGAGTTGAACAAATTGCCCTTCTGAGTAAACAGAAGACACGAACACAATTGATGAAATTAATGAACAGGAGGGTGACAGTAAACTCAATTAGACTGTTGATTTGAATTAGAACCATGTCAGCAATAAACTAAGTAATATAAACTCTGAATTAAAAAAAATATGAAATTATGACAAGTTTTCAGACAATTTTATCTAATTTTTCGGTTTTGACAGGTGAAATTGAAACCCAGTTATATTATGAAAGTTACCTGCTTAAATAAACCTCAACGCTTCCATATCAACAACCAGCTCAAGTGTTGAGCACCTTAGTTTTTCTTTCGAGTTCACTGTATTTGATTGAACGGACATATTGGCGTTTACATTAGCCTACTGTTTTTTGATATCTCAAAAAAAGCGGATTGATTCGAGTCGGAAGACCGAGTGAAACCATTAATAGCGAGTGTCAAAAAGCAGTAGTCTAATAAACTTAATTTCCAGATGTTCATTGCAAAAATTTTTATATTAATAAATTATGCCGTCAATAACTCATTTGTGAAATAACTCAACTAGCCAATAATAATTCGCAAGACTTTCCGAATGGACAGAAACGCCAAGCACATAGTAAATTATTTGCAAGTAGATGCAGTTGTTCGTTTTTGATAGTTGATATTATCTCAAAACATCCGCCTTTTGCTGACCACAGTAACAAAAATGCGCGGCCTCAAAATTGTGATCACGTGCACAACAGGTATAACGGTCACGGTTGGATGAAGGCAGAAACCTTTGAAAAAAAAACACAAAACAGAATAGTCTAGCTTTCTCGTATATGCAAACAATTGTTCTTCATTTTTCCGCATTAACAAGCTTGCATAGGGAGTACAGACAAAAACTAGATGAAAACTACTCAACAAATTTTACTTAAAAACTATAGAAACTTTCAAGCAACTTTCCGAGCAAGCCTCGTCAAACAAGAAAAAAAACTTTCTCTTCATGGTTTGGAAAATTTTAAAATGCTCAAATTCAGTATAGTTGGAAAGATTAAATAAAACCAATTAACTCTGCCAAACATCATATACAAAACTCAATGAAAGAAGAACAATTAAAATTGAGAAAACAAGTAAGAAAAAGAATTCGATACAGAAACTCTTCTCTCTCTCTCTCAAAAGACACTAGACTAAAGCACATAGGAAATATTGATACAGCGTTCGCACAAAAACTGCTAAATGTAAAGATATTAAAAAGCTGAACTTAATTTGACCAAATCACAGCAAAGTTTGGTGAATTATTTTTTGACATCACTGAACCGTACCTGAAAACTCAAATAAATTTGTTGAAACAAACTCAAATAAATTTGTTGGACCTTTAACCTTGAAACAATAGAAACCCATTTTAAGACCAAAATTTTGGCCAAACTTTGAGAGACCATCAAAATGCACAAATTGAATCAAATAACGTCATCAAAAACATTTGTTTTTACTACAAAATAAGTGCAATGGCAATGAACGGACAGTGCAAGCACGCAGAGCAGTAGAGACATTTAGCAAAGAATGAAACATTCCGGAAAACATTATTTTAGTCAATAGATAGCAAATACAGATAGGAAGTACGGATAGAAAGACAAAGACAAACAGACAGACAGACAGACACACACATAAACACACATACACGCCCACACACACACACACACACACACACACACACAGAGAGAGAGAGAGAGAGAGAGAGAGAGAGAGAGACAGAAAATAGAGAAAAAAGGATAGAACCTTTGACAGAGAAAACTACACACAAACAGAGAAACACATAAACAGAAACCAAGACAAAAACCAAAATTCAACAATAAAACAAAGGAATAAGAAAAAGCCAAAAAAATGAATACTATTAAAGAAAAAAACATACTCAAGAGATTAATACAGTGAAAGAAAAACAATTAAAATTGAGAAAACAAATATGAAAAAAATTTCGATACAAACTCTCCTCTCTATCTCAAAAAGACACGAAATATTAATACACGAAACGTAAGAAAACTGCTAATTGTAATGATACCGAACTTAAAAGTACCTAATATTTCGAAATGAAAAATACAGCCAATTTTCTGTTTATTGGCGTAAAATTGGGTTTGAAAACCTAATTTTTTGATGCAGATTAATTTTTTTTTCAGGCACGGTTAAACTTAAAAAATCAAAAAATTAGACCTTCAAGCCCGTTAGCACGCCAAAAACACAATAAATGGATGAATTTTGCATTTGAAAATCTTCACAAATGAAAATTTACGATGTCATCAGAAAAACCTTTGTTCCTAATAAAAAATGACTACAATGCCAATGAGCACAAATACCATTTATTTTAATTCAATTCCATTTTTGAACAAATTTCCTTAAAAGTACATACTAGCAAGTGTGCAGTTCAATAAAGATATTTTGAAAAAAAACTGGAACATTTCCTTTTATATCTCGTCCTCTCATCTATCTCTATCTGCCTTTTTCTCACAAATTTCTCGGTTCTATTTGAGATCTTTAGCTATATTTTTTCCAAATTTCCTTCGTGTATTTCCTCTCATCTCTCTCCCTCTGTGTCTGTCTGTCTTTACGTCTTTCAATCTGTAATTGTTGCCCAATATAGACTAAATATTTTAAGAAGATAAGGAGTTGAAGAGGAAAACGACATACAGAGATAGATAGATAGATAGATAGATAGATAGAGAGAGAGAGAGAGAGAGAGAGAGAGAGAGAGAGAGAGAGAGAGAGAGAGAGAGAGAGAGAGAGAGAGTTGAGAGATAAATGGAACGTTTCAATCTTTTGCAAAATATCTGAATTGCTCTGTGGACCTGCTAGAATACATTTTTAAAATTTAAGAAATGCAGTTATTTTCAATTTAAATTATACTGTCCTATCCTTCGCATTGTAATTAGTTTGTGTTAAGAAAAATGTTCTTCGATGACACTGTACGTTTTCATGTGTGCAGATTTTGATGGGTGCTGAAAGTATTTCCAATTTTCTGTGTTTTTTATGAACATGTCTTTGAAGTTCTAATTGTTTCAACAAGTTTGTTCGAGTTTTCAGGTGCGGTTGGAGTGATGTCAGAAAATTAGGTTTTGAGCAGTTTTCATGCATTTGCCGTTTTAATATTTCTATTTCCTTTGTGCTTAAGTCCAGTGTCTTTCTCAGTTTTTCATCAACTTTTTTAAATTATCTACTTCTATTGTCTTTTTTTTGCGCAGTTTTATATTATTCTCCTACATTTTCCTCTTCTTAAAATTGGTTTTCTTTTCTTTTGACCTTTTTTTTGTTTTTCTTTTTTATATACTGGTTTTTGTATCTGTGTTTCTGAGTTTCTGTGGTTGTCTTTTTCGCTCTCGCTCTCTCTCTCTCTCTCTCTCTCTCTCTCTCTCTGTTTGTATGCTGTTTTTCTCAATGTCTCTCTCCCTTTCCTTTTGTTCTCTCCTCCCTTTATTCTCTGCGCTTTTCCCTGCTCGTATTTTCACTTCTCTGCTTTCCTCTCTTTCCTTTTATTTCTCTCCCGTTTCACGTAATTGTTCAATTTTTCTCGCACTTTTAGAAAACATAACCAACTAATGTCGGACGAATTGCTCTCAAACGACCGGTGAGCGGTTGCTTTCGTAAGTAGCTAGCCACGGTTTAGTGAGGCCAGCTTTAACTTAAGGGGCGTAAGGTGAGTGCAGCGGGATGCACCGCAACAGGGGTGCAAAAGTGGATTGGTGGGACTGATGTGGGGGCGGTGGGTAGGGTTTGCGATCAATTTCTAAATACCGCACTGCACACCATAAATATAAGTCTCTAAAACGGTTTCTATGAATCGCATACGTGCAAAATTGCGGGCTGAACGGCTCTAAGAGAAATTTGTGCAAACTGGGCGCTAACTCTTGAACTTGTTATCCCGTTTCTGAAGCCGAAAACTCAAAAGGGTCAGACAAAATATCGGGCAAGCGAAAAATTGCGTTAAAGAGACAAACAGGATAAGTATATTTGCTACAAATTGCTTTTGAGAGCAATTAAAAATGATTTCCTAAAAAGTGCTTGTTAAGTCATTTATGATAAGAACATTTCTGCTATAACTCGTTAATGAAGACAATAGATGATGATATTACGTCACATAACAGCAGTTGAGGTGTGGCATCAATATATATATATATATATGTATATATATATATATATATATATATATATATATATATATATTAATATACATATTAATATATATATATATATATATATATATATATATATATATATATTAATATACATATATATATATATATATATATTAATATACATGTATAGAGAAAGATAAAACGTGAAAGAGAAAGAAGCAAACAAATTCTAAACGTCAAAGAGAAAGAGAGCTAGGAATTATTTCCTTGATGGGATTCGACTCTACAACTTCGGATTTTCTAGCCTTGTTAGTAAATAATTCATTTCGAGAAAGACTGAAAATGGCAAAAGTGAAAAGAAATTTTTCAGTAATGATCGTTAAACTCAGAACAGAGCAGAAAATATTCAAAAAATTTTAACATTTTTCGAATTTTAACACTCTTGCTAAAATTTGAGATTTTAATATTTCAAAATAATTTCATTGTCTCCAGAGACTATCCAGTATCCCTGTTTCAAGCCTGAAATAGTTTTAATGGCTCAAAGATCCATAAACTTGGAACGTGATTAATTTTCCGAAAGTTTGAAAAAAATTGCAATTTATCCAAAAATTACTAAAGTTGGAGTCATATAAATATTGATCACCATTCCATTAACTCTAGAAACTTTGATGCAGCTTATGAAACCTTGGAGGTCCCAGGGCCCCTGTGGGAAAAAATAAATTGCAAATGTTTTTTTTTTAAAATTGCTCAAAATTGTGCATTTAAAATCTTGAAAAACATTCCACTACATTTAAAAACTGTGCAGTAACATCCTATCAAACCCAAGAGGAGGTTCTGTGGCTTTTGAGTTTGGAGAAAGAAATGACAAAAAATTTCAAAAGACTGGAAAATGCAAGTTTTATCAAAAGATTGCTAAAAATTGTGATCTTAAAAGTTGAAAACTATTCCATGGCCAACAAAAATTTGTCAGTAACTTACTATTAAATCCCCTAAGGTGTTTTTCTAGCCCCTGGCTCTGGAAACACCAGAATAAGGATAACTATATGTAAAAATTATGCAGTAACCTATTTTTAAACCCTAGAGGAGGTTCCCTGACACTGAGGGCTGATATAACTCAAGAGTGTCAAAAACTAAAGACTGCCAAAAAGAACGTCAAAAAGCTTGAAAAAAAATTGTGCAAATGAGTACAAATTTGCCTGCGTTTTTACATTTTTAGCGAGCGGTTTTCGTCAGTAGCTATACACGAGTGGGGCGGGGCTGCTGATGGGGTACAACAGCGGGGTGGGGGTAACAGCCCGCGGAGGTCAATAGTGGAGGGGTCTTCAACCTCTGAGGACCGCCCTTCACATCACAAGTATAAGTCTCCAAAACAGTTTGAGCTGAAACAGAGCTGAAAGGCTCTAAGAGCACGTAATGCCCGCTGGGCTTTACCTGTTTATTCTGTTTTTGAGGATCAAAATTGAAATGGGTCAGACAAAAAAATCGGTCAAGCGAAAAATTGCAAAAAAGACCGACAGGACTAATGTAATTGCTACAAACTTCGTTCGAGAGCAATTAAAAAGAAAAGATCTCTCAAAAAAGCATCTGACTTAAGCACATAAAAAAATCCACGTAAAAATCCATAAGTTCTTGAATCTTGTAAACTATAGTGCTATCCAGAACTTCAAAAATATGCTCTTCGCTCATGTTCAGTGCGCTTAAACATGGTGTTTTGTGTTCTAATATTTGGGAGATTTTTTAACCGTCAATCAATTTTTATATAGGAAGCTCTGCAATAAAAACCGTCAGCAATGATCCGTTTATAATGTGAAACATACCCTGCAGATTGCCGGAAAATAGCCGCCGTTGATTCCAATAAGCATGATTGGGATTGAATGAATAGAATATATTGAAAAAAAAAGATTTTTGTACAAAAATGTTTTTTAAGTCCGATTTATTTTGATGGAATTTCGTAGTTGAACCTACTTCTGTTTCTTAGAGAGAGGCTACAGGGGCTACTATCAACACCAATAAGCATTAGAGATGGTAACTAAGACTTATAGGAACAACGTTCAAATAGCGGGCATCTAAAATTGGGCTTTATGGGTTTATCCCGTTTCTATTTCTGACTTCAGTTTTTTATACCGACTCTGTTCATTTTGAATTGCTTTGCTTAGCAACTGATGTTCAAATTCACTTTTAGCAGAATGATAGAAGAGAGAAACTAGCCTAGAGAAGTCAAAAAGATATCACGCAAAATGTTGAAAAAGCGGCAAAATGAGGTAAAGCGAAACATTTTTTTATGCGACGAAGTAAAAAAACATAGCAGGCCAGGTCCTGAAATACAATTCAAAGAATTGAATGAAAACTTAGAATTACTCTACTCGACCAGCAGATCAAATCAACGACGCCAGCTAAAACAAACAAAATCCAAAATTATCACAAAAAACTGAGAAACAAACAATCAAACTAAACAAATATATAATCATTGCTCAAACTTTTAAGCTTTTACCCCGAAGGCAAAATTTGATCCCTTTAAATATACCTATTTCAAGAATATGTTCGAAACCAATTTTTTTTTGGTGCAGTATTATATCTGCAAGGCCTGAAAATATTGATTGGCCCCTGAAGATCGATTAACTCGAAAATGACCAAAAAATAAAAAAAAAATGAAATCAATTGCAAACTTCAATGAAAGGCTGCAGAAAGTCGCGATATTATTATCTTCAGAAGCATTTCTTAAGAGATGATTCTAGTGTCTCGAGAGGCTATCCAGTAAACCAGTTCCAAGCCTTAAAAAATTAATTGGTTCAAAGATCGATAGACAATAATTTTAAATTTTAAATTTCAAAAAACCGAAATTTGTTCTATTAAAATGTTGAAAACCATCCAATTACCCCTAGCAACTATTTAATAACATACTATCAAACCCTGTATTAGGTTATCTCGCTACTCAGGCAAAAAAACTGAATAAGAGACAAATGTTTTGAAAAAAATTAAATAACTTGCAAGTTTTATCAGAAAATTTTCAAAATTCGAAAGGTTACATTGTTGAAAACAACTCCAGTGAAACTAACAACTATGCAGTAACTTTTTCAGACCGTGGAATAGGTTTACTGGCACTTGAGAATGGACAAATATCAAAAATTGTCAAACTTTATTAGGAAACCTCAAAAAAATTGCAGATTTTATTTAAAAAAATGCTAAACTTCGAGACATTAAAATGTTTAAAACCACTCCATTATTACTAGAAACTATACAATGCCCTATTATCAAACCTTAAAGGAGATTTGCTGGCCCATGAAGTTGGAAAAAGGCAAAAAATGACAAAAATTTTCAAAAAACTTGAAAAAAATTGCAAAAACTGGTATCGTTTTGTGTGTTTGTGTTTGTAATACCAAAACATATAGCTCATAAAATGGTCATAACAGGCAATTTTGTTTCACAAAAGGCCTTCATCAATTTTTAAAAACTTCAACCTAAGACTAATCAAACAAAAAATCATAAAAAAAACATGAAAAATTGCACCATTTTGAGCCCAAAAACTCCTAAAAATGACCTTTTAACCTTGAATTGAGGCCATCCGAGCAGCCGCAACACTCTAAGCACTTGAAGGACTACTAACGTCCACTTTGGGCCTCTAATGAAACTTAATTCCCGCTGGGCTTTACCTGTTTATCCCGTTTTGAAAGATCAAAGTCATTGAAAAATGTGTGAACACATCTTAAAAAAAAACACAGCGCCCCAATACAATTCAAATTCTTTGAATTGTAAAAAAAATAGGAGGGCTATAATAGCTGGCTAAGATGAGGTCGGCTATTAAAAAATAATAATAGGAGCGCCATAATAGCCGGCTGAGAAGATGAGGGCGGCTATTAAAATTCTGATGAAAAGAGCTCCAGTGTTTTTCATCCTATTAGAGCTTTCATCAAGTACGATTCGCTGAGATCTAATCACTCTCTTATCTAATCATCCTTTTATAAATGTTGACAAGATGGGACGTATAGATTTCCTATCGAGAACTTGTAAGCCATTCGAACAATCATATGCGATTAAACTTTCGAGATCGTCAGTTTAAACTAATTTTTTGAAGTCCCTTGTTTTTAGCCGCGGTTGAGGCTAGTAGTATGAAATAGGGGCATAGAGAGGGGGGTATCATTCGATCCTTAAACATGTGAGGGTAGGGGGTTATCATTGAATCCTTAAACATGTGAGGGTAGTTATCCCAGACAGTAAATGATTAAGGGGATTAGGTGACTCTCTGGAAGTCATTTTCCACAATGACAACGATAGAACGGTTGATTTGCAAAGCATTCACGAGATTTACCAGCAAGTAAAAAAGAATATTCAGAATATGGTGAAAGATTTTTATATTTTTTAGCAACTTGTCTTTACCTAGAACCGGACATCGATTTGGACATTGCATTGAAATTGAGGCCTTATGGTGGTTTGATTGGTATTGATAACTCCTCGCTTGACAAATATTTCAAATCTTACAAAATTTTAAGACTACATGCAATTCTTCATGACGCTTCTGGATTTGTCTTTGAATACAGTGAGAAGGGACCGGGTTATTCGTATGTCCTACCCTGTCCAGCAACAAACGAGTATCTTGGTCACGTGACAGGACTTGCTTTCTGTCTATATGTGAAAACTTTCAAAAACAACTTATTCACTTTATTGCAATGTTGAAATCTCGTGCGGTTGTTCTAGATTTTGAGGGCTTTCGACATAAAAAGTCTGGATTTATCATAAAAGAGCTTGCCGTTTTCACGGAAAACTACACCGATAGAGTGTCTTTTCTGCCTCCAGCCTCCTTCAACACGCTCTCATTGGGTGAACAAAAATCATATCGTTGGGTCTCAAAGTTTCTTCATGGTTTAGCCTGGGAGAGCGGTGACTACCCGTACTGTTGTCTTCAACAGATTTGTCAGAGCATAGTTCTTCGCTTCCCATTGTCGAAATTCTATTCGAAAGGAACGGAAAAAACTGATACGTTGCAAAAATTGCTTCAGAAAGAGGTAACTAACCTAGAGAGCCTGCTATGTCCAAAAATTGAACATTTGAGTTTCTATCGGGAGACACCAATTTGTGATTTGCATTCAACGACTTGCCCAAAACGACAGAAAAGCAAACATTGTGCGAGGAAGAAGGCCCAATTGTTTTACTACTGGCTGATCCATGAACAACCGTCGATTGGAAAAGACAGCACCGTCTGTACTCCAAGTGAATTTGTCTCCAAATTTGATCGTTTACAGTTGCTTAACGGCTGAAAATCAATTGAGTGTTACTTTAGTCAAGGAGGAAAAAAATGACAGTCGGGGACAAACTGTATTGAGAAAACAGCAAGTTATTTGCGCTGGAGCCGAAATAGAATCCTTCAAAAAATATCTTTCACTTTTAGAATATTTTCAACTCTATCATGTCTATGAAAGAGAAAATGCAAAGAATGTATCTAACCCCTTTACATATGCCCAAGCGGTCGGTTCCAGTGCAAGTGCCTCTGAACGATGAAAGTCTTCCGGATAATATTAAGAAAGTTGTCCGAGAGGGAAAAAAGGACTCGATTGTTTACCACGAGAAAGATTGTGGTGTGAAAGCCAGTTACACAGTGACATATAAAAAAACAGATGCAAACTCTAAATATACAACTTATGAATTTTTTATTGTTGACTAACAAAGTTACCTAACCTATGCTTTGTTAATTCATTATTTTCGAAAACCTTGTTTTGAATGAGTCCACTTGAGGATCAAATAGATTCAGGGGGTGGCATAACCGATTTAGTTTTTGATGAAAATCAACAGGAACGGAGATCTTGGCGATTTTGCAATTCAAGAATACCACGATCAGAAGTTGTTTATTTTACTCAAATTTTCATTATAGTTTTTCTTATTGCAGTATCTCTTATCAAGTTGGTGTTTTTTCAATTGGATTGCAAGGAGTCAACATTTTGGTTTTCGCTCCTCTCTTGCACAGTTGGCTACGCACTTCCAAACCCAAAGCTATGAATAAAATTATTTCAACAAGCGATCGACTCTTTATGGCAGTGTCTGGTCCATCTTGTTGTGGAAAAACTGAACTGATTTTCAAAATGTTACTACATAACACTTTTTCACCTAAATTTCAATCAATTTTTTATTTCTATCAGCATGAACAACCAACGTTTGAAACCTTAGAGAGAAAATTGAAAATGCAGTTTAAAAAAATTACAAGCTTCGAAGTTGTCTCAGAGTTAGAAGACTGTCTTCTTGTTTTTGATGATTCATGTGAAGAAATTTTTAACGATGAAGAGTTTTCAAAACTTGCGACTGCAGGCCGTCACAAAAATTTAAGTGTTATTTACGTTAAGCACAATTTATTTCAACAAAGCAAGTGGTCTAGAACAATCGACTTGAATACAACACACATCATTTTGTTCAAATCACCACGTGATGTCCAACAAATTGGTTTAATTGGTCGACAGCTCAACAACACACAATTTCTCAAAGAAAGTTACGAGCTAGCTAACAAACAGCCTTTTGGTCATTTATTAATTGATCTAGACCCAAAGACGTCGGACGTTTTACGATACTGCTAGAACATTGTACCACCAGGACCATCAATTTTCTACTTACCACCTGCTAAAGCTGTAATAACAAATCTAACAAATGAAACAGAGAGAACTATGTATGCTGCGGCAAATGCTACAAGTATCGGATATCGACCTAAAAAAACTGATCAAGACAGCTTCTAAAAACTTTGTTCAATTTCTTTGCGAGTGTTTTCTTAATGTAGTCAATGGCAATGTTGCGATTAATAAAAAACTAATCGAAGCTCACGAAAAATCTTTTCGAAAAATATTATCCAAACAAACAGGTTTGAAGGAAAAGAAAAGAATTCTTGGCAGAGAATCAGAACTGTTAAAAAAGGTTGGTCTTTCGTGTTATTTGTACTTGATGGAATCATAATGCACACAGAAGAGTTCATTTTAATTCCAAAACGAATGTTTATAACAAAGCAAACCCAAGAGAGCGAAATTTTTGAAAACCCACAATATAAAAACAAAGCTATTCAGTTATCACTTATGCAACGAAACAAGCTAAGGGAGGACGTAGGAAAAACAGATAAAGTGATCCAAACAGATCCAAGAAATATTGAACGAGATGTAGATGACGCAGATAGAGTGGTCCAAACAGATCCAATCAATTTTGAAGATGAGGAAAAAATGGAGGCTTCTAGTGATGACAGTGAAATGGATCCAATTGTCAAAAAGAAACCAACAGTTGAATCATTTGAGTCGATAATGAAAAACGTTAAATTAAAAGAAGATCACAAAATCAAACGTGCAGAAATAGTACTTGATTTCATTCTCCAATCAAACCAAATCCCTATTGGGGAAGAGAGCCAACTAATTTACATTGACAATAAACCCACGGATGTACAAGTTTCATCTTTTTTGTATAATTTGCAACAACCAACCAAAAAAATTGATCAAGAGGCATACTCAAGAATCTTGTTAGTTCTTCGACTTGCGCCCGATCTTGTACACTTACGCCAAGCAAATATTGGAAAGTTATGAGAGCGAACAAGAATTTTTCCCAACGCAACAAAGTCCGCAAACAGGGCGCGGTACTTCAAAACGAACCACAGCAGAAAAAGAGAAAAAAAAACAAAACGACAATCAAAAAAAGACCAATCAGAAAAAGTGGTCTCGTTTCGTCTTCTGAGAGAAAAACTTTAGAACAACTGTACTCAAGAGGTCCTGCATCGTTTGGAAGCTCAAAACGATTACAAGAGCACAGCAAACTGTCATTAGCAAAAGTCAAGTCTTATTTAGATACCAAGCCGTCCTTCACAAAATACCGCTCGATTCGAATGCAATTTCCCAGACTTAAAGTGATTGTAAAAGATATCAATGAAATTTGGTCATTGGATTTAGCATATGTTGACAACCTTGCAAAGTACAATCGCCATGTTAAGTACCTTTTGGTAGCAGTTGATTGTCCGTCACGGTACCTTAGAGTAGAGCCAATGAAGACAAAATATGCAACAGAAGCAGCTGATGCATTCAAAAAAATGATCAAACATAAACAACCCGAGAAAGTATGGGTCGATGATGGAACAGAATCTCTCGGAGCTTTCAAGAGACTGTGCAACTCACGAGCAATTCATTTGTATAGCACTTTTAGTGAAAAAAAGTGTTTTTGCCGAACGGAATATTCGATCTCTGAAAAATCTCATCCATAGTTACTTTGAAGAAAAATGGATTTATTCCTACATTGACAAATTAGACGACTATGTGAAAACAATAAATTCACGTAATAACCGGATAACTAAGCTTGCACCAAACAAAGTAACAAAAAAAGACGTACCGCGGCTTGTGTCCTTGAGCGCTGAAACAACGGTTTCTCAAAAACCTAGCTTCTTTGTTGGAGATTTTGTCAGAACTGTCAAAAAAGACAAAGCTTTCAGAAAGGGCTATGAACAATCGTTTACTGACGAAGTTTTTGAGATAATAGATATTCCGACATTATTTCCGCCATCATACTCCCTAATTGATTTAAACAAAGAACAAATAGAGGGAAAATTTTATCAATCAGAATTGCAGCTTGTTCGTGTAGAGGAAAATGAGTAGAAATCGTTTTGACAATGAGTTCACTGTGCATGTTATTTCATCAGCTTCTATGCAAATTTTTGGGTCAAACACTCTGGCTTCTTTTCGAAATTTTTTCAATGATGAAATTCAACTTTCTGGTGACTGGAGGGTGGCTCTTAGTGAAATAATTTTTCCGACAAAAATTGAGCACGTCGTGAATGGAGATTTAATAGCATACAGTCTTAAGGGACACGAAGACTCGCAAAAACTTTCGTCTGATGCTAATGTCGTATCTCGACCTTACAATGGAGAAAAACTGTACTTCATGACTGGCAACTTTGACAATGTTAATCAACTTCTTGGTACTATCAAGCGAACAGTTGGATTACCCAATTTTTCGTTTCGAGAAATCAAGAGTACTGGAAAATACGAAATAATTCTTGGTAAATATGAAGGAATCACTTTTCCTAGTGAGGAAATACCTAGCATTGTGGGCTTTACGGGAATTCCAGATGGACGCGGTGTACACATTGGTTACTAAATGGGTACAGCTACATCAAATAAGTTAATGAAGAGTGATGAGACAAAAGCATACTTTGGAGAATTTCCTGCTGATCTATGCGCGGGAAAGCACCTAATTTTCATTTACACAAACATTATTGAGTATCAGTATGTGGGTGACGCAAAAGCTCCGTTATTGCGTGTCATTGATTCGAAACAACGTCTGAAAAACGGTAGCGTATGCGAGCTTGAACCAACACATCGAATTGTTTTTTCAAATTTAGACTATAAAAAACTGTTATCAAACACTATACAATCAATTTCAATTGAGCTACGCACTGAGACAGGACAATTGGTTCCTTTTTCGGGAACAGGTAAAGTTATTTTAACTTTACATTCAAAAAAGTTTTCTGACTAGCATTGATTCCTATTATTCCAATCAGGTAACATCATTACCGCATTTCCTGGACACTACAGACAAAGGGGAAGTGGATTTGGTGCTTTAGCTGCGGGCATTGGACGCGTTGCTTTACCATTGGCTCGACGGTTTATTTTACCGACTGCAAAACGTATCGGTAGAGAGCTTTTAAAACAGGGTGTTCCCGAACTTGTAGATGTAGTCTCAAAGAAAAAATCACCAAAACAAGCCTTGAAAAACACAGTCTCAAACACCATCAAAAAACAAACAGGAGGGCGAGCGCGACAACAACGACCAAGGAAACAAATTGGAAGCCGTTCAAATAAGTTAACAAAAAAGCGTAAAACCTCATTCATTTCCAAGTCAAGAGCTCCAAAAAGAAGTCGATCAGATTTTTTTGCAAAGGTGAAAGATGATCGCTAATTTATTACAAACTGAGGCAACTCACAGTTCCCTCGATCTGTTTGAGAAACCATCCCTCTTAGTAACATTTGATGGAAGTTTTTGTCAAAAACTGGGCCCGAAGTTGCTGGCGATTGAAATAATTTTATTGATTTACAAAAAGTATTCCTGGAGGTCAAATGTAAAATTGTTCAGTCGTCCGAAGCAAATTTAAAATATGACGGTACAGCTGCTGCAGATGTGACTAAAACTGACGCTCCCTAATTTTGCAATAATGTGTTGCATTCACTCTTCTCTGACTGCACAGTCTCAGCCATCGGATTAAAAATATCGAATGCAAATGGAAATTATGCTCACAAAACTTTTATTGAGACTGAGTTTTCACACAACAAAGACGCAAAAAACACTTGGTTAGCTTGTCAAGGCTACTCGTACGAGGAAAATCCGGGAGCCTTATCAACTACTGAAGTAAATAGAAGAAAAGCTTTAGTCAGACAATCAAATGAATGCACGTTTTACGGAAAGGTTGCAGTCGATTTTTTCACATGTGACAGGCATCTAATGAGTGGTGTAACTCTTCGAATTGTTTTTCGAAGATCAATTGATGACTTTGTTATTATGTCGGATGATGCCGCTAAGCATTATAAAGTGAAAATTGTCGAAGCAAATTTGTATGTGCGCAAGATGACTTTGAACGATGACGTTGTGTCGGCTATTGAAAAAACATTGCTTACCAGCCCGGCTTCCTATCCGTACCTTGAAAACCTTACAAAAACATTTTTGGCTTCTACTGGTCTACACAGTTGGAAACAAGAAGACATATTTGCCAGGGAACCAATCCGAAGACTAGCTTTATGTCTGAACACAAACGAAGCTTTTCTCGATAACAATAGAATAAATCCATTTCATTTCCGAAAATTTGATTTGGAACAGATTTATATCTATCGAAATGGAATGCCAGTCGCAGATAGTCCAATATCAACAAATGATGATAAGCGCCTTTACTTCAATATAATATCAGACTTAGCCTATATTGACAATGGTCATGGCATAAGTTTGACAGACTACCCAAACCATTTTATTATGGTTTTTGACTTGACTAGTACTCAACAAGCTTCTCACGATTTTATTCACCCCGAGCTAACAAATTGTTCAATTTCGATTGAGCTGAAATTTTCAGCTGCATTGCCCAATAATATTGATATATTCATTATTGGCGAAAAGGCTAGCAACATTTTTGTGGATTCTGCGCGCCGGGTTTCAAAAAATCACATTTTAACCAACTAATGGATGAAGATGATATCAATGACCTCATTCAAAAATGTAGAAAACTAAAATACAAATTTTGTGGTGTATTCGCTGCCAACAACTTTCCACAAAAACTCCACGAAAATAGTTTTCTGATTGTAAATGCATCGCCCTCGAACAACCCTGGTACACACTGGCTTCTTCTATATAATCGAAACAATAAAATCATTTTTGCGGAGCCCTTGGGACAATCGATTATTGCCTATAGAGACTTATATCACCGACTCTCTGACACTAATGCGCAAATATGTCAATTTCTTGAACATCAACCAATTCAGAGTCAAAACTCAGAACTGTGTGGACTTTTTTGTATTTATATTGCGCATGTTATATTTAGTGAAAGACAAATTGTAAAAATTAATGATGTTCAATTGCTTCGCTTTGCACTTCATATGATGTTTTAATATCTGTTGAATAAAATATTTTTTTTTCAAAATTTAATTTTTTCTTCAAATACAAGACGAACAAAGAGTAACTCAGAATCAATATGTAATTTTCCATAACCACTCACAAATATGTCCATAACTTTACAAAAAGCACCAGAATGAGGACCACTTCAAATGTTTTCAACTCGTTTTAAAGTTTCTGTACAAATTTGGTCAGTTTGAGTTTGCTCATGGCCGGTTCCTGCTGAGATGGTATTGTGGATTGTTTTCTGTGCATTTCCTGTTGTTTTTGTCGCCATCGTTTTTGTAGTCGTCAACATTTTTGCTGTGTTTGAAATTGGAAGACGTTTGTGAACCGTTGCTGGGTCAATTTTTTCTCCTGTTTTGTCATTGAAGTCAACGGCTAACTTCAACTTTGTAAATACTTCTCCACTCGTTTCCAGTTGTGAGGAATTTGAAAATAGGTGTTTGAAAGTTGTGAAAAGACAGGGGACAGCAAAAGATTTGTTTTGCTTTGTAGAGCCAATATCAGTTGAACTATCAATCAAAAGGTGAAAATGGTTAGTTGCTATTTGGCAAAACTCAGACTCAAAGTGAGGACAAACTGCATAATTAATCAAACTCGTACTGTCTGTTGGCTTTTGATCAAGAATTTTGAATCTAAATTGTTTCTGAAATTGTTTGAAATAACTTGGAGAACGTTCATACATTGCTTCCACCATCCTTGCTCTCGAGTTTAGGGCTTTTATTTGGTGGCGGTTTTGTTGAACAGTCTTTTGCTGACTTTTCTTCTGATTCAAGTATCTTGTCTGCCGTATTGACCAAGCTCCCAAATTCTTGCAGAGTCAACGAAATTCTCTGTTCAAACTCGTATTCTTCTGCTGCTTTTTTAAACAATTTCAGGAATACATATGTTCCTGTCTTTTCGTAAGTTTTCAGCGTTGCCCTAATCAAACGCTTATCAGTTTTGGAAACGTCGAAATAGCAATCTCCGTACTCTGTATCTTTGGTAGAAGTAAAAGGCATAGTGAGCAACTTTCTTTTATCACATTCAAAATTCAAACTATTCAGCTTAATGGTGGCGGCAAGTTGGGATTAAATCACAATGTCGTCATTTACGCAATAGAATCCAAATGACTGGGGAGTACAGACTCAAGTACGCCTAGGGCGTACTTGAGTATGTGTATTAAACACAAAACAGTGCACACAACTACATGAAAGGTTTGTATGTAGTAATGCGAAAGCAAACACAATGCACCGGAATTCAACTCAATGTGTTAAGCAAACGTGAGCCTAGATAAGAGTTTTATTACACTTCATGTACTCAATTAAACAAGAATTTAGCAGCTGTTTAGCAAACGTGACCTGAGATAAGGTTTGTATCTACCAATGTAAAGCAAACATTATGCATATCAATTCCCATTAATTAGGAATACATAACTACCCAACGTGACCATTATTTTATTACGTATATCTGTGGGAACACGTTTAATGTGACCTTAGATAAGAATTTTATTACCTTGGTAGACTACATGAGGAATGAAACATAGTAAACACCACAAAATACAAAAACCTAGGGTAATGTGATCTTAGATAGGAATTTTATTACCTTGGTAGACTACACGGAATGAAACAGTATATACCACAAAATACGAAAGCCTAGGGTAATAAGACCTTAGATAAGAATTTTATTACCTTGGTAGCCTACACGCGGAATGAAACAGTATATACCACAAAATACGAAAGCCTAGGGTAATAAGAACTTAGATAAGAATTTTATTACCTTGGTAGCCTACACGCGGAATGAAACATAGTAAATACCACAAAATACGAAAGGGTGTGTGAAACTGGTTTTTTCTCATTTCATTTTGTTGCTCTCGCTAAACAGTTGTAGTGAAATTTCTGTGGATTGTTACCAAACTATGTCTGTCAAAATTCTTTCTGAATCCACAATTTCTCGTGAAAGAACACTGGTTTATCAGACTTTATACAAAAATTTTGTGGTTCTGATTCAACAGAAAAAAGTAGGAGAAATTTGGACAGTTTATCAACACTGCCTAATTCCGAAACTTTTCATCAATGCAATTGCGGCTTTACCGAACAAAACAGAACCTTCTGAAAGCAGCATTATTACTTCTGGTGGATTTTTGCCACCCAAAACGACACCTGCTATGGAAAATCACGACGTGGAGACGTTGACGGACGAAGTCAGGCGAATATTTTATCGTTATGATTGCGGGTGCATTCCTCTGTGCGAAAATTAGCTTGGAGTTTATCAGGCATGCGATGACCTGGCTGATATGTGGGGACTCAAGTCAACACCCGAATCTCCAGACAGTAACACTCCCTTGAGTGCACCAGTAACGCCTGCACATGACCCCAGTCCCTCAATTACTCCAACACCGAGTCCTTCTCTTTTCGCAGAGCTCAGTTTTCAACGACATTTTTCAGTGAGCAACGGAGAGCAGGCATTTGATTGCAACATCTTGTCGGGCACAAATTTTCAAACACCACGACAAACCAGCGAAAATCAATTCGAAACGCCACAGAGCTCTGAGACGATTCAATTTGGTGCAGCCCCCAAGAAGCGAAGGCCAGAGCAGTCCTTGATGGATATTTTCGATTGCTAGAAAAACTTTTAATTTGTAATTTGTAATAAAAACATTTTAATTTGTAATTTGTAATAAAAGCGTGTTCGATCATGTTCCATTGAATATTTTTGCTCGATTTTTATTGGCTAAAGGAAACCCATACAATCATACCAAGCTCGATCGTGTTTATTTTAAATAGTATGACAGTAATTGAGAAGCAAAGAAAAAGTTTTCATAATGTACTAAGAGATCAAAGCTGATAACCGATCAACTAATAACTTATAAAAATTTTGTTTTTCCAATTTTTTCTCATAGTTCTTTCGATATTTTTTGTTTACATTAGGGGTGCAATTAACCTTGCTGCTAGTTCCTGAAAAAAACTTTTCTTCATATTCTTTAAATTTCAAAGTTATCTTCGATTTTTCTTAAATTTTTTTTTCAAAATTGTAAAATTGTCAGATTTTTTCGACTTTTCTCAAAAACTGGATATACTATTTTCGATTTTTCATTCTGAGCTGTCAAGTAACTGTTTATGGATGATAGTTGGACAATTTTTGAGAAGCAAAGCAAAAATTTTTTCATAATGTACTAAGAGATCAAAGCTGATAACCGATTAACTAAAAATTAAAAAAAGTTGTTTTTTCCATTTTTTTCTCTAGTTAATTCGATATTTGTTGTTTTTATTAGGGGTGCAATAAACCTTGCTGCTAGTTCCTGAAAAAAACTTTTCTTCATACTCTTTAAATTTTAAAGTTATCTTCACTTTTTCATAAAATTTTTTTCAAAATTTCAAAATTGTCAGATTTTTTTCAACTTTTCTCAGAAACTGGATTTACGATTTTCGATTTTTCATTCTGAACTCTCAAGTAACTGTTTATCGATGATAGTTGGACAATTTTTGAGAAGCAAAGCAAAAGTTTTTTCATGATGAACTAAGAGATCAAAGCTGATAACCGATTAACTAAAAATTATAAAAAATTGTTTTTTCCATTTTTTTCTCATAGTTAATTCGATATTTTTTGTTTACATTAGGGGTGCAATTAACCTTGCTGCTAGTTCCTGAAAAAAACTTTTCTTCATACTCTTTAAATTTAAAAGTTATCTTCAATTTTTGGTAAAATTTTTTTCAAAATTGTAAAATTGTCAGATTTTTTTTGACTTTTCTCAAAAACTGGATATACGATTTTCGATTTTTCATTCTGAACTGTCAAGTAACTGTTTATGGATGATAGTTGAACAATTTTTGAGACGCAAATCAAAAATTTTTTCATAATGAACTAAGAGATCAAAGTTGATAACCGATTAACTAAAAATTATTAAAAATTGTTTTTTTTCCATTTTTTTTTCTCATAGCTACTTCGATATTTTTTGTTTAAATTAGGGGGGCAATTAACTTTGCTGCTGATTCCTGAAAAAAAATCATTAGCAAAATCACCTAGGCAAAAAATCACATTTGAATTTGTGTTAAGTTTCGAATTGGAACGCGCGCCAAAATTAGCCAATCAAATTCGAGTATTTCAAATATTTGAACTTGGCGCCCAAAATTCATTTCAATTTAAGAGTTTATGTTCAAGTCGTCATTTACTGTTCTTTCGTTTCTTATTCGGGTTTATTCAATTTTTTTCGAAATTCAACAAAATTCTCAAGAAAAATGGTTCAGCAATGCCGACATTGCTCTGCTACATACAGCAACAAATACAATCGCTCAAGGCATGAAAACAGCGCTCATCCTGACGAGCTTGGTTTACCTGTATTTCAATGCTCTCTATGCACTTTCAATGCCCGAAAATTGTCTCTGCTTGAGCAGCACATGCGAACATGCCATGTCAAATTCACCAACTGTTGTCGAACTTGTTACTTAGGCTTCAACGACGTTCATTTGTTTGCTCAGCACATGAGTTCTCTTCATGGGCTTCCCGTATTCGGTGACGAATTCCTACCGAGAGATACGCCAACGGAGTCAGCTTTCGGTGGAAGACTTCAATTATTCGAAGTTGTTAACAACAACGACGCTGAAGTGAATACAGACCTTGCTAGATTCATGTTAGCAGACAAAATTCGAATCGGAAATTTGGTGCGTGAAAAGTTATCCAACGGACCTCACAAAATTCAATTTTGCGCAAAAGTTCAACTGCTCAAACCTCATCGAGGTGAAGAGGTTGGCTCTACTGACGACGAGCGTATTGAAATTTACACAAACTCACTCATGACACCAATGCTCAATGATGGAATGGCAGACGAAACGTACTGGACTATGGTGGATAAAATGTTAACAGTATTGGCAACATTTGCGTCATCAGGAAGTGGCTGGACCTTGGAAAAAATTATCAAATTGGACGTAAAGTTTGCACGCTACAGACCCGTAAATGGCTCTTCATACTTACCTCTGCCTGTGAAAATTGCCAATTGTCGCGGTCTTCTTAATATAAGGAATCACAACGACCAAAACTGTTTCAAATACTGCTACATTGCAGCTTATCATTTGCATAATAATATCAGCCTCGAACGTTACGGTAGAAATTCTAATACTGAAAGAACTTCAACAGACACATACAGCAATCTTGAACAACCTTTGGGTGACTTTGAAATGCCCATGGGTTTCGACGATATGAAGGAGTTTGAGTCGTTGAACAATGTTCAGGTGAATGTCTTTGGTTTCGAGAAAGGTCAGCTATACCCCCTCCGAGTTTCTAACTATGAGTCTTCTTTTGTGATGGACCTTCTTCTCCTATATGAGTGTGACCGGTATCACTACGTACTTAAAACAGACCTGGTGAAAGTTGTCTGCTATGTGCGTAACATTATGTTTCGATTCTGCTATCGACTCTGTCGTAACTGTTTTTGGTTGTGTAGAGATGGACTCGAATGCTACAACCTACATTTACAGACATGCTCCATGAATGCACCAGCTGTTATTCAAATGCCCTCTCCTGATCAAAGTATGTACAAATTTTCAAAACTTTCGGCTACTTGGTTTGTACCTCTAGTGATATACTCCGATTTCGAATCTTTCCTACGACCAGTTGCGAGTTGTGCCGGTCCCAGCAACACAGCAAATACACGAGCCATCGAAAGACATGAGCCTTGCGGCTTTGCATTAACAGTCATTGATCATCAATCAACAACACCAGTTTTTCATCATGTAGACAGTTCGGAAGTCTGCATGAAAAACTTTGTTAGAGTGCTACATGACCTAGCTCGAGATATCCACAAACAAAAGAACAAACACCCTTTTTATAGAGGCAACAGAAATTTGCTCAACAAAAGTCAAGCAAAACAGTGCTGGATTTGTGAGAACGATTTCGATGTCGAAGATGACCCAGAGAGTACTATCGATTTAGACCACTGTCACTTTAGCGGTAAATTCCTTGGTTGGGCTCATGAAAAATGCAACCGAGCTCGTCGCTACGTTAACTTCATTCCAGTTATCGGGCACAATATTCAGAACTATGATTTACATCATATTTGTTTGGCACTTAACGAATGCGAACCAACAACTACCGTTCAAGTCATTCCAGCAACAGACGAAAAATACATCTCCATGACATTTGGCGTTTTGATTGAAACTATCACGACGGATGAAGGAAAAACGAAAAAAATCTACGAATATTTGCGATTTATTGATTCGTATAAAATGATGAACAGCTCGTTGGAAAAATTGACCGAAATTTTACCCAACGATCAGTTTGGTATTCTCAATTCGATGTTCCCGGGAATTTCTGATTCAGATTTAGAGCTGTTGAAACAAAAAGGTCATTATCCGTACTCGTATGTAAGTGATAGAAGCAAATTTTAAGACACAACTTTACCACCCCTCGAAAATTGGCGTAACACTCTCGAAGGTGGCACAGTTTCAATTAATGAAACAGAATTGGAACAAGCACGAAAAATGTGGGAGATTTTGCACTGTAGTACTCTTCAAGACTATCACGATGGGTATCTGAAAAATTGGACTGTGCATTGTTGGCATGCGTCTGCGAGTTTCATCGAGAGTTGAGTTTCAAAACATACAAGTTGGATTGTATGCACTTTTATACTTTACCAAACATGGCCAAAGAGGCGTCATTGAGAATTTGTAAAGCTGAAGTTGAACTTTTGACCGAGCGTGAGCATCTCGATCTCATAGAACCAGCTGTTAGAGGAGGAGTTACTTCAGTGTACGAGGAGAGACGATTTGTTGCAAACAATTGCTATCTGGATAACTATGACGCATCCAAGGAATCAGTTTTTGGTTTTTGTGTGGATGCGAACAACCTCTACGGAGGTGTTATGCAGCTAGACAAATTACCAATAGCAGATTACAATTTGAGGTCAGATATCCCGCTGAGCGAAATTTTGAACACGCTCGATGATGCTCAAGTGGGGTACTTTGTTGAAGTGGACTTGTCCTACCCAACTCACCTGCATGATGATCACCGTGATTTCCCTTTAGCTCCCACGAAAGATTTTGTCGAAGATGCATGGTTGAGTGACTATCAGATAGAGTTGAAAGAGCAACATAATCTATCTACCTCTAAAGTGAAGAAACTGTTGCAGACTATATTCGACAAGGAAAAATACGTTGTTCATTACAAACTTCTAAAACTCTATGTGGATCTTGGCCTGATAGTGAAGAAATTATATAGAGTGCTACAATTTAGACAAGAACAGTGGCTTGCTCCCTACATTTCATTAAATAGTCAAAAACGTCAGCTGGCATCGAACAAATTTGAAGAAAATTTTTATAAATTAATGAATAATGCTGTGTATGGGAAAAATTGTGAGTCGAAACGTTGCCAAAACAAGTTAATTATTAGTCGTGAAGCCGAGTCTACACTTTCAACCATATCAAAATTCGAATTTGAGCGCTATATTATCTTTGGAGAAAACTTAGCCGCACTATCGACTCGTCCTAAAAAAATCTACTGGAATACACCAACAATAGTAGGCGCTTCAATTTTGGACTTGGCGAAATATCAGATGTACCATTTTCACTTCAAAGTGATGCGGCCCAACTTTGAGTGCCGTCTACTTTATAGCGATACAGACAGCTTGCTGTATTCCGTCAAGTGTGCAGATTTCTATCAAGAGCTCTCCAAAAAACCTCAAGCAGTGCTGGATTGTTTTGACTTTTCGAACTATCCAACCAGCCATTTCTTATTCAACAATCAGAACAAACGAAAAGTGTTGAAGTTCAAGGACGAGTTCGCCGGTGACTTCATCACAGACTTCGTTTGCCTGAAACCCAAGCTGTACTCAATTCTGTCCAAAAGTAAGAACTCCTACTTGTTCCTTTCAAATAGTACCGTTGTAGTTACTTAGCTACGTTTGTTATGGTAAACATCAAACCTCTCATTTCAGGTTGTAGGAAACTCTCCGCCAAGGGTGTCACGCGGGCTACCCAACGTCGATTGCGTCATGAAGACTTCCTTGAAACATTGAACACTGGCAACGTCTTCAGGTCCGAAAACACACGAATAACTTCGGACCATCATATTCTACAGACCGTCTCCTCGAATAAAATCTGTCTGTCAGCGTTTGACAACAAACGTTTTATAAAAGCAGACGGCATTCATACTCTCCCATTCGGACACTATGAAGCTCTCGACTGTGGAATTGATGATATTGACTGGGATAACGCAGATATTGAATGGGATCATAACAGTTTTGATTCAAATCTGTGTTTGAGTTCCGATCCAGAATGGGATAATGATTTCGTTGTCTCACAAACATCCTCAACGGCTGCTCAAAGTTCTGCACCTAGCTCTTGGCAGCCACCCGAACCAGGATTTGCTGCAGCCCAGGCAGTAACAGAATCGGATATCGAAAGTGACGATTTGATCGATTTTGATGCCAGTTCGGACGAGAGTTCTAGTGCCAGTAACCTATTCATAAACTTTGAGGCCGAAGAAGCCAGTAGTAGTGATTTTGAAGAGCCACCGCAAAAAAATTTTAAAGCGAAGATAAATAATTTAAACAATTTCCAGCCGCTTTTTGTTAATAATTTTCCGGCAAAAATCCCTTAATCTTCAGTTTTTGTATTAATTAGAAAAAAAGTCGTTGTAAAGTTGTGTGTTCAGTTTTGGTGTTTAATTTTGTCCGGTTTCGGTGCTTGAATTTGAACAGTTTATTTCCTTGGTTTTGCCTAGCTTTCTATGTATTATTTTCCGTGTTGAAATGAATTCTAATTAATAGTTCCAGTTTTATGGCTTTGTCTGGCATATGTTCGGGTTTAACGTGACGTAAACTCTTAATACCCTCCCGTCTATGATAACCCCCTACCCTCACATGTTTAAGGATCGAATGATAACCCCCCCTCTCTCTATGCCCCTATTTCATACTACTGAGGCTCTCTACAGCAGATAGGCTTATACGTCACTTTCGCCATATATAGACATACAAGCACCATAGATGGAATGATAGAGTACCAAAAAGTGTGCTGTGCTGAAGCGGCTATTGGCAGTCAAATAAAACCAAATAAAAATTAAATTCGAGATTAAAGTTATCCAAGTGCAGAATCAGTTAATGTGTTAGCAGGAACTGATTACGCGAAAATTGTGTAAAATCGCGAGAAACAACAGTTCTACATCGAAATCATATATCGGTGAACAATACATTTTCCAACTACCCTCGTGCTACACCCATTGCTGATTTTCTTGCTGTCCTTCTTGTTGCTTGGCACCTGTAGATTGTCTATTTGGACGAGTGAGATCAATGTTTGGTTTCTTCATAACCAGTCCCGTTAAATCAGTTGTTGAGTGTGGATTGGCTAACGGGAACTGGCTGCACAGATTTCCTCAATTGAAAAAGTTAGCAAAAGTAATGAAATTACTGATATATACAGTTGCAAATATACTGATAACATCATATGGGATGAGGCCCCATCCAACGCTTTCTTAAAAAATTTCAAATAAATTTTGGCCTCAGATGATATCAGTAAGATACGGTTGTATTAGAACAACCCTAAACTTTTCTGTTTCGAAATGTTGATATTCACCCGACCAATACGGCAATCATAAGTAAATCTATCCAAAACCTCAAACATAATTTTTAACACTAAGCTTTTTAGCTGTTTCTTTTTTACCCGGACCTGAGTCTCATGATATTTCAGTACTGAATCATAAAAATTTCATTATGATTTTTACTATGGCCAAGGGAGGGGAGCTATCCTTTCAGGCAATTTGTGAAATTATCAGAGCGTTAAAAATCTTTTTCGGGGACGCCTCTGAATTCAGAAAAGCTAAATCCCCGGGTCACGAGGCGTCGAAGTCCACCCCCCCCCCAAGGAAGGTATTTGGGGGGGGGGGGGGGGAGGAGTAAGATACGCTTATCCCCCCCCACCCCACCGTACTGGGGGGGGGGGGTATCGGGGTATCAAGAGGATGTTATAGCTGTTCCCAATACGGAACATAATCTGGTTGAAATAATAGCATTTTCATGCTCAACCAAAATTTTTGAGTTTCATTCGAAAATTTCATTTTTTTTCTGAAATCTCTATGAACATTATGAAAGACTCAAATCATCATGTTCATCCTACTTTCAGAAAAAAAATGCTTTCTGGATTTATACTGAACATACTTGGCTAACAAACTACCCTTAGGTCACTCTGATTCAGTACTGAATCGTCGATATACTATTGGAATATACTGATTCAGTAATGAAAGTCTCTGACACTCGGGTCCGGGTAGCTGTAAGCTTTTTAGCTGCAAGCTCTTTAGCTGAGGAAATCTGTTCTCCCCTTTTCTCTTTTGAATGGTTTTCTTTGTTCTTTGATTGGTCAATTTGTCCGGCGGTTGCTCCCGCACGTCCTAAATCAGTTTCAGAATCACTAACCTAGTGGGATAAAAAAACGTTAAGTTACATTTCTTAGCAAACTTTGCTATAATTGATCAGATTCTTTGCAATAAGGTGTTTTAAATTTTGCCAAGTACATTATGACTTTCAAGTTTTGTTGAGCGGGTGTTGACACCGGATCTCCGAGATTGCGAGTCAGCCACACTCCTGACTCGGGCACTTGATTTCGCATGCGGTCTGTCCTCTATTGGTGAGTTTAATATTGAAGTTAGCGAAGGACGTTCTTGAACTCTCGACACATTCAACCAGTCCCCTCAAAATCTTAGGTGTCGCCAAAATCCCAGTACGGTCTCCATTATCGTGGCAAAACTTTGCGCGGCCTTTAATATCAAGTCATTTCTTATGATTTTAATTGCCAAACGTTACGAATGAGCGCTCCCAATCTTTTAATATTGCGCTGCGCTAATTTGTGGAATTTTGCGACAAAGGTCAACATATTGTATAATCGCCAATTAGTGTAATCGTTCTTTTTGTCGCCATATCCCACACTGTAAAGCCCTTCTTACATTATTCAGGTATGTTTTGTGGAACTAAAGAGGTAAAATAGACCAACTGAATACCCTCAGATTAACTGATTCTGATTACCTGATGCAATTGGCATGTCCATTTCAATCGGGTGTAGATTGAGAGCTCTGCTCATAGACTTTCGGCTTCCAGGATTTTGTCCAGTTACTAGCACATGTGCATCCAACTCAGAATCCGAAGAGTAATGACGCCCATGACTCACATTTAGAGCATGTCTCTGAAAAAGAACAACAGCTACCACGTATTTTAAGCTAGCCAGATTTCTTTGGTTCTAAATCAGTGTTGCGACAGGCCTTTCGTTTTACGCCACTTCTGGCAAAGTTTTCAGTTTTTCAATTTAGTTGCTTTCAGTCCGAAACTTGACGAGTTCTCAACTTACTGACAAAATGGGCAACCGCCCTTCGCCGTTTATGTTGTAATAACCGACAAGTTATAAAACAAAACATCAAATTATGAAGAATGTCGAACTTCAAATTATATAAATAGTTTTATAGAAAAGCGAATTCTACTTTATTTACCGCTTGTTTAGCTTGACGCCCCAAATCATGGAAGCGATTTTCACCTGCTGTTGTTACAACTCCGCCTCTATGAACTGCATTGTCGTTGTGGATTTCCTCAGTGGGTACAAAACTCAAACTGGAGTTGAAAGAGATACTCGAAATGGAGTGGGCTATGTCATTGTGGTTCGTGTAGTACGTCCGAAGTGACTAAAACCGAAGTAACAAACATATGGTTGTAAATGGTTACTCGCAGATGTAACAATTTCTCGCATCGTTAGGGGACTGTACAACAGTCGCTTTGCAATTGAGATTTAAACCTCGAATTGCTACACTTCTCGGCATACAAAAGATTTTCTTACTAACTTCATTGAAATCACGTGAACTATACAAAATAGCACTTGTTTGTGCTTCAAGCATGACAATGAAATAATATGTTGCGCATCATCATGGGTTTTGTTACAGAGAAAATAGGTCTGACCTGGTTGGTTGCGACTGAGTTGATGCCACTGGATGCCTTGGAGTTGAATCTCACCATCTGAGGCTGCACCCTTTGAAAGTCACCATACTGCTGGGTATAATGGCTTGGTCGACTGAGGTAGTGGAGGGTGTAAGGAGGCAAAGGTGTACTGTATCGATGCATGTTGTTGCTGATAGCATTTTCTGATTCTTGCATACTTGGTGGAATGACAACCGCATTTGCAAACTGTTTCACATGTCCCTGCAACACAATTTTCAAATTTGTTACGTTATTGTGTACTCTCAGTATTGTTTACGAAACATATCGGATCATTGTCACTAATAATTGAATTTGTCCATTCATTACAAAAATTGAACAAAAAGTTATCCATCCACTTCCCATCTCTTTCATTGTCTAGTTTCTGATACATTCCATTATCCCTATAATTGATATAATTTTTAGTCTCTCAAGTCGGTATTAATCCTAAATTTGGCCATGAAAAGACTTTGGATGAATATCACCCACGATACTGTACCGCTGCATTGAGATCTGCCCGCAACTGAATTCAGAAGTCACTCAAACACTCTGTATGAGACGAAATCGAAATAGTCAAACTATCGATTTGAAATAAATACAATTTTGCCGTACAAAACCTTAAAGGGAGGCAGGTGGACGGCAGGACATATTACAAACTCATTAATGGTTTTGTTCAACTCTTGGTTCAAGCCAATTTTAATAGTTCAAATTTCTTGAAATGAGATTAAAATAAATTAGAAATACTTTGACCTGTCAATTTTATCTCAGTTTTAGTGTTTGACTCATTTTTCGAAGTTATAATAAATAATAATAAATTCGTTCTCAAACTGATACCAAATGACAGAATAAACATACAACCAGTAAGTTATCATCAGTTTGCAAGAGCACCATCAGACTATTAATGTCCGTTCTCAGGTGTCGTGATATTTTTTGAGAGCATTTCTGTTACCAAAATATAGCGAGTAATTCTGGATTCTCATATATGTAGACATCTCTAATACTATGCAAATAAGAGTCTAATTGTTTTTTGCCAAGTTGTAGAATATTTTTTAACACACTTCTGTCATACTTCACTAAAACATTGCAAAGGATCCTGATGCGAACTTTAATGGACTTTTTATTTTGTTTTGTAAGTCTTATTTCAGTTTTCAAAAGTTTATTTCTTTTCTCCGGATCAAATAGTGTGTGAATTTCTTTGGGGCTTATGTAGCTATTTATCTCTGGATGGGCACGTGCTTGTCTTAAGACAGCTGCCAGAAGCTTCAAAAGCTCGTAGACATGAAGTTCCCTCACTAGGGGTATTTTGTATTTTGATCGTATCGAGTCGAACTTTTTTTAAAATAATTCGAATCAATTTTTTGTTGATTTTCAATTTTTTCCTTTACTTTCTTATCAGCAGTACCGTGATCTTTAAGTTGTGATCTTAAATTGCGGTAAAAATCACAGGCAACTCTGAAAATGGAATCATCTGTCTATCATCCAAGAGCTAAGGACTAGCTGCAAGAGCAATAAAGACTGTGAAGGCAGCACTTCAAGAGTGAAATCCCTGTCTAAAAGTGTCATGCGGAGCATTATTGCAATGGATGAAATATCGCAACACCTCATTGACGAGGGACAAAACTTCAGATGAACTACTTTTGGAAAGCAGAATCAAACTACCAGAAATGTCAGATTTTGACGTGAGCGAACCCATTCTATTCAGCGACAATCAGATAGTCAGACAGGATGAGGAAAATGTGAAAGCTGAACCAACCATGGAGGAGACCACATCTCTTTAGAACCCGCATTCATAATTAAACTGTATTCTGTTTCTAATTTTTTGGCGCTATTATTTTGTTTGACCTATCAGCAGAATGTCAGAATTTAAACCCTCCCACCTATAGAAATCTGATTCTGGTATCTACTGACATCAACTCGACTCCCTTTAAAAGTATCGACAATAGAAAATCATGATCGGATTCGGAATCAAGATTTATTCACAATTCAATCATGCAAAATATTTTTTTTAGCGTATCTAATCGTTGCTCTGAATATTTTGGCATAGATAAGCAAACATTTTAAGCAAAATTTTGTATATTTTTAGATTAAAATTTAAATGAAATCCAATCTATTGAGTTCTTTGAATCGTGTTAGCCGTCACGACAGTTACCAACCTTACAATTTTCGTCATTGGCTGAACTCTTCTGGGCCAAAGCAAAAGTTGGAGATTAAACATTTAAACTCTAGTCCTTACCTTAGTTTATTTTTTGGGGCCCAAACAAAAATTTGAGACCAGCTTTAAGCCTCATTCATTTCTGCTTGACTTCGCATCATCTCAGCTCTGACCGGTACAAGTTTTATCACAGAAATTTTAAATTTTGGCACAGAAAATATGACAGTCTAAAATTATCACAAGTTTAGAAAATTATGAGATAAAAGTTAAAGAAAGGAAAACAAATTTTCGACATACAATAATTATAACCCGACGACGATGTTTCCAACTCATCATTTTGCAAAAAACAACAATTCAAAAGAAAACGGCAATCGCCAATTTTCTTTGCTTCTGATCTAGTGTTTGAAACTTTATTGAAACCGGTCGTAAACGAAAAATAAAGTGCCTTGGAAATTTTTGTTGTCAGTGCAGTCGCTTTGTTTTCTGAACAATCATTCTTGTTCAAAATTTTTGCGACTTTGTTTTGTGACAACCCATTGCATTGAAGATGTTTCAACATATTCTTGAAAATTTTCTTTGGTAAACCTTTCAAAACAAACAGTCTCTATGATATAATGCAAATTTCTGCACTGACGTTGCTACGATCATTTTCTGCCAGACTATCTGCCATATTACTTCACAACAAGCACCCTTTGGCATTTTTCTCTCAAACTACTTCGCCAATTATTTTCGATGGACGCCGCCTCTGTGTAGCATCTAATCACGACTAAAATTTTCTCCAAAAAACGAACGAAATGATTTCTCTTGACCGCTATTTTTAAAGGCAAAGCGTCAAAAAGCCTTGTTTTTGTTCCTAATTTTTTAAATTTTTTTATTTCTAGGCAATGATTGTATTTGCCCGCTTTCTGAACAAGAAAATTCCGCTTTTGACCTCTATCCAAAGGAAATTGGCCGGCATTTTTAGAAAATGGTTGACTTTTGCCAATTAATAGATAATGATCGGTTTTGAAAATGTTTTAGGGAGATGAAGACAATAGGTAGGACTACTGTTCGATTCCCCCATCTTGGAGTGGAAGAAAATTTACATGCTCGAATAATATCTCGGCTTAAAAAATATCATTTTTAATTTAATTCAGAAGCATTGTCAGCCATATTGACTTCAATTTAAAATAGAAGAAGATGAGAAAATAGAAAAGAAAAAGAAACCAAAAACGAAAAGAAGCGAAATAAAAGAAACAAAAACACGGAAAAATAACATCCAATTTTTTTGTCTAGGGAACTATGCTTCTTTCTGCCCATCTCGGACTCGAACCCTGAACATCGCTTAATAGCCTTTGCCCTTATTCCTTACGCTTTTGCTTTTTGTGTATGTCTTTTACCCTTTCTAATTAGCCAATTTGTGGTAGGTGGCTATTTGGTTGGCATGTTATTGGTTTGCTGCTTGCTCAAAGAGCGCAATAGCATGTGAATATTAGGAGCTCAAAATGGCGGTCTAGTGCGTCTCAAAGCGCATGCTCTACGCTCAGCTGTAGCTCTAGGACAGTTAAAGCATGTGAAGATAAAGTGGATAACAATTCCGCCCAATTGCCATGTATATTTCGTAGAATATAAACAAACTTCTAGGAAAGAAAGATAAGGAAAATAAGAGGAACAATAAAGCCTAAAAAGAAAGACAGGAGTGAATTAAGATCAACAATTTCCTGTTTTATGGGTAAAGAAAACAAGGCGCATCTTCGTATCAACTCGGGTGCAAATCCTTGCACCCAAATTAACAGCTATAGGTATTATTGCTTACGCTACCGATGCGTATTCGATTTGCCTATTGATCTTTCTGATTCAACAATATTGTGGTCAATGGCTTCAATGGCTCACATATTTTGGCAAACTTAATTAATGAGGGCAAAAAATGTGTAAAATAGATCCAAAACATGACAAAGAAAGATTTGAAACAAAGGAAAGAAAAACGAAGAACGAAACAAAAGGAACTAAAAAATACGCGGCAGATGCCAGGAAAATAGCCGCCGTTGATTCCAATAAGCATGATTGGGATTGAAAGAATAGAAGATTTTGAAAAAAAAAAGATTTTTGTAAAAAAATTTTTTTAAGTCCAATTTATTTTGATGGCATTTCGTAGTTGAAAACAACGTACTTCTGGTTTTTAGACAGAGGCTACAAGGGCTACTATCAATACCAATAAGCATTAGAGATGGTAACTAAGACTTATAGGAACGACGTTCAAATAGCGTGCATCTAAAATTGGGTGTTATGTGTTTATCCCGTTTCTACCTCTGACTTCACAATTTTTTATACTGACTCTGTTCATTTTGAATTGCTTTGCTGAGCAACTGATGTTCAAAATCACTTTTAGCAGAATGAGAGAAGAGAGAAACTAGCCTACAGAAGTCAAAAAGATATCACGTTGTTGAAAAATCCGCAAAATGAGGTAAAGCGAAACATTTTTTAATCGACGAAGTAAAAAAACATAGCAGGAAAAGTCCTGACGTACAATTCAAAGACTTTTCATTGACTAAACAGAAAAACTAGACCTAGAACGGACTATGAGTGAATTGAGAAAACAATTTTAAAATCAGACAAAGAAAAAAAAACAAAAAATCAATGTCAAAATTGCGCATGTGAACAAAAAAACCACTAGCGAGAAAAATTTAATTCAAACATAAAACTTGGCCTAAAATGAGCTGTGAATGGATTGGGAAAACCATTTAGAAAAACTCCGATCCAAAAAATCGAAAAAAACCAGTAAAAATCAGAGTGAAATTGCCGCATGTGAACAAAAAGCCACTACCGAGAAACCAAATTTTTGTTCAAACACCGTTTTCTCACTCTACTTTAAAATTAGAGCAAAAAAATTCACGCCGCAAAACCACTCGCTTTTTCTCTCCATTTCCTGTTTCGGCGTGATCAAAATCACTACTCCAATTTGTTTTCAAAAATCATGTAAATGTGTGAACAGATCTTAAAAAAAAAGATAGCGCCCCAATACAATTCAAATTCTTTGAATTGTAAAAAAAGGAGCGCTATAATAGCCGGCTGAGAAGATGAGGGCGGCTATTAAAAAGAACGAAAGAAAACGAAAAAATCCCTTCTGCGTTTCGTACCATGTTCTTTGAGTGCCGTTAGATTAGTTTTGGGATGGCGACAAGCAAGCATGTATCAGAAACAATTAAGCTTAGAAAGCATGGAATTTCGCACGTTCCTCAAAAATGAACATTCCCTATTTCGATGACGTTATTTCCGAGCTATTCAAAAGATGCAGCTGTGCTCCTGAAAGAGTTTCATGCACATATGCTACCTTCAACGCAAAATTATGTTAGATCTACGCTTAGATATGCAAAATTATTTAAGATCTACGCTTACAAGTGCAAAATTATTTAAGATCTACGCTTAGAAATGCAAAATTATTTAAGATCTACGCTTAGAAATGCAAAATTATTTAAGATCTACGCTTAGAAATGCAAAATTATTTAAGATCTACTCTTAGAAATGCAAAATTATTTAAGATCTACGCAATCCTTTTCTTTTCAACGCCTCAAACGTCGATCTTGCACAAATTCAACGCATTCACCGCCAATCTTTCATAACTCTGCGTTTTTAGGAAGTTAACCTCTTGTTGATAGGGTACACGCTCTGCCCCTGAAGATACTAGAAGGTGGTCTCCTTTGTAGTGAACTTGATCCCGCAATAGAGATCCACTGACACCTGACACCTCAGCAACAGGTGTGAGGCCAAAGTCAGCAAGATCCTCTAGTTTCAGCTCACCTGTGAACCAAACTTTTGTTCAATTTTCTTTGGAGCAATAAGTGAGCAAATATGGAGCAGCAATTAGTCAAAAGCAACACAAATTTATTGAAACTCCATATTTGAGAGGTCAACTTGTAAAAGATGGATTGTTGTGGTGTATATGACAATCTTCAAAAATACTGTGAAATCTTAATTGCACGAGCTATAACGCCTCCATCTTCCAGCAACGAGAAACAGGAGTGCTTGATAGAGTTTAGACCATAGAGCATTAGCTTATATAAAATTCCTTTATTCGTGTATAGCTTACATAAAGATCACAACTTATTCTTCGAGCCATAGACTCGCGGAAAAGAAAACAGTTGTAGAAATAATCCAAAATTTCCCCGCATTTTTCCCTCCTTGGTTAATTTGCTTTGACCCTAGTTGAGAAGGCCGATCAATACCGAAAAAAAAAGATTTGGTATGTTTGGTTTCAGAAGATTCGGTATTTTCTGTATTTAAGCGTAAGAGATCGTCGGTATGTTCGATTTTAGACGTTAATTGTGGGCTATTTGCATAGATTTTGATTTTTTACTTATAGTGTAGTCAAACGTTATGATAGCGTTCTTTTTGCGAGAATTTTAAATGTATTTAAATGAGAAAAATTTTGAAAGAATGCGCAAAGAAATTTTTTCTTCGCTCACAAAACCAATTAAACGAATATAAATTTCTGGGTTAATTTTGAATTCAAAAATGTAACCTACTCGTAGAACATTGTTGAGAATTCTGTTGATTAATTCACATTCAATGAGTTTTGACATACTTTCTTGTAGTTTACAAGTTTACAAGTTTTGACTGTTTTTTACGTTTGAAACCAAACACGCCAACGGTTTTTTCTCCAATAGAGTGGATCTCGATACAAAAGAGCCAAGAACGAATGTTTTCTCATTCAAAGGAATATAAAAATAGTATCTTTAGAGTAAAATAGTATCTTAAGAGTAGAGTAAAGTTGAGGATCACAATATTGTCATTAAAAAATTCGATTTCTAATTCAATGAATGGTTTTAAATGAACCCACAAAGGGTGGACTACGGTAGCCCTTCGCTTAAAATGACTTAGTTTATCTTCATGCGGTGACGGTGAGGTTCAAAAACGATGACGCAGGTAACAAAAGAGTGGTATCCACACTACCCACAATCGCACTTCGCAAATGCATTTATGCTTACACTGAAGAAAAATAGTATAAAAACACCAATAGGCGTAAATTAATTGTTCCAAACATACGTTCAGAGCAAATAAAAAGCATTGTTCATAATATATTCGCAGAAACATGAACCGATTGATGTTCCAAGGTTCAAAAGATTTACCTGCAACTGAATTAAAAAGTCACTATAACACACTGCCAGTCAAAACTGGAATACTGACTCTCAGTGAAAAATTTTTAAAAAGTTGCCGTGCTGTGAGAGGCAGGTGAACGTCTGGGCCAATTACAAACACAAAAATGATTTTTTTCAGCTGCGCGTTCCAACCAAAATTAATTGTTAAATTATCCTAAGTTGAGACTTAAATAAATGAGAGTAAATCAAAACATGACTGGTCAAAAAATATCTAACATAGCCGGCAGATTGCCGGAATAGCTGCGAAATAGACTTGCGTGCCGTAAAATACAGATGGAAAAAGATACAGAAGTGAGTTGATAATAGTTATCGCCGCCGCCTATAAAACTTACAAGTTTATTTCAAAGGTTGTTTTTGGGTGCAAAAAAATTTTCCCTGTCGCGTCTCGAACCGGCGATCTCCGGATTAACAGCCAGTCGCCTTTACCACTCGGCTGTCGGACCATAAAATCTGTTTTCTTACAATCAACTTTGTTTTAGGAACAGATTCTGTTTCTGAATAACCGCAATTTAGGTCACGCAGAAAGCGTGAAATCAAGCGCGAAAAAGCCATTTAAGAAGTGACGAGACAGAATGTTCTAGAACAAATGTAAAACAAAAATGAAGCGTCAGACGACGAAACAAAAAAACATAGCAGGACAAGTCCTGACGTACAATTCAAAGAATTTTCATTGAATAAACAGAAAAACTAGACCTAGACTGGACTACGAATTAATTGAGAAAACAATTTTTAAAAAAATTAGATAAAAAAAGAAAAAAAACAAAAAATCAATGTCAAAATGCCGCATGTGAACAAAAAAACCACTAGCGAGAAATGAAAATTTAATTCAAGCTAAAAACTAGGCCTAGAATGAGCTGTGAATGGATTGGGGAAAACCATTTAGAAAAAAATCCGATCCAAAAAATCGAAAAAAACAGTAAAAATCAGAGTGAAATTGCCGCATGTGAACAAAAAACCACTAGCGAGAAACCTAATTTTTGTTCAAATACCATTTTCGCACTCTACTTTAAAATTAGAGCGAAAAAAATTCACGCCGCAAAACCACTCGCTTTTTCGCTCCATTTCCTGTTGCGGCGTGACCAAAATCACTACTCCAATTTGACTTCAAAAATCATGAAAATGTGTGAACAGATCTTAAAAAAAAAAGACAGCGCCCCAATACAATTCAAATTCTTTGAATTGTAAAAAACCAAGAGCACCGCAATAGAGCTACGCTCAGCTTACAGCTTCGCAGCTATAATAAAGACCACGCTACTTGGCCCAGAATTTTTTTTGACTTTTCTTCACTGTTTGGACTTCTTTTGGTTCAAAAATATTAGTTTATTCCTTTAGAACGAAAAATGATAACTTTAATTAAGTGCAAGTAATGTCAAATCAGTATCCAAGTAAAATCTTTTTAATGAGTCTTATCTTTGCCTAGAGAATTTTCTCAATCCTTTTTTGTTTTTGCTAAACCTCCAAACGCAAGTCCTTAGTATCCGATTTACCTTTAAACATGATTGTATCAAGATGAAACGTTTTGCCTTAACGCTGTGATTGTTAGACGATAACATAAATTGGAAGATTAGTCGCGAAGTATAAACATAAGAATTGCTCCCGAACAACTGGGACTGTAGCCTAGATAATTTTTTATTCTTTATGGCTGCAAAAATAGTTAACCACGCCGTGATTCGAGCCATGCACCTCCCGATCCCTCACCAGAAGAACTGCCCACTCGGCTATCAGGCCCTTCTTGTTGCTATGCCGCAATCAATTTTATTTTGAAGCAACAAGCTCTACTTCGGAGTGAGAGCAATAGAGATCACTCAAAAATGAAGAACGAAAGCACGAAATAGTCAATTAAGAAGTCAAAGAATGTTCTAGAAGAAAAGCGCAAAAACGGTCAAGCGAAAAATTTGCATAAAAAAGACCAACACGTTTACAATAATTGCTACGAACTTCGTTCGAGAGCAATTAGTAACTTTGTCTAAAAGAAAAATTTATTTTTGTTTGTTCAGAATGGTTTTTCCAGATTCCGGATTATATATTCATATCATTTAAATAGATTCAGCCTGTTTTGTCTACAAAATCAAAGTAGTCTAAAAAATCGCTACTGGTCTTTTGACTGTTACCTAATCATGTTTAAAAGAACAAAGACATTACCAATTTATTAATCCTCAATTATGTCAACAATTCTTCAGAAATTCTTAAATATTTTCGCGATTTTCTTTTTCCAATTTTTCAATTTTCATTGATAAAGTTCTGTAAATGCCCCTTTTCCATAAATGCTTCTCTTTCCATTTCTCGTTTTTTTCAAAATTTTTGCTGTCATTTTTCAAAATATGCCATTTGCTTCGTTTTTCAACGCTGTTCCAATAACCCGAAGAAAATTGAATTTTTACAACTTACCTTTGAAAACTTTTTGAATTGGAGTCAACCCGGGTAGTGCTTATAAACGTAATCAGAGGGTATACGCCTTCGCATTCATGTCTTCCGATGCCGAGTAAGCTTAATTCAATTAGAAATAGATTCATATCCAAGATTTTTGCGAATTAAATAAGTTTTAACTTAAACGGGTCGAGGTTTCCGCTCGGTAAAAGGCTTATGCAACCATAAACCTCGATTACAGGATGGGTGAAACAATTTTACACGTACCGGATGCCAGTCCCTCGACAACTTGTACTGCTCTTCTACGCCCAGTCTTGTCATACATTAGTTGCGACCAGGGAAGTCCGGATCGATTTACAGAACCCAGGCCGCCACTAACTGCACTAAATTCATGTTCACGTTTTCGCTCTGCAGCTGATCTCTTACGGTTGAGTGTCTGTGGCCTTCCATCAGTTTGTAGGCTGAGGAATCTTGCAGAATTCTGAGGAAGTGGATCCATCAAGCATTGAGGATAATTGCCAGTCATTTGATCACCTATTTGAAAGTTTATGGTTGGAAAGTGACAGTTGTCAGATCTACGCCCCGAAAGCGCTAAAGTTGAACATAAGATAAAGGAATAAAGGCACTGTATATGTTGTAAAGTAATGTTTGACTACGGTCTTAAACGGAAATAAAATAGATCCGAACTTTAGTGCTTCTTTGGTTTATAATATTTATTGCAATATCAACCAGGCCATCGAGGTTGGTCAAAGTACTATTTATGTAGTCGGAATAATTTGTCAATTTTTTTTAAAAAAATTTATGTAATTATTTGCTGGATTTTATCTAGCAACTATGGCAGATGCGAAACGAATATACAACCATTTAAAGGAAGTATATCCTGAAAGTTCCCGGGAACACCCCAAATAGTTGAAAAACTTGAAACTGTCATTATTGTAGCCATTCAATTAGGAGTGAATGAGTAAGATGGTCATGAAATGTGACGCCGCCACGTCAAAAATCAAGCTATCACTGAAACTTCAGAGAGCGAGAGAGCGTCAAATATTGCTGCTAGCTCTAATAGATATCACGTAACAATTGCCTGGGTATTTGAAAGATTGGAGTATTCAAAGATACAATGTTACGTCACGCATTTTGGCGTCAACACAATCTACTATTTTAAGAGCCTTTTCAAATTGGTTTAGTTGGCTCCCACGCCATTACTACAAACCAAACTTTTTCCTCATTTTTTCCTAGCCTGTAACTTTTTCTACTCTTTCGCATAAACAATACTGATGAGAAATTAAAAATTGCTCGACTATAGTCTGTACTGAACAAATATCATCAGTTAAGAAACATTTTTTCACAATTTGTCAAAAACTATGAGAAAACTATCGACATATTAAGATCAGATTACTCATACCTGGGTCAAAAATATTATAGAAGAAAATGACATCTAAGAGCAGAAACCGTTGAGGACAAGCCGAAGGTATAAATTAAAATAGAAGCAACGTATAAGGAGTAAACAATATTGTCTGCTTATTATTGATCTATGTCGGTATGTTTTATCATCGTCTGACCACAGAAGAAAAGAGTTTACCCCAAAATAGCGATTCATCACAAGACTCCGAGTCTGATCAACAGTTAAATCACACGAGAGTCCAGACTACAATCAGGCCTTAGCAGTATACTGTTGGATAGTTTTGTTTGCACTACTTTGTTTGAATGTTTTATCTGCTGCTGATTAGAAATATTCTAACCATTTTACTTCTTGATTGCACAAATTTGGTTGTCTTCTTTTTTAGAAATTTCAGGTATCTATGCTAATCGGTCATGCGTCGCTGCTGAGATTTTACCTATTCAGCCAATCTACCAATTTCCAGCTTCAAAAAGTAGTTGACAGATTGCCTGAAAAAACTCCGTCGATATGTAGTCTCAAAATACAGACGAAAATATCAAGGTGCCCACTCATTTGCATGAATTGAAGACCCGGGTTGAAGTTTCTTTAATTTCATACAAGGAATCATATATGATTTCATACTGACCATACTCGGTTTCTTAGTACGATCCCACTATGAAACTAAAGGAATCATAAATGATCCTTGAATGTCGCCTGCATGAAGTCAAAGAACTCACACATGATCCCTTCAAGAAAAGTAAGAATTCATGCTGAGAAAAATGTATGATTTTGTTTACGAAATCAAAGAATCGTATATGATCCTAGTATGACCTCAAAGAAATCATATATGAACCTAGTATGAAATCAAAGAAATCATATATGATCCTAGTACAAAATCAAAGAAACTATATATTATCTGCGTACGAAACCTCAATAAAACCGCGATGTGGGAAGGCCGCAAAAGTGCAATCAAAATGTTTTATATAAAAACATATGAACTTCATAAGAAATCAAAGAAATCAAAGAAATCATATATGGTCCTAGTTTTAAATCAAAGAAGTCTTATGTGATCCGTATAGGAAACTTAATTCAAGCCGCCGAGGGGTTTCCGAATGACACCTAAGAAGTCCTGTAAAAGCAACAGGGGACCTGTTAGCGCATAAACGAGAAACCAAAACAAAATTGGTTCTTCAAATCAACCAAATAAGAAAAGTTAATGTTTTTGATCATATACTGAATAAAAAATCTTTCAGCTCTCAACTGTTCTAAAAAGTAACTCTGTCTACAACAGTTTGATACAAACCATTTTCATTATTTGGATTGAACTACAGAGTGGTCTATGTAATGCTTAACACGTCATTGAAAGCGAAAAAACCATTTTTTACTGATGATTTTGATTTACTTAAACTGCGATTGTTCATGTTTTCTTTGTGTTACGAAGCTTTGAGCAAGCAAAATCTGGCTTTTTTAATTACTTTTTTTTCAAATCTTCACGATATTTGTATAACTACCAAGAACTCATATAAATCATTTATGACCTAGTATGATTTTAAAGTACTCTCATTTTTTAATTTGCCTTTTTTAATCAATCGAATTGCCATTGCCAATTATGGCTTTATTCGTTTCTCCTGAAACTCACTAAATAATTTTTACCTTGTATCAATAATTGTTTTTGTATGATCCCTGTATAAATACTAAGAAATTATACAAATCATATGACCTAGTATGATTACAAAGAAAAATTTTTTCAACAAATTCTGCATCATTAATTGTTTTTTTTTCAGTAGCAGTACGTTAGAACATAACGGTGGAGCCTTTTGAGTGTAGGTTTTAAGTCTGGTATGATTCTTGTATGACTACCAAGAATTAATATAAATCATATATGCCCTAGTATGATTTCAAGAAAGCGCCTTCAATTTTTAATTTGCATTTTTTTACCTATCTAAATGCCAATTATGGCTTTATTTGTTTGTCCTGAAAATCTCTAACTGATTTGTTTCCTTGTATCAATATTTTTTTGTATGATCCCTGTATAAATACTAAGAAATTATAAATCATATATGGCCTAGTATGATTACAAAGAAAAATCTTTTCACCAAATTCTGCATCAATGATTTTTTTTCAGTAGCGGTATGTTAGAACATAACGAGTGGAGCTTTTTGAGTGTATGTTTTTTATTTGTTTGATCCCTGCATGACTACCAAAAAATTGTACAAATCATAAATGAGCTAGTACGAAATCAAAGAAAGTTGTACGATTTGGATCCGGGGAGTGAGCATGAATTGAACCGGAGATCGATTTGATGTAAGCTTGACGGTATTAGAGCTATAATTAAATAGAACAAGACAAGTAATGCATAATTGGGACAAGAATTTGACCGAGATTATGCCAATAGATTTGCAATAGGTTTGTTGTTTTATTGCAATGATGTCAACCTTGTGAGGCAAAAAACGCAAAAGGATCAGATTTTGAGTTTCTCATTGCAAGATGATTGAAAACTAGCCCTAAAATTGAAACTATGTTAATATTCCACTCACTGCAGACAAACAACATGAAATGTGTTCTAGCAAATTAGAATTCTTATTTTCAGTGAGATCTGTTATTTCAAAATTAAATCACAATTTTCTCTCAAGCGAGCGTAAAGTGATTTTTCCTGAAAATAGACAAGAAAAACATAGTCGGCAGATTGCCGGAAAGTAGCGCGGTGATGGACAACCGCGGCCTTCCATGAATTGCAACAACAAAAAAATTAACAGACAGATTAACCACCAGTCCTTTAATAGACCACCAGACATTTTGGTTAGATTCGGAATGTCATTTTCATGAGACACATGAGCTCTATAAGGGAAAAAACCATAATGGAACTTTTTCAATTCAAAAACTCAAGAATATAATACTCAAGAATTAGGGCATTAGGTTTGGCACTACTTAGATGCACACTAATGACCTTTAACTAGTAAAAGTTCATAGAACTTAAAATCCCTTATGCGAGTTCAGAAGTTATTTTTTGAGTGAGGTAAGTCACGCAACTGACCTAGAAGCAGAACAAATGACGTCACGCACAAAATTTAACTGCAAAGTAGTAGAAATCACTAAAATTGAAGTCAATTCCAAGAAGTCAGGTCACAAGAACCACCGATGGAGAGTACGAAATAAAAAACATAGCAGGACAAGTCCTGACGTACAATTCAAAGAATTTTCATTGACTAAACAGAAAAACTAGACCTAGAATGGACTATGAGTGAATTGAGAAAACTATTTTAAAAAAATCAGATCGAAAAATAAGAAATAAAAATTAATGTCAAAATGCCGCATGTGAACAAAATAAACCACTAGCGAGAAATGAAAATTTAATTCAAACAAAAAACTAGGCCTAAAATGAGCTGTGAATGGATTGGGAAAACCATTTAGAAACAAATCCGATCCAAAAAATCGAAAAACAGTAAAAATCAGAGTGAAATTGCCGCATGTGAACGAAAAACCACTACCAAGAAACCGAAATTTTGTTCAAAAACCATTTTTGCACTCTACTTTAAAATTAGAGCGAAAAAAATTCACGCCGCAAAACCACTCGCTTTTTCGCTCCATTTCCTGTTTCGGCGTGACCAAAATCCCTACTCCGATTTGACTTCAAAAATCATGAAAATGTGTGAACAGATCTTAAAAAAAAGACAGCGCCCCAATACAATTCAAATTCTTTGAATTGCAAAAACAGCAGGACAAGTCCTGAAATACAATCCAAGGAAATGATTGAAAAACTGACAACTAATGTACTTGACGAAGATCAATCAAACAGTTCTAGCCAAAAAGACAAAACAGTACTTGTGGAACTAAAACAATCAAACAAACAAAAAGTTATCATTTCTAAATTTCTTAAAGTTTTTACCCTGAATGCCAAATACGACACAATTCAATGTACGCATTAACTCAACAAGCCTTGAAAGAGATTTATTTGCCACTAAAGGTAAATAAACTCGACAAAAATGACAAATGCTTCAAAAAAGAAAAACGTTATATATAAAAAGGTTTCTGAATTTCGAAGAAAAAATGTTCAAAACCAACCTTTTCACTCTGTCATGTAAACCATCTGCAAGAAATTAAAAAGTTTTGTATGCCAGCAAAAATCGTTCAACTCAAAAAACTTATAAACAACTTCAGATTTTAACAAGATCCTGCTTTCATTGTCTAAAGTGGCTATCCAGTATCCTTGTTTCGAACCTTATATAGTTTCACTGACACAAAGATCTATAAATTTGGAACTTGATAATTTTCAGAAAACTTGAAGAAATATCAGATTTTAACAAAGTTTTGCAAATATTCAAGATATTGAAAATTTGAAAACCATTTCATTGCACCTGTTAACCATGCAGTAAGATACTATCAAACCTTAAAGATATTTTGCTGGCAGCTGAAACACAAAAAGAGTCAAATATTTTAGCAAAACTTAAAAATGACAAATATAATAGAAAAAATTGCAAAAATTCGTGCCCATAAAATGTTGAAATCTAGTTCATCGCCACCAGAAACAATGCAGTAATTTATTATCAAACCCTAGACGAGATTGCTTGGCCCTCAGGGCTAGAGAAAAATAAAAAAGTACTAAAATTTTCAAAAATGTTGAAAGTTTAAGTTATCATAATTTCTAAAAATTGTGATATTATAGTCTTGAAAACAATTCTATGGTGAATCAAAAATATTCAACAACCGTTTATCAAACCCTAGAGGAGGTTTCCGGGCTCCTGGGGCTACAAAACTTAAATTATAAACATTTAAAAAATGTGATAAAAATTGCAATTTTTATCAGAAAATAGCTAAACTCCTGATTTTAAAATGTTAAAAACCATTCTGTTAACACTGAAAACTATGTGGTAACCTATTACCAAACCCTAGAGGAGGGTTCCTGACACTTACGGCTGAAAAAACTAAAAAAATAGAAATTCCAAAAAAACTGGGAAAAAAATGTAAAAAATTTTATGTAATATTGCGTGTCTATGTTTGGAGTGTCAAAACATGTTGATCTTAAAATGGTCAAGAAAAGTAATGATGTATTGCAAAAGACTTTTATCAATTTTTACAAACTTCAATTGTAGACTGTTCCAAAGAAAATGTCCAAAAAATTACAGAAAACATCACCACTCGACTTAACTAAATGCGGCTACGGGCCTCTAAAAAAACTTGAGCGTTACCATGTTGAAAGCTCAAAGTCAAATTTTAAAAAAAAGTATGAAAGACATCTTAAAAAAACACAGCGCCCCAATGCAATCCAAATTCTTTGGATTGTAAAAAAAGCAAGATTTCCCAATAATAGCCGTTATCGCTTCGCGGCTATTGAAAAATGGAATTAGGTTGCAAGTATTTTCTCAATAGTTTTGCAAAATATCTTTTTGTACGTTAATATTTTATTGGAATGATATTAGAATTGTTAGAAAAATTTATCACAAACAGAGAAATCAGTTTTTCAGTTTTTTTGGATAAAATTTAGTCCACTGAAATTCAAAACTATGCAAATATTTTCACTTACTGCAGAGATACAAATAAAGTTTTCAAGCGCTGCTTCAAAATTGCAAACTTTCTGGCATAGTCTGGAAAATTTTTGGATGAAATTAAAAACTATGCAAATATTTTTACTTGAAAACCTTCTGGCATAGTATGCAAATATTTTTACTTCAAAAACTATGCAAATATTTTTACTTGAAAACTTTCTGGCATATTTTTACTTGAAAACTTTCTGGCATATTTTTGCTTGAAAACCTTCTGGCATAGTCTGGAAAATTTTTGGATGAAATTCAAAACTATGCAAATATTTTTACTTACTGCAGAGAAACAAATAAAGTTTTCAAGCGCTGCTTCACCCTTCTTAAGGCTTGCTAGTACTAAAGTTAGGCAAGCTTTTTAACCCTACTGCCAGTAAATTTCTTTCAACTCAGTTTTAAAATTTTTATTTTAATGCTGCCTGCCAAGGGACTCAAAAGAAACAAAATGTTTCTATTAACCCTTAGAGTTTTGAATTAGGTTGAAGGTGAAATAACAACAGGCGCTGAAAACAGGAAACGTCAATTCACTTAAATCAGAAGACCTGATCGACAATCTTATTTTTATGTATGTAATGTATAGTTTCACTGACTCATAAAGAGGGATAAATTTGGAACTTGATAATCAGAAAATGAAATATCGAATTTTATCAAAATTTTGCAAATATTCGTGATATTAAAAAGTTGGAAACCATTCCATTGCCCCTAGTAAATATGAAGTACCAAACTATCCAACCTGCAGGAATTTTGCAGGCCGTTGAAACACAAAAAAGACAAATATTTTTGCAAAACTTAAAAATAACAAATATAATCGACAAAAATTGCAAAAACTCGTTCGTGCCCATAAAATGTCGAAATCCAGTTGATTACCATCAGAAAAAATGCAGTATTTTTTTATCAGACCCTAATTGAGATTCTTTGGCCCTCAGGGCTAGCGAAGAGTGAAAAATGACAAAAACTTTCAAAATTTAAGGACCTTGAATATTTAAATTATCAAAAGTTCTAAAACTTCTGATATTATAGTTTTGAGAACAGTTTCATGGTGAATCACAATTATTCAACAAGAGGAGGTTTCCGGGATCCTGGGGCTACAAAAATTTTAAACACTTGAAAAATGATAGGAATTGCAACTTTTATCAAAAAAGAGGCTATAATTCGTGATGTTAAAATGTTGAAAACAATTCTCTTACCACTGAAAACTATGCAGTAACTTATTACCAAACCATAGAGGAGGGTTCGTGACACTTCCGGCTGAAAAACCTGATAAACAAGGTCAAAAATTAAAAACTGGAAAAAAAATGTAAGGAAATTTGTGTAATCTTGCGTGTTTATGTTTGGAAAACATCACCACTCTAAGCACTAAACTAAATGCGGCTAAGAGCCTCTAAAAAAAACTTGATACCCCGCTCAGCTTTACCTGTTTATCGCTGAGCGTTATCATGTTGAACGCTCAAAGTCAAATTTGAAAAAAAGTATGAAAACGTCTTAAAAAACAGCGCCCCAATACAATCCAAATTCTTTGGATTGTAAAAAAAAGCACGATGTCCCAATAAAAGCCGTTATCGCTTCGTGGCTATTGAAAAAAAGTGAATTAAGTTGCAAGTATTTTTCTAACTTTCTCAATGGTTTTGCAAAATGTCTATGTACGTTAATATTTTATTGGAATGATATTAGAATTGTTAGAAAAATTTATCACAAACAGAGAAATCAGTTTTTCAGTTTTTTGGATGAAATTTAGTCCACTGAAATTAAAAACTATGCAAATAGTTTCACTTACTGCAGAGATACAAATAAAGTTTTCAAGCGCTGCTTCAAAATTGAAAACCTTCTGGCATAAGGATCTACAAAAAGTAGTAAACTGTTTTTGTTGTTTTCTTATAGTTGTTAGTTTCGGTTGTTATTTGAGTCACCCTTCTTAAGGATAGCTAGTACTAAAGTTTTGCAAGCTTTTTAATCCTACTGCCGGTCAATTTCCTTCAACTCGTATAGTTTTCGAACTTTTTGTTTTAATGCGGCCTGCCAAGGACTCAAAGAAACAAAAATTTTCGATTAACCCTGAGATTTTTGAACTAGGTGGTTGGAGGTGAAATAAAAACAGGTGCAGAAAACAAGAAACGTCAATTCACTTCAATCAGAAGACCTGACCGACAATCTCGTTTTTATGTATAATATGTATGTATAATAATCTATAATATTTTGACATAGAGAGTATGAAACCAAATCATGATTACATCAACATTTTTACCCAATAATACTGAATGAAGAAGCAAAACAGTCAATGTTGAAAAAGTTCTTTTTGGATAACAGCAGAAGTTAGAAAATAGATGGCGAATTGTAAACAAGCAGACAATTAAAAAAAATGAGAAGAAGAGAAAAACAAATATCGGCTATCGTTGAACAAGTTGATTTAGATCGGCTATTGTGGCGCAGTAATTTAGAGGGAGGTACAAGCTACAAAAAATTCTGTGGATTCAAACACTTCCTACGATGGTGGGGTTGGAATATCTAATCTTCGAGATTCTATGCTGTGTCAATATCTACCAAGCTGCAAAAAGCATGTTTGGTAATCTCTCATAAACGCTTTTATTTTTGCAAAAGACTTATTTTCCCAATGAGAACTTTAATCGTTCCCGAAGAAATCACCCGAAGAAATCGCGAAGAAATCACCCGAAAAGCGAAATCGAAAGAGTGTTCTAGAAGTGAACAGTCAAACAAACATTTTGCATTATTGAAGACCAACGACACACCAGCTTTGGCTGCTCCATAATTCATTCAAATGCCGTTGAAAATTTGAAAATAACGGGTCAATTGTTTAAATAACGTTTTCAATATATGCATTTATATGGAATTTTAGCTTCAGTTTTTACATAGATTGGTCGCTCTACTTATTCAAACAAAGTTAACTAAATATTTCTGTATTTGCTTTAAAGGTTCTCCATAGACCTGCCAAGCGTTCTAATCTAACTAACTATGGCAAGATAGTTTTTGATGTCCTCTCGTTTGACAAATGATTGACTAAGTCTTTTTTTTAAATTCTGAGTACAGAGTTTTATTTTTACAGAAATTTAGGCACAAATCATTTTCATCCTTCCACAACGACAGACAACTGAATTACCTTGAATTGTAACTCATTTTAATCTAATTAATTAAAAGAATTCTAACTGATTGAGCTCAGTAATTTTTTTAGTTGTATGATTGTGATTTGTCTTTGAGCGAAAATTGTAAGTTCTATTATGTCAACATATAAGAATTTGCGCAAACAAAAGCTCAGTAATCAAAAAACCGGTTTTGGATTAATTGTTGAATAGAAATGCGAACCGAAATATAGTATCTGAGTTCACAAAAAAACTTCGTTTTCTCAGTTTTGTTTTTGGCGTGTCAGAATGGTATGTTTGAAAATCAGCCATAACCGCTTTTTTAGCGAAAAACTTAATTACTCAAAGAGAACCTTACCCGCTCAAGTATTTCTAAAATCGAGCGTAAAAACCAATCGAGAATCGAATCGAAAGAGTGTTCTAAAAATGAACAGTCAAACATATTGCATGATAGAAGACGCCCGACACTCTAACTATAGCTGCTCCATCACTCATTCGAAAGCCATTAAAAATTTCAAAATTATGGGTCAATTGTTTTCAATATGTGCGTTTATGGGGAATTTTAGCTTCAATTTTTTCATAGATTTGTCTTTCTACTTATTCAAACAAAGTTAACAAAAAAACTTCTTTATTTGCTTTAAAGATTCTCCATAGACCTGCCAAGCGTTCTAATCTAACTAACTATGACAAGATAGTTTTTGATGTCCTCTCGTTTGACAAATGATTGACTAAGTCTTTTTTTAAATTCTGAGTAGAGTTTTATTCTTACAGAAATTTAGGCACAAATCATTTTCATCCTTCCACAACGACAGACAACTGAATTACCTTGAATTGTAACTCATTTTAATCTAGTTAATTAAAAGATTTCTAACTGATTGAGCTCAGTAATTTTTTAGTTGGATGATATTGATATGTCTTTGAGCAAAAATTGTAAATTTTATTATGTCAGCATATAGGAATTTGCGCAAACAAAAACTCAGTAATCAAAAAACAGGTTTTGGGTTAATTGTTGAATAGAAATGCGAACCGAAATATAGTATCTGAGTTCACAAGAAAACTTCGTTTTCTCAGTTTTGTTTTTGGCGTGTCAGAATGGTATGTTTGAAAATCAGCCATAACCGCTTTTTTAGCGAAAAACTTAATTTCCCAAAGGGAACCTTAACCGCTCAAATATTTCTAAAATCAAGCGTAAAAACCAATCGAGAATCGAAATCGAAAGAATGTTCTTAAAATGAACTGTCAAACAAACATATTGCATGATAGAAGACGCCCGACACTCTAACTATAGCTGCTCCATCATTCATTCGAACGCCATTAAAAATTTCAAAATTATGGGTCAATTGTTTTCAATATATGCATTTATGGGAATTTAAGCTTCAATTTTTTCATAGATTTGGCTTTCTACATATTCAAACAAAGTTAAAAAATTTCTGTATTTGCTTTAAAGGTTCTCCATAGACCTGCCAAGCGTTCTAATCTAACTAACTATGACAAGATAGTTTTTGATGTCCTCTCGTTTGACAAATGATTGACTAAGTCTTTTTTTAAATTCTGAGTACAGAGTTTTATTTTTACAGAAATTTAGGCACAAATCATTTTCATTCTTCCACAACGACAGACAACTGAATTACCTTGAATTGTAACTCATTTAAATCTAGTTAATTAAAAGATTTGTAACTGATTGCGCTCAGTAATTTTTTTAGTTGGATGATAGTGATTTGTCTTTGAGCGAAAATTGTAAGTTCTATTATGTCAGCATATAAGAATTTGCGCAAACAAAAACTCAGTAATCAAAAAACCGGTTTTGGGTTAATTGTTGAATAGAAATGAGAACCGAACTATAGTGTCTGAATTCACATAAAAATTTCGTCTTCTCAGTTTTGTTTTAAGCGTGTCAGAATGGTATGTTTGAAAATCAGCCATAACCGCTTTTTTAGCGAAAAACTTAATTTCTCAAAGAGAACCTTAACCGCTCAAATATATCTAAAATCAAGCATAAAAACCAATCGAGAATCGAAATCGAAAGAGTGTTCTAAAAATGAACAGTCAAACAAACATTGCATGATAGAAGACGCCCGACACTCTAACTATAGCTGCTCCATCATTCATTCGAACGCCATTAAAAATTTCAAAATTATGGGTCAATTGTTTTCAATATATGCATTTATGGGAATTTTAGCTTCAATTTTTTCATAGATTTGTCTTTCTACTTATTCAAACAAAGTTACCAAAAAATTTCTGTATTTGCTTTAAAGGTTCTCCATAGACATGCGAAGCGTTCTAATCTAACTAACTATGACAAGATAGTTTTTGATGTCCTCTCGTTTGACAAATGATTGACTAAGTCTCTTTTTAAATTCTGAGTACAGAGTTTTATTTTTACAGAAAGTTAGGCACAAATCATTTTCATCCTTCCACAACGACAGACAACTGAATTACCTTGAATTGTAACTCATTTTAATCTAGTTAATTAAAAGATTTCTAACTGATTGAGCTCAGTAATTTTTTTTAGTTGGATGATAGTGATTTGTCTTTGAGCGAAAATTGTAAGTTCTATTATGTCAGCATATAAGAATTTGCGCAAACAAAAACTCAGTAATCAAAAAACCGGTTTTGGGTTAATTGTTGAATAGAAATGAGAACCGAACTATAGTGTCTGAATTCACATAAAAATTTCGTCTTCTCAGTTTTGTTTTAAGCGTGTCAGAATGGTATGTTTGAAAATCACCCATAACCGCTTTTTTAGCGAAAAACTTAATTTCTCAAAGAGAACCTTAACCGCTCAAATATATCTAAAATCAAGCGTAAAAACCAATCGAGAATCGAAATCGAAAGAGTGTTCTAAAAATGAACTGTCAAACAAACATATTGCATGATAGAAGACGCCCGACACTCTAACTATAGCTGCTCCATCATTCATTCGAACGCCATTAAAAATTTCAAAATTATGGGTCAATTGTTTTCAATATATGCATTTATGGGAATTTAAGCTTCAATTTTTTCATAGATTTGGCTTTCTACATATTCAAACAAAGTTAAAAAATTTCTGTATTTGCTTTAAAGGTTCTCCATAGACCTGCCAAGCGTTCTAATCTAACTAACTATGACAAGATAGTTTTTGATGTCCTCTCGTTTGACAAATGATTGACTAAGTCTTTTTTTAAATTCTGAGTACAGAGTTTTATTTTTACAGAAATTTAGGCACAAATCATTTTCATTCTTCCACAACGACAGACAACTGAATTACCTTGAATTGTAACTCATTTAAATCTAGTTAATTAAAAGATTTGTAACTGATTGCGCTCAGTAATTTTTTTAGTTGGATGATAGTGATTTGTCTTTGAGCGAAAATTGTAAGTTCTATTATGTCAGCATATAAGAATTTGCGCAAACAAAAACTCAGTAATCAAAAAACCGGTTTTGGGTTAATTGTTGAATAGAAATGAGAACCGAACTATAGTGTCTGAATTCACATAAAAATTTCGTCTTCTCAGTTTTGTTTTAAGCGTGTCAGAATGGTATGTTTGAAAATCAGCCATAACCGCTTTTTTAGCGAAAAACTTAATTTCTCAAAGAGAACCTTAACCGCTCAAATATATCTAAAATCAAGCATAAAAACCAATCGAGAATCGAAATCGAAAGAGTGTTCTAAAAATGAACAGTCAAACAAACATTGCATGATAGAAGACGCCCGACACTCTAACTATAGCTGCTCCATCATTCATTCGAACGCCATTAAAAATTTCAAAATTATGGGTCAATTGTTTTCAATATATGCATTTATGGGAATTTTAGCTTCAATTTTTTCATAGATTTGTCTTTCTACTTATTCAAACAAAGTTACCAAAAAATTTCTGTATTTGCTTTAAAGGTTCTCCATAGACATGCGAAGCGTTCTAATCTAACTAACTATGACAAGATAGTTTTTGATGTCCTCTCGTTTGACAAATGATTGACTAAGTCTCTTTTTAAATTCTGAGTACAGAGTTTTATTTTTACAGAAAGTTAGGCACAAATCATTTTCATCCTTCCACAACGACAGACAACTGAATTACCTTGAATTGTAACTCATTTTAATCTAGTTAATTAAAAGATTTCTAACTGATTGAGCTCAGTAATTTTTTTTAGTTGGATGATAGTGATTTGTCTTTGAGCGAAAATTGTAAGTTCTATTATGTCAGCATATAAGAATTTGCGCAAACAAAAACTCAGTAATCAAAAAACCGGTTTTGGGTTAATTGTTGAATAGAAATGAGAACCGAACTATAGTGTCTGAATTCACATAAAAATTTCGTCTTCTCAGTTTTGTTTTAAGCGTGTCAGAATGGTATGTTTGAAAATCACCCATAACCGCTTTTTTAGCGAAAAACTTAATTTCTCAAAGAGAACCTTAACCGCTCAAATATATCTAAAATCAAGCGTAAAAACCAATCGAGAATCGAAATCGAAAGAGTGTTCTAAAAATGAACAGTCAAACAAACATTGCATGATAGAAGACGCCCGACACTCTAACTATAGCTGCTCCATCATTCATTCGAACGCCATTGAAAATTTCAAAATTATGGGTCAATTGTTCTCAATATATGCATTTATGGGAATTTTAGCTTCAATTTTTTCATAGATTTGTCTTTCTACTTATTCAAACAAAGTTACCAAAAAATTTCTGTATTTGCTTTAAAGGTTCTCCATAGACCTGCCAAGCGTTCTAATCTAACTAAATATGACAAGATAGTTTTTGATGTCCTCTCGTTTGACAAATGATTGACTAAGTCTTTTTTTAAATTCTGAGTACAGAGTTTTATTCTTACAGAAATTTAGGCACAAATCATTTTCATTCTTCCACAACGACAGACAACTGAATTACCTTGAATTGTAACTCATTTAAATCTAGTTAATTAAAAGATTTGTAACTGATTGCGCTCAGTAATTTTTTTAGTTGGATGATAGTGATTTGTCTTTGAGCGAAAATTGTAAGTTCTGTTATGTCAGCATATTAGAATTTGCGCAAACAAAAACTCAGTAATCAAAAAACCGGTTTTGGGTTAATTGTTGAATATAAATGAGAATCGAAATATAGTATCTGAGTTAACAAAAAATCTTCGTTTTCTCAGTTTTGTTTTTGGCGTGTCAGAATGGTATGTTTGAAAATCAGCCATAACCGCTTTTTTAGCGAAAAAGTTAATTACTCAAAGAGAACCCTTACCGCTCAAGTATTTCTAAAATCGAGCGTAAAAACCAATCGAGAATCGAAATCGAAAGAGTTCTAAAAATGAACAGTCAAACAAACATATTGCATGATAGAAGACGCCCGACACTAACTATAGCTGCTCCATCATTCATTCGAGAGCCATTAAAAATTTCAAAATTATGGGTCAATTGTTTTCAATATGTGCATTTATGGGGAATTTTAGCTTCGATTTTTTCATAGATTTGTCTTTCTACTTATTCAAACAAAGTTAACAAAAAACTTCTGTATTTGCTTTAAAGGTTCTCCATAGACCTGCCAAGCGTTCTAATCTAACTAACTATGACAAGATAGTTTTTGATGTCCTCTCGTTTGACAAATGATTGACTAAGTCTTTTTTTAAATTCTGAGTAGAGAGTTTTATTCTTACAGAAATTTAGGCACAAATCATTTTCATCCTTCCACAACGACAGACAACTGAATTACCTTGAATTGTAACTCATTTTAATCTAGTTAATTAAAATAATTCTAACTGATTGAGCTCAGTAATTTTTTTAGTTGGATGATAGTGATTTGTCTTTGAGCGAAAATTGTAAGTTCTATTATGTCAACATATAAGAATTTGCGCAAACAAAAACTCAGTAATCAAAAAACCGGTTTTGGGTTAATTGTTGAATATAAATGAGAATCGAAATATAGTATCTGAGTTAACAAAAATCTTCGTTTTTTCAGTTTTGTTTTTGGCGTGTCAGAATGGTATGTTTGAAAATCAGCCATAACCGCTTTTTTAGCGAAAAGGTTATTTTCTCAAAGAGAGCCTTACCCGCTCAAGTATTTCTAAAATCAAGCTTAAAAACCAATCAAGAATCGAAATTGAAAGAGTGTTCTAAAAATGAACTGTCAGACAACGAGACTGTCAAACGTGAGAGAAGACGCCCGACAATCTAACTATAGCTGCTCCATCATTCATTCGAATGCCAATAAAAATTTCAAAATTATGGGTGAATGGTTTTCAATATATGCATTTATGGGGAATTTTAGCTTCAATTTTTTCATAGATTTGTTTTTCTACTTATTCAAACAAAATTTACAAAAAACTTTGCTTTGAAGGTACTGCATAGACCTGCCGCGCGTTCTAATCTAAAATGACAAGATAGTTCTTGATGTCCCTTCGTTTGTCAAACGATTGGTGTTTTTTTAAAATTCCGAGTAAAAAGTAAAGAGATTTCTAACAGCTTGAGTTAAGTAACTCTTTTAGTTGATTGATAGCGATTTGTCTTTTAGCGAAAAGTGTAAGTTCTATTATGTCAGAATTAACAAAAATACTTCGTTTTCTCAGTTTTGTTTTTGGCGTGTCAGAGTGATCGGAAAAGCTTCATTTTTGTGTTACCAGAGAACTTTGCAATTAAACGTCCGGGCTGACCACCATAATTTAATCTTAGATACCATATCAGAGTCATGTATGGTGCGTATGGTATCTAAGATACCTTATCAGTGACCATACAAAAATTAAAACAAGGTCTCAAATGACCTATTTTGGATCGCATATTGGGCACAATGCGACAGAACTGGATTTTCTTTTGAAAGAAAACTTTTTTATGGTGACTTAGATTCCAAACCCAAGAATATACTCTTTGCCCCATAAAAGACCATAAACAATAATCGCTTCTCATTCGAGAGCAATCAGAAATTGATCATATTTTTATTTATGGATAAAAGAAGTTCAAGTAACTTGTTATAGAAGAAAAAATGGAACAATTTAAAAGAAGTTTTAAGAAAAAAAAGATGCATCCTGTCTTAGATTCCAAAACCAAGACCAAAGAAATCTATGGCCCATAAAAACCAAAATCTTAAGTTTTTGCTTCCGTTTCTATGCAGTTTATATGCAGTTTATTTTTATGAACCGTTGAAAAATACTGTTAAGTGAAAAATATGGCAAACTTAACTGGCTGAACATGCGATGAGAAATTTCGATCATCCGATTTCTTCTGGAACAAAAATTTCCCACTTTGTTACTGCTTAGTGCACAATGTTTGGCGTGAAAAACCTTGTTGACGTTGGTATTGTTATGAAATTAATTGCTACAACCAACATCAACCATGCTCTGCAAAAATACTGGAGATCTAATTCAAAACCGAAGGCTTCAAGATGAAATTAACAAAAAAGGTTTGCTCTGTTCCTACAACAGTTTTCCCTCTGCTTTTATAACATTTTAAACTTAAGTTTAATATGTTATAAAAGCAGAGGGCGAACTGTTGTAGGAACAGAGCAAACTTTGGTCTGGAGATGGTCTGATCAGAGGTCGGTTTGGTCTGAAAATTATGATCATAGGCGGATTTGAGCGCACTTTTGTCTGATCAGAGGCGACTTCGACCGCAATTGGGTCTGATCATAACGTCTTTGAGCGCACGTGGGTCTGATCAGAAATGTTTTCGAACGCAATTGGGTCTGATCAGGGACCATTTCAAGCGCATTATTTTTTTTCCAATTTTTTTGTTTTTTTTTTACTGAGAGATGTTGGCTCTGTCAAGAGGTAGCCACAAAGCAGAGTTCTGATCAAAGAGCCATCATAAGTTCGATAGCTCTGATCAGAAAAGAGGAGTCCAGCTGATAGCAGAGGCCGGTCCCCTTCAAAAGAAACTTTGATCAACTGGAGACCGCGATGTTTTATATGGAAAGCTGTCTAAACTCATCCATTGAGTCAAGAAAAATACACTAAACTGTACACTAAAATCTCTTCAACAGTTGGGTTTCGTTTCCTTTAGCAATAATTTTATATTTGATTTTTCCTTAGATGAATTAAATACTACATCATTTTTTATGAAAAGAATATATCGCAAAACTAGGAGATTCTTTCATAAGTAAAATTTTTCTCTGATCAGACTATTTCGAGCGCACTTGAGTCTGATCAGAACTGGTTTCGAGCGCACTTCAGTCTGATCATAAATGGCTGCAAGCGCAACTGGGTCTGGCCATAAATGCTCCGAGCGCAACTGGGTCTGATCATAACCTCTTAAAGCGCACTTGAGTCTGATCATAGTCTGGTTAAGGTATGGGTAATGGTCTGAACCATGGTCTGACAGTTTGAGTCTGGACCATGGTCTGAAGATGGTCTGATCAGAACACCTTTGGTCTGAAAAGTCCGATCAGAGACCTTTTGTGTCTGGAAAGTCTGATCAGAGGTATTTTGGGTCTGGAAAGTCTGATCAAAGTGAATTTCCGTCTGGAAAGTCTGATCAGAGACAGTTTCGGTCTCGAAAGTCTGATCAGACGAAAATTTAGGTGTGGACCTCAACCTGGGTTACTGTCAGTGCACTACAGATTTTAAGCAGAAGATCAATCACTACTGTTCAACTGACGTTGAGATTTTTAGTCGGATATCTGAGCCTTCGATTGTAAGTAAAGACCATAATCAATCACTCTTACATGTGTTCTTAATTCCTTGCGAATCTCACTTTTTAACTTTTTCTTTTTTCAGCAGAATAATTTGAGAAGCAAGAAAACGATGAAAATCAAATGGGGAGAGAAGCTTACGAATATTGCAGTTGTACTTCGCAAATCTTTAAATTCTGATCGCAGCACCCCGAAGAAACCTTCGCTAGGGTAACTGTCCATTTTTGACGTCGTATATACAGTAATGAGGATGTAGTGCAAAATTCAGTGTTTGTTTCCACTGAACTCTGAACTCTGTTGAACAAAAATTATCAACCTCATCAAATATGTCTTACTTTACTCTCAGAAAGTATGTACTGGTGATAGGGTCCGGGCTTTAAAAAATCAAATTCAAACAAATTATTTTCATTCTGACTCCTTTTATGGGGTTGGAGGAACTAGAGACTCAAATGCGTTTTTTGTTTTTATTCAGTCAATTTTGACCGATCGACATCATCATAGAGAAATGTGAGCGGTATCATTAAAAAGCTTGTCCAGCGTAGAGTTCGAAATTAATTTTTTTTTTGAATTTCGTATTTTTCGAAGAGTTATCAAGGTTGAAAGTTTTGTGTGAACACGGGAAATTTGGCATTTTGCTCACTTTTTTTTCTGTAAAAAAATTAATTCAAAATTACATTTCACGCTACAAAATGAAATGTTTGTGTGTTCTGGTCTCATAGGAACATTTACTATTTAAAAATTCGAATTCAATTTGAGAGCTTTCTTTAGAAAAATTATAGCATTTTTTTGTATTTTGAGTCACTTAGAGACTAGTCACTTTTCATATCGAGTTTCCGTTAATGACAAATTTCAGTTACAGTCAAATGATGCCCAATGAACAAATAATCGGTTTCAAGGAATCGCCCATGATTTTTTGGCTTCGACTCGAGCTTTTGTAATTGTTAATGAAATTTTTCTTCCCTTTGAGATTTTACTAACTTTTTCACTTTTCTGCCAAATTTTCGGTTTTTGCCTGAATTTGTTGTTGTCTTTCTAGTACTAAGACTTATTGTGATGTATTAGTGATGACTTATGCTTGACAAACACCCTGTTTTCCCGACAACGCATAACTTATTTTATTCATTGACTTCCGTTGAAAGCTCTTAAAATTAATGCTGTAAAGACTTCAAAAAAAATTTTCGAAAGTTTTTTCAACATTACCTAATTTAAACTTATTTTCGTGAACTGTACGCCGGTCTTAATTAAAACAGGTTCCGTTTACTTTCAGCTGCAACCAAAATTATTCTGGTTATTGGTTTTATCTTCAACTATTTGTTTATTGCCTTCGATGCCACCAGTTTTCATAATTTTAAATTTTTTGTAGTTTTGGTTTCTTATGAAAGCTTATCACATTATTTTGGTACTGATAGTTCCCTTTGCCTTAAAGGCGACGTTCAATGGATCATAGATTGTTTTCTGGGAAAACTTCATGTTTTAAATGGCTTCGACTCTTCCTTGTCGCATTTTTCTACTGAATTTTTGGTTTTTGCCTTTATTTGTTGTTTTCTTAGTCATAAGACTTATTGTGAAGTGCTATTGATGACTTATGAATGACAAACATCCTTGTTTTAACTTTCATTGAGACATAATTCAGCGTAATTTTTTACTTCCTTTGAAAGCCATTGATTTTAATGCCGTTGATACCACGGGTTTTCTCAAAAATTTCATGGGTTTATAAATTTTTTGTAGATTTCTATTTTTTTGAATAAAATTTAGCCCCTTGAAATCGATAACTATGCAAATATTTTAATTATTGTAGAGAAAAAAACGAAGTTTTCAAGCAATGCTTCAAAATTTAAAACCTTGCTTATGAAGCTACAAAAATTCAATGTTTGTGTTGTTTATTTATAGTTGTTACTTTCGGTTGTTAGTACTAAAGTTTTGGCAGTTATTTAGTCATACTGCCAGCAAATTTGCTTGAACTCAGTTTTTGAATGTTAATTGTAATGCGGCCTGCCATTCATTAAAAACTTTTCCTTAACCCTTAGAAGTTTAAACTAGGGGCGTGAAATAAAAATAGGTGCAAAAAACAGGAAACGTCAATTAACTTCAATCAGAAGACCTGATCAACAATCTCGTTTTTATGTATGAAAAACAATAATATTTTGACATTGAGTTTATGAAACCAAATCATGATTACATCAACATTTTTACCCAAGAATATTGAATGAAGAAGCAAAACAGTCCATGTTGAAAAGGTTTTTTTTTGATAACAGCAGAAGTTAGAAATTATGTAGCGATCTTTAAACAAGTAGAACAAAAATAAAAAATGAGTAAAAGATGAGAAAAAAAATATCCGCTATCGTTGAACAAGTTGATTTAGATCGGCTGTTAGGGCGCAGTAGTTTAGAATGAGGTACAAGCTACAAAAACTTCTTTTGATTCAAACACTTCCTGCAAAGGTGGGGTTGGAATATCTAATCTTCGAGATTCTATGCTGTGTCAATATCTACCAAGCTGCACGATGAATGTTTGGTAATCCCTCATAAACGCTTTTATTTTTGCAAAAGACTTTATTTCCCAATGAGGATTTTAACCGTTCAAATAATTCAAATATCAAGCGTTTTCAATATATGTCTTTATGGGGAATTTTAGCTTCAAATTATTCTGAGATTTGTCCTTCTAATTATTCAAACAAAGTTCACATAAAAACTTCTGTTTTTGCTTTGAAGGTACTCCAAAGACCTGCGCACGTTCTAAACTAAAATAACAAGATAGTTTTTGATGTTACTTCGATTGATTAAGAGTTTTTCAAAATTCAAAGTATTGAGTTTTGTTCTTACAGAAATATAAGCAACAATCGTTTTTATCCTGCCACAATGACAGACAACTGAATTAACTTGAATTCTACCTCATTTCAACCTAGTTAAATAAAAGATTTCTAATTGATTGAGTTCATTAATCTTTTTAATTGATTGATAGTAATTTGTCTTTGAGTTAAAAGTGTAAGCTCTATTATGTCAGCATAAAAAAGAAATTGCGCAAACATAAAATCAGTCTTCACAAAACTTTTTTCAGTTAATTATTATTAGAAATGCGAACCAAACTATATAATAAAAAAATTCACAAGAAAACTTCGTTTACTCAGTTTTGTTATAGGCGTGTCAGAGTGGTATGTTTGAAAATCAGCCATAACCGCTTTTTTAGCGAAAAACTTAATTTCTCAATGAGAACCTTACCTGCTCAAGTATTTCTAAAATCAAGCGTGAAAAAACCACTCGAGAATCGAAATCGAAAAACTGTTCTGGAAGTGAACAGTCAAGCAAACATTTTGCGCGATCGAAGACACCCGACACCCTAATTATAGCTGCTCCATCTTTCATTCGAATGCAATTAAATTTTTCAAAAATATGGGTCAATTGTTTAAAATACGTTTTCTACATATGCCTTTATGGGGAATTTTAGCTTTAATTTATTCTTAGATTTGTCTTTCTAATTATTCAAACAAAGTTTACATATAAACTTCTGTTTTTGCTTTGAAGGTACTCCAAAGACCTGCGCACGTTCTAAACTAAAATAACAAGATAGTTTTTGATGTTACTTCGATTGATTAAGAGTTTTTCAAAATTCAAAGTATTGAGTTTTGTTCTTACAGAAATATAAGCAACAATCGTTTTTATCCTGCCACAATGACAGACAACTCAATTAACTTGAATTCTACCTCATTTCAACCTAGTTAAATAAAAGATTTCTAATTGACTGAGTTCAGTAATCTTTTTAATTGATTGATAGTAATTTGTCTTTGAGTTAAAAGTGTAAGCTCTATTATGTCAGCATAAAAAAGAAATTGCGCAAACATAAAATCAGTCTTCACAAAACTTTTTTCAGTTAATTGTTATTAGAAATGCGAACCAACTATATAATAAAAAAATTTACAAGAAAACTTCGTTTACTCAGTTTTGTTATAGGCGTGTCAGAGTGGTATGTTTGAAAATCAGCCATAACCGCTTTTTTAGCGAAAAACTTAATTTCTCAATGAGAACCTTACCTGCTCAAGTATTTCAAAAATCAAGCGTGAAAAAACCACTCGAGAATCGAAATCGAAAAACTGTTCTGGAAGTGAACAGTCAAGCAAACATTTTGCGCGATCGAAGACACCCGACACCATAATTATAGCTGCTCCATCTTTCATTCGAATGCATTTAAATTTTTCAAAATTATGGGTCAATTGTTTAAAATACGTTTTCAATATATGCCTTTATGGGGAATTTTAGCTTCAATTTATTCTTAGATTTGTCTTTCTAATTATTCAAACAAAGTTTACATAAAAACTTCTGTTTTTGCTTTGAAGGTACTCCAAAGACCTGCGCGCGTTCTAAACTAAAATAACAAGATAGTTTTTGATGTTACTTCGATTGATTAAGAGTTTTTCAAAATTCAAAGTATTGAGTTTTATTCTTACAGAACTATAAGCAACAATCGTTTTTATCCTGCCACAATGACAGACAACTGAATTAACTTGAATTCTACCTCATTTCAACCCAGTTAAATAAAAGATTTCTAACTGATTGAGTTCAGTAATTTTTTTAATTGATTGATAGTAATTTGTCTTTGAGCCAAAAGTGTAAGCTCTATTATGTCAGCGTAAAAAAAGGCGCAAAAAAAAACTCAGTCTTTACAAACCGTTTTTCAGTTAATTGTTATTAGAAATGCGAACAAAACTATATAAAAATATTCACAAGAAAACTTCGTTTACTCAGTTTTGTTATAGGCGTGTCAAAGTGGTATGTTTGAAAATCAGCCATAACCGCTTTTTTAGCGAAAAACTTAATTTCTCAATGAGAACCTTACCCGCTCAAGTATTTCTAAAATCAAGCGTGAAAAAACCACTCGAGAATCGAAATCGAAAAACTGATCTGGAAGTGAACAGTCAAGCAAACATTTTGCGCAATCGAAGACACCCGACACCCTAATTATAGCTGCTCCATCTTTCATTCGAATGCAATTAAATTTTTCAAAATTATGGGTCAATTGTTTAAAATACGTTTTCAACATATGCCTTTATGGGGAATTTTAGCTTTAATTTATTCTTAGATTTGTCTTTCTAATTATTCAAACAAAGTTTACATAAAAACTTCTGTTTTTGCTTTGAAGGTACTCCAAAGACTTTCGCGCGTTCTAAACTAAAATAACAAGATAGTTTTTGATGTCACTTCGATTGATTAAGAGTTTTTCAAAATTCAAAGTATTGAGTTTTATTCTTACAGAAATATAAGCAACAATCGTTTTTATCCTGCCACAATGACCGACAACTGAATTAACTTGAATTCTACCTCATTTCAACCCAGTTAAATAAAAGATTTCTAACTGATTGAGTTCAGTAATTTTTTTAATTGATTGATAGTAATTTGTCTTTGAGCCAAAAGTGTAAGCTCTATTATGTCAGCGTAAAAAAAAATGCGCAAAAAAAAACTCAGTCTTTACAAACCGTTTTTCAGTTAATTGTTATTAGAAATGCGAACGAAACTATATAAAAATATTCACAAGAAAACTTCGTTTACTCAGTTTTGTTATAGGCGTGTCAAAGTTGTATGTTTAAAAATCAGCCGTAACCGCTTTTTTAGCGAAAAACTTAATTTCTCAATGAGAACCTTACCCGCTCAAGTATTTCTAAAATCAAGCGTGAAAAAACCACTCGAGAATCGAAATCAAAAAACTGATCTGGAAGTGAACAGTCAAGCAAACATTTTGCGCAATCGAAGACACCCGACACCCTAATTATAGCTGCTCCATCTTTCATTCGAATGCAATTAAATTTTTCAAAATTTTGGGTCAATTGTTTAAAATACGTTTTCAACATATGCCTTTATGGGGAATTTTAGCTTTAATTTATTCTTAGATTTGTCTTTCTAATCATTCAAACAAAGTTTACATAAAAACTTCTGTTTTTGCTTTGAAGGTAGTCCAAGGACTTTCGCGCGTTCTAAACTAAAATAACAAGATAGTTTTTGATGTCACTTCGATTGATTAAGAGTTTTTCAAAATTCAAAGTATTGAGTTTTATTCTCACAGAAATATAAGCAACAATCGTTTTTATCCTGCCACAATGACAGACAACTGAATTAACTTGAATTCTACCTCATTTCAACCCAGTTAAATGAAAGATCTCTAACTGATTGAGTTCAGTATTTTTTTTAATTGATTGATAGTAATTCGTCTTTGAGCCAAAAGTGTAAGCTCTATTATGTCAGCATAAAAAAAATTGCGCAAACAAAATCTCAGTCTTCACAAACCGTTTTTCAGTTAATTGTTATTAGAAATGCGAACCAAACTATATAATAAAAAAATTCACAAGAAAACTTTGTTTACTCAGTTTTGTTATAGGCGTGTCAGAGTGGTATGTTTGAAAATCAGTCATAACCGCGTTTTTAGCGAAAAACGTAATTTCACAATGAGAACCTTACTCGATCAAGTATTTCTAATATCAAGCGTGCAAAAACCACTCGAGAATTGAAATCGAAAAAATGTTCTGGAAGTGAACAGTCAAGCAAACATTTTGCGTGACAGAAGACACCCGACACCCTAATTATAGCTTCTCCATCATTCATTCAAATGCCATTAAAAATTTCAAAATTATGGTTCAATTTTGTAAAATAGGTTTTCAATATATGCAATTATGGGGAATTTTAGCTTCAATTTTTTCTTAGACATATCTTTCTACTTACTCGAACAAAGTTTACAAAAAATTTCTGTTTTTGCGTTGAAGGTACTCCAAAGACCTGCCGCGCTTTCTAAACTAAAATAACAAAATAGTTTTTGATGTCACTTCGATTGATTACGAGTTTTTTAAAATTTAATGTATTGAGCTTTATTCTTACAGAAATTTAAGCAACAATCGTTTTTATCCTGCCACAATGACAGACAACTGAAGTAACTCGAATTCTACCTCAATTTAACCTAGTTAATTAAAAGCTTTCTAACTGCTTGAGTTCAGTAATTCTTTTAGTTGATTGATAGTGATTTGTCTTTGAGCGAAAAGTGTAAGTTCTATTATGTCAGCATATAGGAATTTGCGCAAACGAAAACTCAATAATCAAGAACCGGTTTTGATTTAATTGTTGAATAGAAATGCGAACCGAACTATAGTGTCTGAATTCACATAAAAACTTTGTCTTCTCAATTTTGTTTTAAGCGTGTCAGAGTGGTATGTTCGGTAATCAGACATATTGATATGTCGCTAATGTTGCTATGTTGCTATTTTGCCATGTTGCTAATCAACCATGTTCCAGAGTGGTATGTTTGGTAACCGCTTTTTTAAGCAAAAAACTTAACTTCTCAATGAGAACCTTACTTGCTCAAGTATTTCTAAAATCAAATTTTACAATAACCGTCTGTTTTTGCGTTGAAGGTACTCCATAGGCCCGCCGCGCGTTCTAATCTAAAACGACAAGATAGTTTTTGATGTCCCTTATTTTGACAAATGATTGACCAAGATTTTTTAAAATTCCGAGTAGAGAATTTTATTCTTTCAAAAATTTAGGCAAAATCACTTCAATCCTGCCACAACGACATACAACTGATTTTCCTTGAAGTATACCTCACTTTAACCTTTTTAATTAAAAGATTTCTAACTGATTGAGTTCAGTATCTTTTTAGTTGATTGATAGTAATTTGTCTTTGAGCGAAAATGGTAAGCTCTATTATGTCAGCATATAAGAATTTGCGCAAACAAAAAATAAGTAATCAAAAAACCGGTTTTGGGTTAAATTGTTGAATAGAAATGCGAACCGAACTATAGTATCTGAGTTCACAAAAAAAACTTCGTTTTCTCAGTTTTGTTTTTGGCGTTTTGGCGTGTCAGTGTGGTATGTTTGGTAATCAGAGTTAACCGCTTTCTTAAGCAAAAACCTTAACTTCTCAATGAGAACTTTACTCGCTCAAGTATTTCTAAAATCAAGCGTAAAATCCACTCGAGCATCAAAAGCGAAAGTGAAGAGTCAAACAAACATTTTGCATGATGGAAGACACCTTACACCCTATTAATAGCTGCTTCATCATTCATTCGAATACCATTAAAAATTTCAAGATTATGGGTCAATTGTTTAAAATACGTTTTCAATATATGCATTTATGGGGAATTTTAGCTTCAATTTTTTCATAGATTTGTCTTTCTACTTTTTCAAACAAATTTACTAAAAAACTTCTGTTTTTGCTTTGAAGGTACTCCATAGACCTGCCTCGCGTTCTAATCTAAAATGAAGAGATACTTTTTGATCTCATTTGCAAAGGATTGACTAAGAGTTTTTTTGTTTAAAAATCCGGGTTTTGTTCTTACATAAATTCAGGCCAAAACTCACTTTCATCCTTCCACAACGACAGACAACTGAATTACCTTGCATTCTACCTCATTTTAACTTAGTTAATTAAGAGAATTCTCTTAATTGATTTAGTTCTGTAATTCTATTAATTGATCGGTAGCAATTGTCTCTGTGCATAAAGTGTAAGTTCTATTAGTTCAGCATATAAAAGAATGCGCGCAAACAAAAACTCAGTAATCAGAAACCGGTTTTCAGTTGTTAGTTGGTTAGAATTGCTAACCAAACTATAGTATCCAAATTAATAAAAAAATCGTTTTTTTTTCCAGTTCGTTTTTGGGGTGTCAGAGTGCTCGGAATGGCTTCAGTTTTGTGTTGGACCTTTCCTTGCCAGAAAATTTGGCAATTGAAAAAAATCCCGGTTGACCGACATAAACCCATCTTAGATACCATATCAATGTCACGTATGGTGCGTATGGAATCTAAGATACCACATCAGAGACCATAAAACAAAACATGGTCTCAATTGACTTATTTTGGATCGCATATTGGGCACAATAGATCAAATTATGTCACAGACGCAAAATCTTCTTGATAATGACTTAGACTCCATACCCAAGAACATAGAACTCTTTACCCCATAAAGGACATAAAGAATATTTGCTTCTCATTCCAGAGCAAAAAAAATTGATCATCGTTTTTTTATTGTTAAGAGAAATTCAATTAACTTGTTATAGGAAAAAAAGACAAAGGAACGTTTTAAAAGAAGTCTTAGAAAGAAAAAATGCGTGGTCTCTTAGATTCCATATCCATGACCATAGAAATCTATGGCCCAAAGTAGACCATAAGCTTGAATTTTTTTGCATCAGTTTCTTTGTATTTCTATGCAATTTATTCTTTTTGAACCGGGTAAATTACAGTAATATTGAAAATATAGCAAACTTAACTCACTGAACATGCGGAGAGAATTTGCGATCATCCAGAATGAAGTTTTCTGACTTTATTACTGCTTAGTGCACGTTTGTTGTGAAAAACATAGTTGACGTTGGTATTGATATGATTTTAATTGCTACAACCAACATCAGCCATGTTGTGCAAAAATACTGGAGATCTATGTACTGGTGATAGGGCCCTGGCTTAAAACATCAAAATTCAAACTAATTTTTTAGGGGGGGAATATAGACTCAAATGGGTTTCTTTGTAAGTCTTCAGACAATTTTGGCCGATCGACATATTCATCGTAGAGAAATGTGAGCGGTATCATTAAAAACGCTCGTCCAGCGTAGTTCGAAATAAAAAAGAATTTTATTTGTTTCTTGTTTTTCGAGGAGTTATCAAGGTTTAAAATTTTGTGTGAACACGGTGAAAATTGGCATGAATATGCTAATTTTAGCGTAATTTTTGTAAATTTTTTGTATTTTTTTCTATACAAGTTGTTAATTCAAAATTACATTTAACGCTACAAAATGAAACGCTTAAGTGTTGTCAATAGAAGAAAGGCAAAAATAGGCTAGTTCTGGTCTCATAGAGAAATTTACTAAAAAAACCGAATTCAATTTGAGAACTGTTTTTTTTAGAAAACGTATTGTATTTTTTTGTTTTATAGGTCACTTAGAGTGGCATTCACTTTTTCCAGGAGGTTTCGCTTTTGCCTTTCATCTCTTCTTCGGAGGCTTTTGAAAACCAATTGTTTCACTTGACTCAGTTGAAATATCATATTTCGTGTATTGGTAAAAAAAACAGAAGGATGGATTGTTGGAAAATGGTGTTGTGGTATTGGCGCCATGTCTTTCTAGTTCTTATTGAAAATGATTGTTGTACTGCATCAAAAATGAGCATTGATGTATCTCTGAAAAGGCTTTGTTTATAAAAGGAGATTATTAAATTTAAAGATTACTACTTTGGAACAATTATATCACAATTATAAGCAGCAGCAGATTGGTGGTGGGTTACTGGAACAAGGTAATTGCTATTAAAAGCAAAACGGAGGTTTTGGTAACAGAGTTAATATATAGATTATTCTAGGAGAATTGATTATGGTGCAGAAAAGTTTACGATGAATCATTAGTTATTGTCGCTACGAAAACAAATTTTCATTATTGTTGCGTTTTATGCAATGAAAAAATGAATACAAAAAATGCATTCAAGTGGTGTTTACGAACTGCTCTACTGTTATAGACTTTACAACATTAGTTATTTTATTATGATAGATGCGTCTATTAAGAAAAATGTTGGGAATGCAAGCGATACAGACTAACCGGGAGAAAACGTAGAAAAAGTAAGTTTTTAAATAAAATTAAATAACAATAAGTAGAGATAGAGGATACAATATTGGCATACAAAATTCCTACGTGTTGGCTTACGAAATGATTAATTCGTAGGTGCCCTTCAAAGTATCTTGTGGGTTCATCTCAAACGCCATCACGTAGATATAATTGATGAATGCGCGCTCAAACATCACTGTTTTAGAGGGAGACTGCCTTCTTCCACGTATTCAACAAATATCAATATTGAGCCGTTTTCTCGGGCTATAAAGTCGTCAATGACGGCCTATTTGACATTGTTCCGACTAGGGCTTCCATGGTATACATTTAAGTACTTCGGTTTTTCCAAAATTGTTGGCATGTAGCCATCATCTGAGTTCGGCAATCTTCAGCTGTGACTATTGATATTTTTAGTTGAACTTTGCAGTTGAAAGATTGAGGCCAATTGATTGGCAGTTTAACGGAAAAGAAAAAGAAAGCAAGATGAAGTGAGTATGAAAAAGATAAAGTCAGATAGATTTTTGGAGCGGAGTAAGAGCCTTTTTTTTATTTTTTGCAAAAGACGCAGTTTCCTTTAGGTGTAATACTATTTCTTTCCTCTTTTTGGCTTTTTTATGGTCTCGCAGGAGCGTGATCGTAAAAATTAAGGTCTATTCGTTTTGTGATTTTTTTTTGCGGTGGCGTAGGGATCAAATGATTTCGATGGTAAATATTTTTTCAGCCAACCAGCGTGAGGCTCTTGTTTTTCAAAGGAATAACATTAGGTTGAAGTTGCTCGAAATTGTAATTAATTCCGGAGCAATAACTATATGCAAACGTTCAAATTTATTTTAGTTTAAGTATTGCCCCAGTACTTTTTTGAAATTTGTGCTAAGCATGGGTTGCTAATCGATAGGTGAAACTATAAGCTACAATAGTTTGGTCTGTTAGTAGCAGTGCTGAAAAGACAAGTTGCTAATTTAGAGACAGTTTGGGTATAAAAAGGCAATATAAAAGGGCATACAATACTCGCGCTTTCTAAGTAATGCCCCTAGAAGCGCTTTGGGGTTGTCGTGAAATTGCTGGTTGTAGCTGATAGAGAACGGTGCTACAATAGTTTGCCTTATTTGTGTTGCTGGTGTACTTGCAAGTGATTAATTTTTAGTATGGATTGTTGACAAAAAAATTTGTTCTTGTTTAAAGAAATCAAGATGCATTTGTAGCAAGTAAGGCCACTTGTTGAAAACTGGTTTTTCGTCGTGTATCATGTGTCAAAACCTCAAGTAGGCATGTGGCGACAATACTTTAGTGTAGATGCACTATTAACATTCCTCATCCAAGTTGTTTTCTAATTCAAATTAAACATCGATAAACTCGGTTTTCCCGTTTTTGTTAAATCGCCGTCCTCAGCTATATTCGGGATGACCTGGTTTAAAGTAGGCCATGTTTGGAGTAGAATCATCAAAAAACGCTAACCATAATGTAATGGTGACGCAGGGTAATATATGGTATTCTTGGAAAGCTCCCGAGTTTCACGTCGAAGTCCACAAACACAAGAAAAAGGGATGTCTAGTTTTGGTAGGGGGATAATAGGGGTTGGTCTGATTTGAGGTTTCGGATGAGGTGTCCATCTTATGCACCCCGAACTGCTTCTAGGTATTCGGGATCAAGTGGGTCGTCGTTTATTAAGTTGATATAATCCCAATGATCATGAGTTAATAACGGGCCTGCAGAGGTTATGAAGTGTCTGATAATATTGTAGTACTCCCATGTAGGCTCAAAGTGGCATTTATGGGTTAGCAAATCGCTTGGTGGAATAGCCCATATAACAATTTTGCCATCAGTTAGGGTAAACAATCTTCTCAAAAAACAATTTCTGTATGGCCTTTCTACTTTTAAGCAAACTGAGATGTTAAATTGCATAATTGATGGTGCATTTTGACTGGCAAGATCAACGTAACTACGCACCTTTGGCCAAAATGTAAGTTTCATTGGTCATTGTCACGTGTTTTTGTCTTTCCCAAATCGGAAAATATGATTGGATTGTTTTTTGTTTGCTTTAAAATTGGGAGTTTTAATCAGCGGAGCTTAACTGTTGTCGCCTGTACACGAAAGGTGAAAGCTGTTGTCAGAAATGCTTTGGATATCAGTTTTGTAAACAAGGGTACGGGGAGAAAAAACTGCGATGTCACTTTCGTTTTGCGTAGGTTCGTCAACAGCTGGTTGCTCTAATGTGATTCAAACTCATCCATGCAGGTGAGGATTCAGTCAAAGTGATTGAAATTATTGTGATAGATGGAAAACTATTTTGTAAGTTAGGGTGAAGTAATTGTAATTGTATAAAAGCTTCTCGTTCGTTACAGAAAGTTAATTGGTAGCTGTTGATAAAAACTGCTGGGGTCCGTAAGTTCTCATAATTGCATCGCGGGGTATATATGATTGTTGTATTGAAGAGTGGTAAATCAATAGTAGAATGCGGTTCGCAGGTAGTTATAGCAAATGAGATTTTTTTCCGGTTTGGGAACAGTTTAAGAGGTTTTTGGTGGTATTGTAATCACGTGGTTCTTGAAGTCCTCGGCAACTTCGGTTAGTTAGGCTTTGTTTTGTTCCTATGCCAATGTCAAAGGAAGGCGTTTGTAAAAGTGCAAGTAACGTGCTCTTACTGCGGCGTGTTGTTAGTTGGTTTTTTCCAATTGTTAGTCTAAGCTGGTTTATATCAATTATTACATCAGCGTTGTTCATTATTCAGCAATTAAAAATTGGGATTCCGAGAAAAGCAGGTAGGGAGCAGTCGCCTGCCTCAGCTTGAGAGGTATAAAAGAGGATTGCTCTTACTTTTCCGATCGCTTGATTACATGTAGCAGTACGTTTTTCTCGCAAAATCATTTCTCAGCTACGTAGATTCGTATTTTTTGTTCTGTTGGCTTTAAATATTTGTTTTTTTTTGGTTTATTTTGTTTGCTCTGTGTGTTGTAGGGACGTTCCACACAGTCGTCCAGGCCTCATCTTTCTGTGTTTTCCTGGATTTGTTGTGCTGATTGAAATTTTCTTTTTTATTTCGTTTTTCCTTTTGGATAATTGTCTAATCTTCTTTTTTGGGGGTTTCCCTGGCAGTGTTTGTTGGGTGTGTAGGTACTTTTAATTTGTTTTTGGATAGGCCCATTCTTTTTTTCCACAGCCATATTTTGGGACAAAAACATGAAGGCCGTATCTCTTCTAGTTTTCGAGAAGTCGACGTTTAAAGTTGACCATTTTCAAACACTTAGAATTTTTTTTAAAAAAGTTCCTTCACAAAATACATCTGTGGATTTAAGCATTCTTTTTTCGTTTTTTGCTTTCGCAATAATTTTTCTCTTGTTTTGTTTTTTTTGGTGTTTGCTGTTTATTTGTTTTTGTTGCTGATCAAGCACTGCTGAGTTTCATTGTTCGTAGAGGGTATGCTCCATAATGTGATATAGCTGGTTGTTCTGGGATGTGAGTGTAGAGGGGTTGTGATGGAGCAGGGGTGCTGGTCGATTAACATGTTAAATTGTTATACTTCATTCTTCGTTTTGTCGCAGTCGTTGAATATAGTTACGGAGGAGTATGTACGGCAGAGTCTCGCTGTAATTGGTTTTAAAATTCAATTTCAATCTGAAGACGAAGCACTAATGAGCATTTATTTAGCTGATGTTCTGGGTGTTCTTGTAAGTATTCGTAATTGTTGATTGCGACTGCCTGAACTGGTTTTGTCTTGATCTTACGTCCCTTGTGTGTTATCTTGAATGGGAATCTCCGATGTAGCTTTGACCCTTTGTGATGTAAGTGAGAGTTTGTTAAGTGCAGAAGTACGCTATGAACGACAGAAAGTCAAAAAGAATCAATAATTGCCAGCAAATGTAATGCTGGAATCTGTTCTCAAAGTCGGGTTTGATTGTTTGTATTCGCTCGTATTGGTTTTGCAATGTTTTTGATTGATTGTGTGTTCGTTCTTCGGTTTTGAATTAATTTGAATTCTCGTTGAATTTGTTGTAGAATTTTAGAATTTGGATTTGGGCTTCTGATCGTGACGAAAAGTTCGGTAGTTCATCCAATGGTTGAAGCAGCTTAAATATGGTACTAATTGGGTCCGGTAATTGAAAATCGAGCCGTAGTGCCGGTAATGTTCCGCAGGCTGTTAAGTCTGAACGTAAATCAGCAATTGGTACTCGTAGCTGTGTTCCAAATCCTATAATGATGATTCAAACCCCTTATCCAGGGTGCTCAAATCTGGCCAGTTGCTGTCGTTCCCAGTGCTTTTGATGAGCGCGTAATCGTCATGCATAGGTGTGATTAACGAAGACTAAAGCCGAAAATGCACGCTTTTTCAGTCGGTGGCAAAACTATTAAATCCAATTGCGTCGTGGTAAAGTAATGTAGTCATGCATGATTTGTAAATCTGCTAAGTTAGGATGGCTTTCGTGCATGTTGCATACTTTTGGGACCCAATATAATTTGTGAGCTCGTCTTCATTGATCAACGCTAGTTCCTCTCCGTCATCAGAGATGGCCGTATACTTGGCTTCCGAACGCCCAACTAGTGCCTATTCTGTGTCGCCATCATGCATTGGGATGGGAATTGCATGTAGGACGCTCATCATTGTGCTTTTTGAGGCCATGGTGATGGCCAGTGTTAGAATAACCCCGATTTGATTGCCTCAACTCGAGTTACTAACTTGGTTTCGTAGTATGAGAAAATCTCCTGAATCGGCACGGCAAGAAATAACCGGTCCTCTAGTCCAATTTGCTGCACACAAACACGAGTCAGGATTTCTTTGAGTTGAGCGCGTGGTAATTGTGACATTGGTAATAGTTGGTTCATAAGTGGACTCAAAAGCATTGAGGATATTAATCCGAAACGTGTATAAGGCTGTTTTTAAGTTTGCCACGTTTGAAAAACTTTACTTACTGAGGACTAAGATGTGTTGGGTGATTTGCTCTTGAACATTGAGATATTGTACACAGTTGCGCATGTGATGTACATTGTCTCAGAGCATTGAATTGGCTCTCTGAAAGTTCCCAATTACGGTTTTTTATTTCTATTATTACGTATTGCGCTTCTTTAATTGCGTATAGTTCACCGGACACATAAAATTTTTCATTGTGTTGTGCAGTGATCTCAAGTACTGAAGGTAATTCATTGTTTGTTTTATATTTTTGATTACGTGCATCTCTCTTATCACATCCGCCAAAGACAGATTTTATGAAGCAAAGCAGTTTATAACCAGCGCCAATTGCAATTCCTAGAAAGGCGGCTGCTGCAGCTGCGGTTGCGACTCCTGTCGGTTGGTGTTGTAGGTTTGAACTCGTTTGACTATTTGCCCTTAGTAAGGTGTTCATCTCCAGACAGAGATTTTCAACGTCTTTTTGGGTTCATTTGTTTACCTTCCTTGTCTGCTGGGCTATCCAGTACAGTTCAGCCGTTGAATCAATACTGTTTGTAAAGTTCAATGGGCATCCATATTTTTCGGAAGACCGCATCACATTTTTTCAATTTCCCTGGTCAGGTTTAAAGGTTTCCCTTCGACTGTTTTGTTGTTTTTGGGGTGAGTGACGAGAATTTCAGTTTTGACAAATTTTTGTGTTAGATTTTTTTGTTGAAGGTTGAAGAGAACTCTATCTTTTGAGGCCACTGTGGGTTGATTAGGAGTGGTTTTGTGGTAACTCAAGATCTTCGCAAGAATCAGGCAAGGTTCCATTTTTTGTCTGGCTAGCTGATTTGAAGTGTTAGGTTATCAAAAGAATTGTGTGGGAAAATAAGAAGGGTTAAACTTTGTTGATTTGCGGCAACCGATTTTGAATAGCTTAAACAGTAAAAATGAATTTGTTGGTGTTGATATTTTCTGAATCATGGAATGCAAATGATTGATGATGATTTCCGTTGATCTCTCGACGGTGAAGGATTAGTGGTACTACTCGTCTTCGTTGATTTATTATTGGTCCGAGATCATGGAGTTCTCTTTGAGAAACTTTTCGTGAAATGGGTGATGAGGTTCTCGGGAAACGGATGTTTTCTGGTACAATGAATTCAAGCTCGTCAGTCGAGGAGCTGCTATTTGGGTTCTGTGTCTGATATTGGTTAGAACAGTGCTTGTAGCTTTGTTCGTCGTCAAATCTAAAGCTTTCTGGTGGATTTTATTTGGCATTCGTGAAGTCTGTTGTGTAATGTCCGTATTAGTAACAAGAGTAGTGTGTCTTCCTGATTAAAGATGTGTAGTTGGAGTCAAATGAGATGTCCCAGTTCTGCCACAAATCATGGTTATTTATGTTGTTTGTATCACAGATGCTGTCTGTGTCTGTGTTTGATTGATTTTCTGTTTCATACGAATCGTCGTTTTCCGTTTCAATTTGGAGTACAGGTTCTATGTAATGGTCTAGAAGAAAATAGGTGATCACCGTACGTCGGTTTGAGGGAAACTTCTTTCACCTTAGAAAATGTAGTTTTCGATGCTATATGATTCTGGGGCCTCAGCATGTGCGAGTTCAACTGATTCTTCAACGAAAAATTCTTACTGGTTAGAGACTGGTTCGTGGTTCATTTGTTCAAACGTTGTGGGAGCTTTCTGGTGTGAGAAGTTTGTTGTTTGAACATCGAATTTAAAGGCAACTGCTCTGGTAACAGGGGAAGTTCTAGGTAGAACCATGCCATTCTGATTTATGTGCATATGGACTTGGTTATCAATTAGTTGCGGTTCTCGTTCCTCCTCAAGAATTGTGGGGTCCGCTTCAAAAGCACTGGATCAATGTATTTTAAGAATAATTCGCATTGTGGCTCAATTTGTCTGAGTATCATTCGATGCCCGCATTGAGTGAAGTTTGTGTTGACCTTTCTGACAATATAATTGGCGTTTGTGATAACTTTTTCTACTTGTTCATTATGGCAATTTTCGTGGTTCCATTGTGGTTCAATATCAGACAGTGCTGATGATTTTACTTGGAGTCGCGTTTGTTTTTCTGTCGTAGTACTTATGTTTAAGATATGAGGCCATGAGGTTCTCTTTAACGCTAGCAAAGAGTTCTGTAGTTTTGTCTTGTAATTCTTTGACACTGTCGCGCTTGGCGTTTTGCTCCCATAGGTTGGTGTTGTGGAGTCTTAGATCAAGCGGGTTTACTGTGGTTCTTCCGTGAGACACATCAGAACGTGTGCATCCTAGCGCGGGGGCCTACGTTGTGTTGTGTATATAAAATGCTATGTCGAGGTAGCGAGGCCAGTCTGTTGTGCTTTGGTTTTCGTTTATTCGTAGTATTTGTTTGAAAGGCGCATGATTCTTTTCTAGTAGCCCCTTGGTTTGTGCGTGTTTGAGTGTACAGTGTTTCGATTGCAGTTCCAGTAGGTCCGCCAATTCACTCATTAGTTCAGATGTGAATGCGGTACCCAGGTCACAAATTATTGTTGTGGGTGTATATGAGTGTCGTAGGAATATTGAAGTCAGAGCTCTTGCTAGCAAGTCGGTTGTCACGTTCATTAGGGGAATTGCAAACAGATAATTCGGGAACACGTCAATGCCAGATAAAGTAAAAGTATAGGGTGATAGGTGCATTTTGCCTACAAGGTCTCAACATTACGTCTGCTGGGAAGCTTTGCTTTGACGAAAATTGTTGGAGAGGTAGTTTGAGCGATGCTGTTGGCGATGGTTTGCTCTGCAGGCAGTTTAAGCACTTTGAATGTACTCTAAGTGTTTCTGTAAAATTTGGAAAGTAGAAGCGCTTCCGGAACTCAAAAAATGTGACCGCCCCATGGGCTGTTATGTATTCGATTTAGTACCTCTTTTTGTAGCTGCTTGGGGACACAGTATTATTTAATGAAGTTATTTAAATGGTCAAAATTGAATGCGAGGGGTTGGACTTATTTTTTGTCTGCCCTTGGGACCGAAAAGTATCCGTGGCTTCTGTCTATTTTACAGAAGAGTTTCTTCTGTCCGAGATAAGTGCCAACATCTGCTAGTGTTGCTATTGGGAAATTGTTGTTATTGTAGTCATTTTGTATCAACTTGTTTATTTTCCTGAGTTCAACAAGTATCCGTAGCTTCCCGTTTGGCTTTTGTTTTGCAAAAATAGGCGATGAGTAGCGACAGAAGGGTAAGGTGGTGATCACTCCGTAGTATTGTAGCAGTGCCAGTTCTACGAGCAAGACGTCTTTCAAGTGTATGGAGATTCTTTTGTTTTCGAGTTTACTGTTCTCTGTGTCTGGAGTCAGTTTCACAGAAAACTTGTGCGTATACCCAATGTCAATTTTGTGTCGGGTGAAGATGTCATTGAGTTACACGAGAAGTGACTCGAGACGATTCTTATCGGTTTCAGTGAGCACGCTGTTCTTCCAATCGAACAAAATTATGAAGTTCTTGCAGTCCTTTTGCGGTCCAAGGCCGTATTGCCTCGGTCTTAGAGTTTTATTATTTCGTCGTAAATACGTTTTTCGACTCCCACTAATTGTTGTGAGCTGCTGTGGGTTTCCTGAGTGGGAAACCACAATTGATTTTCGTGCCTTATTACTATGTGACTGATCATTCCTATGGCAGCTTCATTGATCGACTTTGCTATTTGTTTTCATCTCTTGTTCGTTCTTAGATTGCAATAGATTTACTTTTAGTGGTATTAGATATCGTGCCTGCTCCGGTGTAATAACTTCAAATTTTGCAACGATTGAACTGTCTCTGACTTTTATTGGAACTTCTTTTGTGTTTATAGCCAGCTGGGTTAGTCTGTTGTTGCTGTTTAGTTTTTCCTAATGGCTAGTGAGAGCGATTTTTTCAGACTTTGGAGTTGGCTCAATGATGCCAATTTGTTCTGCTGTTTTAATTAGCTCTTATGGTTGCAATTGTTATTGCTGTTGTTGTCCAGGTGGAAGGATGTATTATATTGTTGTCTTAGGGGCTAATTTTTTCCTAGCATTCAGTCGTTTTTCTTTTCATTTTCCCTTCACTTTCATTGTATTTAACCGAAGAGTGAATTCCGAGAACTGCAGTAGTTGGTTGTGAGGATAATTTTATGTCTCTGGAAAAACGGTAGACCTAGTTTTGAGGAAGATAGATTTTCAAAAAATAAAAATTCATCCAGTGTTATATGTCCAATTTTGAATTTGAGTAAAACAGTGAAGAGTACGGGCAATTGGTGTAAGAATGCAGTAGAAAAACTAATACCCGATGGAGTTTGTTTTTTTCCATGTTGGTTATAATTTTTATTTTTGTTAAATTGTTTTTGTGACATCGCACTGCTGAATGCCCCTGTATCGGCGATGGCTTTGATAAGGATGTATTCGAATTGTATAGGTACAAGAAAAACGTTCTCTTTAAAAGCTGATAAATTATCTAGGTTTTGTAGAAAGGCATGCAAGTTGTTTAGTTTTTTGGCTGTTGGTTGAAAGGCATATTTCTATCTTGGTATGCTGGTTGTCGCTGAGGACAATCTCGGGCAGTGTGCTGATTGCTGGCGCATGTCGGACGGAATGTTCAGAATGGCGTTGGGGATCTTTCTCTGTTGTTGTTAAACAGTTTTTTTTGTTCCTATTATAGAAACTCCTGTTTTTTGAGAAATTTCCACGGTTTTGTCTCTTATTAGCTCTTCGTGTTCGGCCTCCTGGGTATGGGTACAGCTCACGTTCAGTGTTTTGTCGGTTTTCAAATTTAAGTTGTCTTGACTTGTTTTGCGTACTGAAAGTCTTTTCGCTACCGTAGCTGTTGTAGTTTGGCTGGCTTGAGAACGTCGGAAATCTTTGATTTTGTGATTGTGATACGTGCATTGATGCGATTCCTGCAGCCATAATGGTTTCTAGAGCTTGGACAACTGCTGGGTTGTTTGCTGTATTAAGTGCGTTGAATGCTTTGGTGTGTGATAGTTCTGGATGTTTTTGGTCGATTCGAGTTCTTATTTTTGCGCACCGCTAGTTCACTACAATGTTGACATTTTCTTTCAGAAGAACTTTCTTGAACCTGAATGGTATGCCTTGTATAAATTGCTCCCTGGTTCCTCGTTTTCTTTCGTCTCTGCAATCTATACCTGCGTCGTCATCGTCTACTTTCACAAGATTTGCGAGCCGTTGTATGTCAGTGGGAAAATCCTCTGGCTGTTGCTGTTCTTTTATGGGGTCAAATTTTCGTGACTGTAGGTCAAGTTCGAAATTTCTTTGGTCTGCACCTGCATAGCGGTTGCGTAGTTCTCTTAGTGAGTTGTCCAGGTCGTTTCGCGCAGGTATTCTTGATACGGCAATGCTGTCTCGAAGCAGGCCTTCTGATTGGTCCCAATTTTTATTTGTTAATCCAGGGAAACGTCCAAGGTGGACATGCGGAGGGCTGAGTTCTGCCATTGGTTTTGATTTTTTTTGCAGAAAAAACGTTCCAAATCTCTGTTGCCATGTGGCATTCCCTTATTCAAGGAGGTTTTGCTATAGAGTTATTATCCTCCTAGTACGGTTTTTATTCAGTATTTTGCTAAATTTTTCCAAGTCCGGGGTACGAAGTAAAATCGTTCTGATTTCGGTGAAATTTTTTTCCAATTCAATAGGGTTGCTTAATACAAGCGACTGAACGGAGGTGTGGCATGGTAAGAACTGAAATTATACAATTTTACTGCGTGTAATATTTTTCCATTTAATCAACCAATCAAAAGCTAAAGCGTGTTACTTAGTAACTAGTCACTTTTCTTGTCGATTTTCAAGGAATCGTTTTCAATGAATCGATCATGTCTTTTCTGGATTCAGTTTATAGCGAACAGTCTTAAGTTTGACATTATTCGTCTATTTTACATGGCAAAAGTCAAAAGCTGCTCTTTTTGATATAGCCGGTTTGTGGATAACAGTTACAATAACTCGTCACTAATTTGCAGTTTGTTATTGTATTGTAATGTTAATTGTGACCATAAAAAAGGAGAAAGCACCACTCGTATTCACGGATCAACGTAAACAACCCATGTCAACGATTTCGAGCGTTCAGCTAGCCTATTTCCTTATTGCTCGAATTTAAACGGCAATTAAATGAGATCCGATTCGGAGTTAATTGTTCTCATGAGCAGTAATAAGAGTATTTGCATAACTGACAATTGTCTTCTTAATCCACAATCACCATTGCGATTACTTTCGTCTCGAAATACTTTCACTTCGCTCTAATTGACAAGCTGTTAACTTTTGCGGTTAGTAACAGTGGGCTGCGTGGATAAGCGTGCCAATAAGCGTCCAGACCTGCGGTCTGGACAAGCGACAAAATCTTGTCACCATTTTCCACGCTTACCCAAAACCATCCAGCGTGGAAAATTGTGACATAAATCCAGATAAATCCAAACTTGGACCAAAATTGAACTAAATTTGCTTATTGTGAAGTCCACACATGCTTATAAGCCTGATCTTCAAACTTGATCGTCTAAAATAGTGAACCATAGCCGGCAGATTGCCGGAGTAGCTGCGAAAGAAGACTTGCGTGCCGCATAATAGATAGAAACAGATAACTAAGTTGAAAAAGTTATCGACGCCGCTCAAAAAGCTATGTAAAAAATTCATCAATAAATTAATAAAGCTTGTTAAAATTCATTTCGCAGAAGCTTTTTCATTAGGGACTTTTTTACATATAAGAGTTTCTTTGACATTAAACTAAATCAAAATAAACTGAAGTGTTAAAGTGCAAAAGTTATTTTATTGAATGAGGTAAGTCACTTATGATCAAGATCTAATCACGCAAAAAACGTTTGCTAGAGACAGTGAGAATGACGTCACGCGCGTAAAAGTCGTTAGTGAGAGGAAGAAGTAATTCAGAAAATTTGACTTTTTCAGCTCTGCTGTGTGAAATAAAAAACTCAAATACAAAAATGTCAGACGACGAAACGAAAAACAAAGCAGGACAAGTCCTGACTTACAATTCAAAGAATTTTCATTGACTACACAAAAAATTAGACCTAGAACGGACTGTGAGTGAATTGGGGAAACCATTTCTAAAAAAAATCAGATCGAAAAAATAAAAAAATGGGAAAGTCAGTGTCAAAATGCCGCATGTGAACAAAAAACCAATAGCAATAAACTGAATTTTGGTTTCAAACATAAAACTAGGTCTATAATGACCAATGAAAAGATTGGGAAAGCAATTTAGAAAAAATTGAAAAACAGTAAAAATCGAAGTAAAATTGACGCATGTGAAAAACCACTAGCGAGAAAACGAATTTTTGTTCAAATACCGTTTCAGAAGTGAAACGTGAAAATTGTGACTTATGTAAAATGAAAAACGAGATCAAAAGGTAAAGCGAGTTAAAATAAAGGAGATCGCCCAAATAATAGCCATTGAGAGGCTGACGGTGGTTATTAAAGACTCGATCCAAGAGTAAAAAATAACGTCACGCACAAAATTCAGTTGCAATTAAACGAACGAATGAACAAAAATGGTCGTAACAAAAATCCTGACGACAAAAAAAAATAGCAGGACAAGTCCTGACATCCAATTCAAAGAATTTTCATTGATTAAATTAAAAAAGGCCTAGAAAGGACAATTATTGAATTAGGAAAACCATTTAGAAAAAAATCAGAGCCAAAAAAAAATAAGAAAAGCAGTAAAACTCAATGTCAAAAAGCCTCATGTGATTAAAAGATAAAAAAAACCACCAGCGAGAAAGCAAATTTATGTTCAAACACCACTTTCTAACTCTACTTTAAAATCAGAGTGAAAAAATTTCACGCCGCAAAACCACTTGCTTTCTTGCTCCAATTCCTGTTTCGGGAATACCAAAATCATCGCTCCAATTTGACTTCAAAAATCATGAAAATGTGAGAAGAAATCTTTAAGACAGCGCCCCAATACAATTCAACACTTTGAATTCAAGAAACCAAGAGCACCGCAATATAGCTCCGCTCAGCTTACAGCTTCGCAGCTATAAAAACTCGACTACTCAAGCAAATACTTTTTCCACGTAATAGGGTGGCACAAAAATTATCAAATTATCAATGAACTTCATGCGTTATTTCATAGGAACAGGAACCTTCTTCTTCGTTACTCACTCTGAAATCTAATCAACTGTGACTGTTGCAAACGAGAAGTGCTTTTGCTCGCTGAGGGATGACTCATGGCTACTATATCTCGTCTCTTCTTATGTCCTCTGTTCAGTCTAGTAGAATGTCGTCTTCCAGTCACTCCAGATGATGAATGTCTTCTCATGTAGTGAGACGATCCCGACATCTTGCGTCTTTGATGGTGCAATCTGTGGAAAGTATGTGCGTATTAATTCCTATGAATTTCCGCTACACAAGTTTTATAACCTTGATGCCTATTGATTTGATATCAATTTTGATAACCTTGACATCTCTACTAATTTTTTTAAACGTTAAGTCATTTGTTTGATAGTGCTTGTTCGGTTATAGTATGATGGACTGTCTTGTAACTAAAGCAGTGACCTCAAGAATATCGAGTCTTTCTGGGCGAAGGTGCCACGGAGTTGGGGGCAGGGCGTGCGTTGTGGAAACACGAAAGAACTCACGAAAGTTTGGACCTAGACATTGATCTTGAAGTTCAATTTTGGAAACTTTGTGGAAACTTTGAACGCACGAAAGTATGGATTTAGGTTCCTTTGAACGCACGAAGAGAGTCCGAATACTTTTGAACGCACGAAAGTCTGGACATACCAACTCTTGGTCTGGGGCCTCTGAGTTAGATTGAACTTTAAGACCGGAAAGTGTGTCTTTTTTTACTAGGCACTCAGTTTTTATTCAGTTGGGTTTATCGCAATCTTTGTCAACGGTTTCTATAGTGTGGAGTGGCTCGAGCTGTGTGATCAATTTTTATTCCTTTCTGAAATGCATTCTTGATTCTGATTCCTCGGTCACTCGAGGGACAAGTGGTGTCAAGAAATTCAAGATTGAAATATTCGCACGCTTTTCTCGATAGACTATTTTAAGTAGAAATTCAACCTAACCAGTTACAACCTAACCTAAAAGTTACAACTTAGTTTAATTGCAAATTGTAAACGCTTTTATGATAATTTCTAAATTATTGTTCGTAACATTGCTTATTGTGCTAAAGTAGTTTTTAAAGTACAATATACTTTATTGTTTTTACTATATAGAAAAATGGCTCCTCCCACAAAAAGTTAAGTACTGAAATTGGGTAAAAAGTACTGAAATTGGGAAAAGTAAAAAACATCCACCAACTGCTTAACTTTTTCAAATGCAAATAAAGTGGGTAGTAAAGGACTGCAACAAAAGAGCAGTTTCACAAATTTTGCGAAACTCAAAGCCTTAAATTATAATAATTATAACAAAACTGCACAAAATCCGAGGAAGCTATCTGTTCACGATGATATAGAATGCCAATTTAAAACATTTGGCTAGAAATTACTTCACGTTATTATTACCTGCTTTATGTTTTTGTCGGGAAAACAGTTTTAGAATATTTTTTGTGTGGCTGAAACGAGCAATTAGCACTAAATTATAATGATTCTCTTAAGACTTTTTTTAAGGCATCTTGTCTGTGATTTTTAACTTAGAAAAACGTGCAGAGTTAAGCAAAAAACTTCATATTCCAACAGACCTTACTGCTATCAATCCATGTGTAAATTTTTAGTTTTTTGAATCAAAAGCAATGAAACAAATTTTGCTGAGTATATGGGAAGCATGCACTTTATTGCAGGCGTCTTGAAAAACAAATTTAACTTAAATAACTAGTGACTATTCAACCTTTGAAAAGAATTCTCATGGTTAAAACGGATGTTCCCACAATTCCGCTTCCGACTCTCAATCGGAAAATTTTTGTTAAGTACAAAAGCTTGGTTACGTATCAGTTAACTTAAAATTTATTGAGCTTGCTAAGCTTGTAGGGAATTGCTCCAAAAATTTTGTTGTGGACAAAATGACAAATTAGGAGACCATACTTAAATGTTAAAATCTTCCTATTAAAAACTTCTCATTTGTGCTCGAGATCGACAGATCGACAATGTCGAGTTTTACAGAGTAAAGTTACAGCTATATCAGCATTTTAATGATCGACGTATAGCGCTAGCAAAGCATGCATACCAGTGTTTACTCCTAACTTTTTTTGACATTTCTGTTGAAATCTACTTCAAAAAATGCTGTTTGAAAAATTATCAACATGCCTTCTCATATCAATCTTCTTTGTTTTTTTCATGAAAAATTTGCGGTTCACTGAAGAAAGAGACAAGCATTCGAAAAACTACCTCAAAGTCAAAATTACTAAAATAAGATTATGAATAAAATTAAAATTAGAGAAATCACAGAATTACTAAAACAATTTGAGTGAGAAGATTAAATACAAGTAAATATTAATTGGCATCTAATTACTATCATATGTTCAATGATATTCTGCCCTCGCGATTTCTTCGTTGCGAACAGTTTGAAAATCGACATAAGGACATCCAGATGAAATTTGATCATGAAAATACCTAGGCAGCCCGATGTTACCAACGATCCAGACCTTGGCTTGTTTTAAGTATCGGTGCTTTCATGTGCTTGTTCAAAGCTCCTTCAGAAAAGACGCGTCCACGCCAAAAAAGGTATAGGTTCCAGACTTTTGCTGGTTGATGTTGTGAAAGGACCAACGAAAAAAGTTCGATCCAGACGCAAGCAGATTTTAAAATCTGTTGAAAATAAATTTTCAACAAGGATGCTCGTTAATGTGCGTTCGCATATGATGTTCCGACCCGAGCTCATCTAAATTTTTGACTTAATTGTCAACCTAATGATGAGATAAATAAAAAGGATGTTTGAGTTAAAGAAAATCGTCACACAAGCGAATTACCATTTGAAATACGTAGCACCACGCCTCATTACAGCGCTCACAAGATCTGCCGTTAGAAAGAATAGGAGAAAAAAAAACAAACGACAAAGTAAGCAAAAACAAATTTTTTAGCGAATGTGCTAAAACAAAAGAAAAAGAAACATAATTATTGACCACTCATAAAACTTTTATGAAAACCCATTTTGTCCAACAAACAAAACATCAGTTACGACATGATATCAAAGGAAAATGGTTTTTGAATTGCAATCAATTGGATGGAACCTCTCAATGATGAGAATAAGTCACAAGTTGCGAGAAAATTGTCGAATCCAAGAGAATTTTTTGGTAATAAATTTTTTAATTTAATATAGTTTTTTAAAAGCAATGAGGTTGTTCTTTTCTTAAAAGTATGACTTCAAAAGCCTGAAAAATAACAAAGCCACTAAATTTTTGCGAAAACCAGATATATCAACGCCATTAATTTCAATGGCTTTCAACAGAAGTCAAAAAGTACGCTACGTGATACCCCAATGAGAAGGAAATGGTGTTTGTCAATCGTTTTTATCAACGACACATACAATAAGTCTTACGATTATGAAAGCAACAACAAATTTATGTAAAATCAAAAAACTCAGTAGAGAAGTGCGAGAATAAAGTGTCAAAGAAAATGAAACCATAAACGTTTCTCTGAAAACTTTATCTATGATTCAGTGGACGTCTTGTCTAAACCATTGGGAACTATCAATGCTGGGATCATGAGAAAAGATTTCAAAAGGAACCAAAGTTACAAAAATCAGATTTTTTTGAAACTAAGAAAATTCGTGGCATCGAAATCATAGAGCCAATGGTTATTAGTTAAAACCGCTTACCAGGTTCATTCCCTATGCAACAAGGGGCCACGTCATCAATGAGATTTGCTCACAGTTCATGGAATTAGGTTTAATAAAGGTTTGTAATCAAAAATTAAAAAGTTTTTAAAAAGTCTTAACAGCTACTATTTACAATAGCTCTCAGCGATAGTCAATAAATACGCAAAATTATTTTTTGTTAGAAATATAAGGATGTTTGTCATGCTTAATTCATTACTAAGACATCACAATAAGTCTTTTGATTATGAAAACCAAATCAGGCAACAAAAAATTCAGTAGAAAATTTCAAGTGTTGAAGCCATTTGAACAATAATTTTTTCTTGGCTAAATTAATGATCGTTTGAATTTATTTTTTAAGTCACTAGGATTTATCAATACTGGGATACTGTGATAAAAATTGAGAGTAACCAAAACTACAACAAATATACCTAAAAATCTTTAAAAAAAAATTGAAAACTCGTGGCATCGAAGTCATAAAACCAATAGTTAGAAGATAAAATCGCTAACAAGATTCGTTTTAATGACAGTAGAAAAGTGGGAGGTCCTGTTATTACTGATATTGACTTACAGTTGGCGAAAATATGTTTAAGGGTGGTTAATGTCCGAAAAAGTTCCAAAAGTTTATTTTTAAAGTCTTAAAAGCCATTAAACTCAAGAGCTTTCAACGAAAACCAATAATTACGCTACGTTATGCGTCAATGGGAACACAAGGATGCTTGTCATCAAAATCCTACGTATAAGACATCACAATAAGTCCGATGATTTTTTAAAAAAACGACAAACAGGCAAAAATCAACAAAAATTAAGCCGAAATTTCGAGAAGATAGTCTGGAAGCCATTTAAACCATAATTTTTGTTCTGAAATCTTTATATCTGATCGATTGGGCGTCTGTTGCAATGGAATCTATCAATTTTAGGATAACGGGAGAAGATTTCAAAAACGACCAAAATTACAAAAAAAAATTCACTTTTTTTTTGAATTAATGAAAACTTATGTTATCGAAGTCTTAAAACCAATAGTTATCAGATAAAACCACTTAGCAGATTAATTTTGGTTTCAGTAAATCGGAAGGTGGTCCAGTTATTACTGAGACTGACTTACTGTTGATGAAATTAAATTCAATATCGGTTAAAAATTAAAAAAAAATCGAAGAATTGTTTTTGAAGTCTTAGCAGCCATTAGCTGTCCACTCAAAGCACTATATAGGTTTACCTAGTGCATATTAAGATGTAGACAGCATTTTCAGTTTTTAAGTCAATGCCGTAGGACTCCCAAAAGTTAGTAAAATCTCAAAGAATCAAAATTTCATTAAAATTTCGATAACACATATTCGAAGACAAAGAAAACATGAGTGATTCCTTAAAAAATATTTTGTTAATTGGGTATTTGTTGGCTGTAAATTATGTTTGTCAGTAATGGAACCTACATGAAAAGTGACTAGCTCCTAAGTGATTAAAAAACAATAATAAATAGGAAATTTTTCTAAAAAAAACAGCCCTCTAATTGAATTCGACATTTTTTGATACTAAAGTTCCTCAAGAAACCAGAACAAGCCTTTATATCGATCTGTTGGTAGCTCAAAATTGTTTGATTTTGTAGCTTGAAATGTAATTTGGAAATAATATTTTTATAAAGGCCTTAATTTGAACAAAATTTTTGCTAAAAGTGAACAAAATCAAGCAAATATCACGTGTTTACACAAAACTTTAAACCTCGATAACTCCTCGAAAAATATGGAAATCAAAAAGTTTTTTTACTTTCAAATTTTACGCTTGGCGAGCTTTTTAATGATACCTTTCACATTTCTCTACGATGAAAATATTGATCGGCCAAAATTGTCTGAACAAAAAAACCCCCATTTGTGTATATAGTTCCTCCCCCCACAAGTGGGGTCGGAACAAATATACGTTGACCTAAATGTGACAGCTAATTCATTGCAAATTAAAAGTGGTGATTGTGCCAATGTTATGAAAATATTTAAGAAAAAGTAAACTATGACTGCAAGTGTTGCTGTTTCGATTATTTCTCAATAGGCTAGTCGTATTTAAAAATATGTTGTGACCCTCTGTCTCGGACAAATTTTCGAGGTTACTCATATTTTTGTTGAAATAACTCCTGCCCATAATGATTGAGGAATATCAAAAAATTTTGGTTCTGCTTTGTTTAAACTGCTTTTGTTTCCTTTGTTGCTTCGGGAAAAAATTTATTGTTTGATCATTTTCTTGTTTTATATCCCTCCTTTTCTGGTGGCATTACAGAAACCCATGCGCTGTTCAATAAATGTGCTTTGTTTCTTTGATGATTTGAAGCCTGGCTTATCCGTGATTTCACTTGAAACTTTAAAGTGTCGCATAAAAAGAGCCACGGTTTTTCCTTTGACTGCACGCAGAAATTGTCAATTTTTTTTGTGGCCTTAGGCTTTAAAAGAGCTCTAGAAATATTGAATAGCTACCATAGACAGTCAAATAACTTTCTACATTGCATCCTATTACTGCACCTAAAAAAGAAAGTTTTTTGCAGTTTTTAGCTCACTGAGTATTTTTCAAGAACGTATTATCTTGTATGTGGCAGAACGTGACTGTTCTATGTTGCAGAATTGGTAATTCTATGGAGTATGTGGCAGAACGTGACTGTTCTATGTTGCAGAATTGGTAATTCTATGGAGTATGTGGCAGAACGTGACTGTTCTATGTTGCAGAATTGGTAATTCTATGGAGTATGTGGCAGAACGTGACTGTTCTATGTTGCAGAATTGGTAATTCTATGGAGTATGTGGCAGAACGTGACTGTTCTATGTTGCAGAATTGGTAATTCTATGGAGTATGTGGCAGAACGTGACTGTTCTATGTTGCAGAATTGGTAATTCTATGGAGTATGTGGCAGAACGTGACTGTTCTATGTTGCAGAATTGGTAATTCTATGGAGTATGTGGCAGAACGTGACTGTTCTATGTTGCAGAATTGGTAATTCTATGGAGTATGTGGCAGAACGTGACTGTTCTATGTTGCAGAATTGGTAATTCTATGGAGTATGTGGCAGAACGTGACTGTTCTATGTTGCAGAATTGGTAATTCTATGGAGTATGTGGCAGAACGTGACTGTTCTATGTTGCAGAATTGGTAATTCTATGGAGTATGTGGCAGAACGTGACTGTTCTATGTTGCAGAATTGGTAATTCTATGGAGTATGTGGCAGAACGTGACTGTTCTATGTTGCAGAATTGGTAATTCTATGGAGTATGTGGCAGAACGTGACTGTTCTATGTTGCAGAATTGGTAATTCTATGGAGTATGTGGCAGAACGTGACTGTTCTATGTTGCAGAATTGGTAATTCTATGGAGTATGTGGCAGAACGTGACTGTTCTATGTTGCAGAATTGGTAATTCTATGGAGTATGTGGCAGAACGTGACTGTTCTATGTTGCAGAATTGGTAATTCTATGGAGTATGTGGCAGAACGTGACTGTTCTATGTTGCAGAATTGGTAATTCTATGGAGTATGTGGCAGAACGTGACTGTTCTATGTTGCAGAATTGGTAATTCTATGGAGTATGTGGCAGAACGTGACTGTTCTATGTTGCAGAATTGGTAATTCTATGGAGTATGTGGCAGAACGTGACTGTTCTATGTTGCAGAATTGGTAATTCTATGGAGTATGTGGCAGAACGTGACTGTTCTATGTTGCAGAATTGGTAATTCTATGGAGTATGTGGCAGAACGTGACTGTTCTATGTTGCAGAATTGGTAATTCTATGGAGTATGTGGCAGAACGTGACTGTTCTATGTTGCAGAATTGGTAATTCTATGGAGTATGGGGCAGAACGTGACTGTTCTATGTTGCAGAATTGGTAATTCTATGGAGTATGTGGCAGAACGTGACTGTTCTATGTTGCAGAATTGGTGATTCTATGGAGTATGTGGCAGAACGTGACTGTTCTATGTTGCAGAATTGGTAATTCTATGGAGTATGTGGCAGAACGTGACTGTTCTATGTTGCAGAATTGGTAATTCTATGGAGTATGTGGCAGAACGTGACTGTTCTATGTTGCAGAATTGGTAATTCTATGGAGTATGTGGCAGAACGTGACTGTTCTATGTTGCAGAATTGGTAATTCTATGGAGTATGTGGCAGAACGTGACTGTTCTATGTTGCAGAATTGGTAATTCTATGGAGTATGTGGCAGAACGTGACTGTTCTATGTTGCAGAATTGGTAATTCTATGGAGTATGTGGCAGAACGTGACTGTTCTATGTTGCAGAATTGGTAATTCTATGGAGTATGTGGCAGAACGTGACTGTTCTATGTTGCAGAATTGGTAATTCTATGGAGTATGTGGCAGAACGTGACTGTTCTATGTTGCAGAATTGGTAATTCTATGGAGTATGTGGCAGAACGTGACTGTTCTATGTTGCAGAATTGGTAATTCTATGGAGTATGTGGCAGAACGTGACTGTTCTATGTTGCAGAATTGGTAATTCTATGGAGTATGTGGCAGAACGTGACTGTTCTATGTTGCAGAATTGGTAATTCTATGGAGTATGTGGCAGAACGTGACTGTTCTATGTTGCAGAATTGGTAATTCTATGGAGTATGTGGCAGAACGTGACTGTTCTATGTTGCAGAATTGGTAATTCTATGGAGTATGTGGCAGAACGTGACTGTTCTATGTTGCAGAATTGGTAATTCTATGGAGTATGTGGCAGAACGTGACTGTTCTATGTTGCAGAATTGGTAATTCTATGGAGTATGTGGCAGAACGTGACTGTTCTATGTTGCAGAATTGGTAATTCTATGGAGTATGTGGCAGAACGTGACTGTTCTATGTTGCAGAATTGGTAATTCTATGGAGTATGTGGCAGAACGTGACTGTTCTATGTTGCAGAATTGGTAATTCTATGGAGTATGTGGCAGAACGTGACTGTTCTATGTTGCAGAATTGGTAATTCTATGGAGTATGTGGCAGAACGTGACTGTTCTATGTTGCAGAATTGGTAATTCTATGGAGTATGTGGCAGAACGTGACTGTTCTATGTTGCAGAATTGGTAATTCTATGGAGTATGTGGCAGAACGTGACTGTTCTATGTTGCAGAATTGGTAATTCTATGGAGTATGTGGCAGAACGTGACTGTTCTATGTTGCAGAATTGGTAATTCTATGGAGTATGTGGCAGAACGTGACTGTTCTATGTTGCAGAATTGGTAATTCTATGGAGTATGTGGCAGAACGTGACTGTTCTATGTTGCAGAATTGGTAATTCTATGGAGTATGTGGCAGAACGTGACTGTTCTATGTTGCAGAATTGGTAATTCTATGGAGTATGTGGCAGAACGTGACTGTTCTATGTTGCAGAATTGGTAATTCTATGGAGTATGTGGCAGAACGTGACTGTTCTATGTTGCAGAATTGGTAATTCTATGGAGTATGTGGCAGAACGTGACTGTTCTATGTTGCAGAATTGGTAATTCTATGGAGTATGTGGCAGAACGTGACTGTTCTATGTTGCAGAATTGGTAATTCTATGGAGTATGTGGCAGAACGTGACTGTTCTATGTTGCAGAATTGGTAATTCTATGGAGTATGTGGCAGAACGTGACTGTTCTATGTTGCAGAATTGGTAATTCTATGGAGTATGTGGCAGAACGTGACTGTTCTATGTTGCAGAATTGGTAATTCTATGGAGTATGTGGCAGAACGTGACTGTTCTATGTTGCAGAATTGGTAATTCTATGGAGTATGTGGCAGAACGTGACTGTTCTATGTTGCAGAATTGGTAATTCTATGGAGTATGTGGCAGAACGTGACTGTTCTATGTTGCAGAATTGGTAATTCTATGGAGTATGTGGCAGAACGTGACTGTTCTATGTTGCAGAATTGGTAATTCTATGGAGTATGTGGCAGAACGTGACTGTTCTATGTTGCAGAATTGGTAATTCTATGGAGTATGTGGCAGAACGTGACTGTTCTATGTTGCAGAATTGGTAATTCTATGGAGTATGTGGCAGAACGTGACTGTTCTATGTTGCAGAATTGGTAATTCTATGGAGTATGTGGCAGAACGTGACTGTTCTATGTTGCAGAATTGGTAATTCTATGGAGTATGTGGCAGAACGTGACTGTTCTATGTTGCAGAATTGGTAATTCTATGGAGTATGTGGCAGAACGTGACTGTTCTATGTTGCAGAATTGGTAATTCTATGGAGTATGTGGCAGAACGTGACTGTTCTATGTTGCAGAATTGGTAATTCTATGGAGTATGTGGCAGAACGTGACTGTTCTATGTTGCAGAATTGGTAATTCTATGGAGTATGTGGCAGAACGTGACTGTTCTATGTTGCAGAATTGGTAATTCTATGGAGTATGTGGCAGAACGTGACTGTTCTATGTTGCAGAATTGGTAATTCTATGGAGTATGTGGCAGAACGTGACTGTTCTATGTTGCAGAATTGGTAATTCTATGGAGTATGTGGCAGAACGTGACTGTTCTATGTTGCAGAATTGGTAATTCTATGGAGTATGTGGCAGAACGTGACTGTTCTATGTTGCAGAATTGGTAATTCTATGGAGTATGTGGCAGAACGTGACTGTTCTATGTTGCAGAATTGGTAATTCTATGGAGTATGTGGCAGAACGTGACTGTTCTATGTTGCAGAATTGGTAATTCTATGGAGTATGTGGCAGAACGTGACTGTTCTATGTTGCAGAATTGGTAATTCTATGGAGTATGTGGCAGAACGTGACTGTTCTATGTTGCAGAATTGGTAATTCTATGGAGTATGTGGCAGAACGTGACTGTTCTATGTTGCAGAATTGGTAATTCTATGGAGTATGTGGCAGAACGTGACTGTTCTATGTTGCAGAATTGGTAATTCTATGGAGTATGTGGCAGAACGTGACTGTTCTATGTTGCAGAATTGGTAATTCTATGGAGTATGTGGCAGAACGTGACTGTTCTATGTTGCAGAATTGGTAATTCTATGGAGTATGTGGCAGAACGTGACTGTTCTATGTTGCAGAATTGGTAATTCTATGGAGTATGTGGCAGAACGTGACTGTTCTATGTTGCAGAATTGGTAATTCTATGGAGTATGTGGCAGAACGTGACTGTTCTATGTTGCAGAATTGGTAATTCTATGGAGTATGTGGCAGAACGTGACTGTTCTATGTTGCAGAATTGGTAATTCTATGGAGTATGTGGCAGAACGTGACTGTTCTATGTTGCAGAATTGGTAATTCTATGGAGTATGTGGCAGAACGTGACTGTTCTATGTTGCAGAATTGGTAATTCTATGGAGTATGTGGCAGAACGTGACTGTTCTATGTTGCAGAATTGGTAATTCTATGGAGTATGTGGCAGAACGTGACTGTTCTATGTTGCAGAATTGGTAATTCTATGGAGTATGTGGCAGAACGTGACTGTTCTATGTTGCAGAATTGGTAATTCTATGGAGTATGTGGCAGAACGTGACTGTTCTATGTTGCAGAATTGGTAATTCTATGGAGTATGTGGCAGAACGTGACTGTTCTATGTTGCAGAATTGGTAATTCTATGGAGTATGTGGCAGAACGTGACTGTTCTATGTTGCAGAATTGGTAATTCTATGGAGTATGTGGCAGAACGTGACTGTTCTATGTTGCAGAATTGGTAATTCTATGGAGTATGTGGCAGAACGTGACTGTTCTATGTTGCAGAATTGGTAATTCTATGGAGTATGTGGCAGAACGTGACTGTTCTATGTTGCAGAATTGGTAATTCTATGGAGTATGTGGCAGAACGTGACTGTTCTATGTTGCAGAATTGGTAATTCTATGGAGTATGTGGCAGAACGTGACTGTTCTATGTTGCAGAATTGGTAATTCTATGGAGTATGTGGCAGAACGTGACTGTTCTATGTTGCAGAATTGGTAATTCTATGGAGTATGTGGCAGAACGTGACTGTTCTATGTTGCAGAATTGGTAATTCTATGGAGTATGTGGCAGAACGTGACTGTTCTATGTTGCAGAATTGGTAATTCTATGGAGTATGTGGCAGAACGTGACTGTTCTATGTTGCAGAATTGGTAATTCTATGGAGTATGTGGCAGAACGTGACTGTTCTATGTTGCAGAATTGGTAATTCTATGGAGTATGTGGCAGAACGTGACTGTTCTATGTTGCAGAATTGGTAATTCTATGGAGTATGTGGCAGAACGTGACTGTTCTATGTTGCAGAATTGGTAATTCTATGGAGTATGTGGCAGAACGTGACTGTTCTATGTTGCAGAATTGGTAATTCTATGGAGTATGTGGCAGAACGTGACTGTTCTATGTTGCAGAATTGGTAATTCTATGGAGTATGTGGCAGAACGTGACTGTTCTATGTTGCAGAATTGGTAATTCTATGGAGTATGTGGCAGAACGTGACTGTTCTATGTTGCAGAATTGGTAATTCTATGGAGTATGTGGCAGAACGTGACTGTTCTATGTTGCAGAATTGGTAATTCTATGGAGTATGTGGCAGAACGTGACTGTTCTATGTTGCAGAATTGGTAATTCTATGGAGTATGTGGCAGAACGTGACTGTTCTATGTTGCAGAATTGGTAATTCTATGGAGTATGTGGCAGAACGTGACTGTTCTATGTTGCAGAATTGGTAATTCTATGGAGTTGAGTTTGGCTCGACCGTGAGTAATGGTGCGTTTATGTTGCTTGACCGTAGGTGCGCTCATGTTGCTTGTTTAAAAAGCCTCGCCAGTGTATGTTTGAACGAACGCACGGCTCCACCTCCCAGTGCGTTTATAAAAAGGTTTGCATCATATTGAGGACAAAAGAAATCCTCGACCTGGATGAAGTTCTAAGTGCAAGAGATAACAGGCAATAACAGAGCTTTATCAGCCTAACCTAACCGAATCCCGTAGAGTTTTGTAGGCACCTGGTTCTTAGTTTAACCATATCAATTCATGATGGCTGTTTTAAGTTCATAGTGCAAGCTTATTTCATACCTCTTAGCTTCAATTGGATCAAGTCCCCATGGCCTGTCGGTTTCGTTCTCATAATTGATGACATGGTATTGTGGTTCATCTGTGCTCAACGTGGATTCTGCAGTCTCGTCAGGATAAGAGTCAAAACCCGTAGCGCTCATTCCAAAGGGCATCACTGCAAACGTTCTTGCACGTCCATCGCCTGAAAAATGGCCAAATTGTTGAACATTTGTATAGATATCCCAGGTTCACGTCCAAGAATGGAAAATTGCCGATATGTCAGCTTTTAAACACAGAAAATCGTCGGTTATTAAGTTTTAGACGTAGTAGATTGTCGGTATGCTCGGTCTTGAACGCGAGAAAATCGGACTATTTTGTTGCAATTATATTTAATTAATTTAATTAACTAGCTTTGTAAGCATTCTAAGAAAAAAATCACATGTTCCAACTCATTTCTAAGAAAATAAAAAAACCTCCATTTGAGGTTTTCTGGAGCACTGATGATTCCTTTTGCCCAAACCAAAGTTTTCGATACTTTTTTAAGTTTAAAGAAAATCATGTAAATTTTGCCGTTTTTTCTGTCTTCTGGACTACGGTTGTCCAAGTCCAAAAGTTCGTTCATAGAACAGTTTTCCAAGGCGTATACATTATATAAGAATCTTCATTTTCTGGCAAGTATATTTAGTCACTCTTGCCATGGTTTTCAGCGCAGCTTGTTTAAGGATATTATTGTCTGGTAAGCACGGTTGGAAAACTAACAGCAAAGTAAAATTTCGTTAGAACTGTTTGTTCAAAATTCAGAACGTCTGTCACTACTACCTGCTGTTGGTGATTTTGTAATTGCTCAGAAAATTGTTTCAAATAGTTATAGTCTGATGTTGTCAAGGCAATTCGCAACGCATGGTTCTGAGATAAAATTTTTTTGAAAATATGAACTACATCACGTCAACACCTCATTTAACATTTCATAGCTGATGTAAAGTGTCAATTTAGAAGCATAAACGAAAATCTAGTTTTTCTTCAGCACGAAAGCTATGAGAAAATTAATCATTCCAAGAATTAGTTCAGATTTTGCTAGGGTAATTTCGGAGTAAAAAACAAAATTAGCATTTTTTTTTAATTTTAATTTTTTCTAAACGATATAAGCATTTCAGCAGTATCTAGTTGTTCCGAAAATAGTTGCCTTTTGCCTTTATTGCGTCTCACAAACAAAACTTTTGTAGTAAAGGCACGGGAACTCTTTTATTTGCGTGGTGACAGCTACTCACATGTCTTCATGGCTTCCCTGCCTCTTTCGATTTCTTTAGGAAATAACGGACCGTTAACCATGGCTAGACGATGAAGGGCACTCTGCTGAAAGATCCGTTCTATCCGAATAAATATCAGAGAAGCACAATTTAAGCAATATGACAAGATACATTTTGCAGAATGAAAACGAACAGCCAAAAGACGCATTTTTCAAACATTACATTTAAAACTTACTTTATTACAAATAAAAATTTTGAGATACAACGTGGAAACAAAAATTAAACTCGAAAACTAATTTCATATGAAAAATTTTGCAAAAAAACTTGACAGCAATTTGGAAGATTTGAATAATTAAAAAATTTCTTACAGAAATCCTATTCAAAGTTCACTTTCTACAATAATTCATACACAAAACTGTTGTCAGAATTAGTTTTTCTAAAATCATCCACATTCATAATTTTTTGTCTGAATTACTTCTACCGTCGAATTTTATATGTGTACGATACTTTGATTGCTTACACCTGACGATATTTCTGCTTATCTCCTATTGCAAATATCTTGTTGAGATCAATGTAATCACGGTAGTGTTCGTCTTCATTGTACAAAATATCGTAGTTTCTCGCTGAGTCAGAAAGTAGGTTCTCTAGGTGCTTAAAATTCCATTATATCCAAACAAAAAGAAAAGCACAATTAAACCAAAAAAAAATCAACATACAACAGTTTCAGAATAACAACAGAGTGCAAAAACGCATTTGTTCAAGCATTAGAATTGAATCTGACTTTATATAGTTGTGCAAAAATAAAAAATATTGAGACCCAATTTGGAAATAAAAGTTAAACTTTAACGATTTCCAATTTTAAAGAACTTTCCTTGAAAAAAATGGCAAGAAAATCGCTCTTTATTGATGTTACATATCGACGAAGTTTTTGGAAGAATTAGATATTAATGAAAAATGATAAATTTCGACAGAAATAAACTCCCTCGACAGAAATAAAAAACTCGACAGAAATAAAAAAAAATCATTTTCTACGATCATTCACGCATGTTTTGTCAAAATTAGCTATTCCAAGGTTAGTCAGAATTGACTCTACCTTTGAACTTCATATGTGTACGTTATATTGATTGCTTAGAGATGACCAATATTTCTGCACATCTGCTATCGTATATCTTGTCAAGATAAACGTAATCCTCGCAATGTTTGTCTACAATGACAAAAATAACACTGTAGTTTCTTGTTGTGTTCCAGTAAGTTAACTGTCATTAACTATTGCTATTTGTTTCTCCTTCTTTGGATTCGTCAAATCAACAGCTCCATTCCTTCGAAAATTGCATCAACAACTTTTTTTCAAAGCTCTCGAACAGATTAATTTTGTCAGCTATTGACACATTTTTCTGCAACCTTATTCACGGTTCTGCTCTTGAGCATTGTTATCTTTGCTAAACCAACCACTAAAGAGGAATTTTAGTTGCCTCTTACCCTGAAAACCGAAGCTGACTTTCATACATTGTTCTATAGGATGAAAAGTAATGACATCTCAGCAGTGAAAAGGTAATCTGTAAAATTTGTCTGATTTTGTTAGGGTTGTTTCTGAGCGTACAAAAAGAATAAAAAAATCAGACAAAGATACTTTCAATTTTTGCTAATTTTAGTTACTCTGTGACGCAGCAACTTTTTCAATTTTTACGCAGTTGAGTGAAAACCTCCGCTACATTTTTCATCAACTTCTGCCATTTTATCGTCCATACTTTTATAATGTTTATCCGAAATATGTTTTACCTTTTTTGCGAACCATATGCCGGGCGCTGAGACTTCAGGCTGGTTATGGTTGTTAATCTTTTGCGTATGTCATGAGGATTAATCTGATCTTTGTAGTCCTTTTCTCCATGTAAAAACGTAGATTTCTGCTGAATTCAGGTTTGTTTCAAATGCTGCAACCTGTTCGTTGGTTGGATGCATTGATTCTGCAGATCAAATTTTCGATTTTAGATAACAACAAAACAATGACTTCAACTTTTTCCACCAATCTCTCGACCAAGTACTCTTCTTCTACTATAAATAATGCCATATGTGATTAATCCATTTTCACCCCCATTACATTGATGTTCACGTTTGTTCTTGATCTTTAACATCATTGTCAGAGAAACTCCAAAGGGACCTCAGTTCCCTTTCCTAATAAAAGCCCAGCTGTTCGTACAATGACTTAGAGGTCAAACAACACAAAACTGAGCACGGAGTGATCAGATTAGTTCAATGCTGCCTGAGTCGTACATAGTTATGTTTTTTTTCCGATTGTAGAAATTTACAACAGTCTGTTTGCATGGTACAGAAACTTCCGCTGACGTATTACCGATAGTATCTAATAATACTCATAATAATAAAGAAGCTGTCTTGAAATTGCGAACAAGTGGTCAGGTCAGCGAAGCAAACGAAATGTTTTTCCCTCCTAAAATTGATATGTCATCGTTGAAGGCGGGGAAGAGGAATTCCGCCTTCAAATTATTGTTTACTTGGACATATTTAATATTTATACACACTCATTATTCGAAGCTATCGTTTATAGACAAGAAATTGCAATTGACTTTTATTTGTGCAGTATAAAAATTAGGCCATTGACGTAATTTAGACGGTATGAAGACGTTGTGTTTTCTCAAAAGCTTGAGTTCCGGACAACCCATCAAAACTCAAAACATGAATAGATTTGTGTTTGGAAGCATGAGTTATACTCTGATCACACGAGTTTAAAGACCCCCTAGAAAGATGATATCACAGAAAAATACGTAAGTAGGTTGATATCGGGACGTAAATTTATTGTTAATGTGAGGGCGTTATGATCTATTTGTGACAACCCAGTGGCTTAAAATTTGATAACGTGAAGAAATATCAATTAAATCAGCATTACGTTTAAGTTTGACTAAGACATTGAATACCCGGGTCGAGGTGTCACCGCCATTCGACGCAAATTTATGTAACATAAGCGGTTAATGCGGACATTTTTGTAAGATAAGCGGTGAATGCGGTGAAATTACATATCAGGCGGTCAATTGCGGTGAAAAAAACTTTATCGCCTGGTAGCGCTGAAATTTCATAATTTCACCGCTGAATTTAGCGGTGAAATTACATAAATTCACTGCTTCGAAAAAAAGTGTCCAAATTATGTAAGATAAGCGGTGATGCGGTGAAATTACATAAATTCATTGCTCAACTTAGTGGTGAACTGACATAAATTCGCCGCTTAGAAAAAATTGTTAAAGATGTTTGAGATCAGCAAAGAATGCGGTGAAATTAATGGTGAGTATGGGAGGAATTGTTAGATTTGCCTTCCCACTAAAATTACCCCTTAATCTTACATCTTTTTGACGATTTTTTAAGCGGTGAATTTATGTAATTTTACCACTAGAGTAAGCGGTGAACTTACAAAAATTCACCACATTTCACCGCTAAATTATGTAATTTCACCGCTAAAAATTGCAAATCTTACAAAAATTCACCGCGCATGTTTTGCAGAAGGTAGAGTGAATTCGATTTATATTCAAACAAACAATAATAGAATTTAGTGAGAGATGGCGCAGTGGAAGAAGTGGATGCCATGCAGGAGGTGAGAGGTTCGGACCCTTGTAAGGGCGGTGAAATTACATTTTAGCGGTCAATTGTGGTGAATTTTTGTAAGTTCATCGCTTAGTCTAGCGGTGAGCTTACATAATTTCACCGCATTCACCGCATTTCACCGCAAAATTACGTACGAAATTTGCGGTGAAAAAAACTAACTTTTCACCGCTTATCTTACATATTTTTGCATTTTTTTCTCGACCCGGGTAAGTGATGTCAATTCCGCCAGAACTGTTTAAACAGTACACGTCGCTTAATTATTATGATTTCTACTGTCATCCAGTTAATTTCTTCGGGCCATTAAGAAAATAGTTGTGAAGTTTAGTAAATATGATAAACATTGATTGTTCAGATGTGTTCCGCGAAGATAACTTGAAACCACGATTATTATCCAACTTGAAAAACATCAAGTTGGATATTAATCGTGTTAGCAAATTATCTTCGCGGAACTCAACTGAACAATCAATGTGCACCATATTTAGTAAACTTGACAAACTATTTTCTTAATGGCCGAAGGAATTAACTGGATGAAAGTATTCGTATTGTTAACTTATAGTTATTGCAGTTCATGTGATCACGTGGGAAATTTCGTCTTCATTATAAGGATGTTGAAAAACTAAATTTTTACAGTTATTTTAAATCAGCCAATCTTGAGAAATCTTGTGCAGATTTTTAGACAAAATTTTAAATCTGCAATTTTTTGAAATTTATGTAATTGAGAAATTCGATAAAATCAGAAAACTTTGACATATATATGGTAATATAGTTCAAAAACGTGTAAACATAGCTGGCAGGTTGCCAGAAAATAGCCGCAATAGATTCGTAGATCGGCCGTCTAAAAAACAGTAAAAAAGACAGACCAAAAAAACTCGTCTTTTCATTGAAGGCTTATATGTTATGTTTTGATTAAAAATCTGTATTAGTTATTGCTGCTTCTATTAGCTGATCTCAAATAACCTTCACTTAGAGTGACACACACCCATTTGACCTTATCTCTTTGAATTAAAGTAAATAAAAGTCAATTTCAAAGTGAAGAAGTCATTTTTGAGAGTGAGGTAAGTCAAGTGTGACCAAAAATTTAATCAAGCGCATGAACAAAAAAACTCGCTCCACTCAGACCAAAAAATGACGTCACACATGCAATTCAGTTGAAAGTGCATGAACGAATGAACAAAAAGTGGCTGTGACGTCATATGGTCGTAACAAAAATCATGACGACGAAACAAAAAAACATAGCAGGACAAGTCCTGACGTACAATTCAAAAGAAATCTCATTGACTAGAAAAATAGAGCTAAAACGGACTATGAATGGATGGGAAAAACCTTAGAAAAAAATCCGATCCAAAAAATTGAAAAAAAAAAACAGTAAAAATCAAAGTGAAATTGCCGCATGTGAACAAAAAACCACTAACGAGAAAGTGAATTTTGTTCAAACACCGTTTTCTCACTCTACTTTAAATTTAGAGGGAAAAAATTTCACGACGCAAAACCACTCGCTTTTTCGCTCCATTTCCTGTTTCGGCGTGACCAAAATCACTATTCCAATTTGACTTCAAAAATCATGAAAATGTGTTAACTGATCTTATAAAACACATAGCCGGAAGAATTCCGGAAACGACTCGAAGTGAAAATCCATTTAAATGCCATCAAGCTACTCATCAAACAAAACGAGCCCTCACTAATTTATGATCATCTTGAAACAAAGTCATGAAACAAATAATTAAAAACAAAAAAATCAAATCTGTTAAATATGATAAAAATCTGATCAAATTTTATAAATTGAGATCCCGAAAAAAACTATCTCTGCCAAAATAACTTCATCAAATCAACTAGTACTTACAAAAACCACTTATGTGAATTTTGAAAAAAAATAATTTAGGCTAAATTATGAAAAAAAAGCTCTTAAAAACAAAATTCACTGAAAAAGTCGAAAAAGTTACTAATTTTTTTTAATATTTCAGAAAACATAAAAATCCAAGGAAAATTCCCTTCATCCAATAGAGTATCCAGATTATCGCAAAACAATAGGCTGGTCATAATAGGCAAAGAAACTTAGCTAAAAACAGAAAACGAAAAACTGTTATATTCATGAGTTATACTCTGATCACACGAGTTTAAAGACCCCCTAGAAAGATGATATCACAGAAAAATACGTAAGTAGGTTGATATCGGGACGTAAATTTATTGTTAATGTGAGGGCGTTATGATCTATTTGTGACAACCCAGTGGCTTAAAATTTGATAACGTGAAGAAATATCAATTAAATCAGCATTACGTTTAAGTTTGACTAAGACATTGAATACCCGGGCCAAGGTGTCACCGCCATTCGACGCAAATTTATGTAACATAAGCGGTTAATGCGGACATTTTTGTAAGATAAGCGGTGAATGCGGTGAAATTACATATCAGGCGGTCAATGCGGTGAAAAAAAACTTTATCGCCTGGTAGCGCTGAAATTTCATAATTTCACCGCTGAATTTAGCGGTGAAATTACATAAATTCACTGCTTCGAAAAAAAGTGTCCAAATTATGTAAGCTAAGCGGTGATGCGGTGAAATTACATAAATTCATTGCTCAACTTAGTGGTGAACTTACATAAATTCGCCGCTTAGAAAAAATTATTAAAGATGTTTGAGATCAGCAAAGAATGCGGTGAAATTAATGGTGAGTGTGGGAGGAATTGTTAGATTTGCCTTCCCACTAAAATTACCCCTTAATCTTACATCTTTTTGACGATTTTTTTAAGCGGTGAATTTATGTAATTTTACCACTAGAGTAAGCGGTGAACTTACAAAAATTCACCACATTTCACCGCTAAATTATGTAATTTCACCGCTAAAAATTGCAAATCTTACAAAAATTCACCGCGCATGTTTTGCAAAGGTAGAGTGAATTCGATTTATATTCAAACAAACAATAATAGAATTTAGTGAGAGATGGCGCAGTGGAAGAAGTGGATGCCATGCAGGAGGTGAGAGGTTCGTACCCTTGTAAGGGCGGTGAAATTACATTTTAGCGGTCAATTGTGGTAAATTTTTGTAAGTTCACCGCTTAGTCTAGCGGTGAACTTACATAATTTCACCGCATTCACCGCATTTCACCGCAAAATTACGTACGAAATTTGCGGTGAAAAAAACTAACTTTTCACCGCTTATCTTACAAATTTTTGCATTTTTTTCTCGACCCGGGTAAGTGATGTCAATTCCGCCAGAACTGTTTAAACAGTACACGTCGGTTAATTATTATGATTTCTACTGTCATCCAGTTAATTTCTTCGGGCCATTAAGAAAATAGTTGTGAAGTTTAGTAAATATGATAAAAATTGATTGTTCAGATGTGTTCCGCGAAGATAACTTGAAACCACGATTATTATCCAACTTGAAAAACATCAAGTTGGATATTAATCGTGTTAGCAAATTATCTTCGCGGAACTCAACTGAACAATCAATGTGCACCATATTTAGTAAACTTGACAAACTATTTTCTTAATGGCCGAAGGAATTAACTGGATGAAAGTATTCGTATTGTTAACTTATAGTTATTGCAGTTCATGTGATCACGTGGGAAATTTCGTCTTCATTATAAGGATGTTGAAAAACTAAATTTTTACAGTTATTTTAAATCAGCCAATCTTGAGAAATCTTGTGCAGATTTTTAGACAAAATTTTAAATCTGCAATTTTTTGAAATTTATGTAATTGAGAAATTCGATAAAATCAGAAAACTTTGACATATATATGGTAATATAGTTCAAAAACGTGTAAACATAGCTGGCAGGTTGCCAGAAAATAGCCGCAATAGATTCGTAGATCGGCCGTCTAAAAAACAGTAAAAAAGACAGACCAAAAAAACTCGTCTTTTCATTGAAGGCTTATATGTTATGTTTTGATTAAAAATCTGTATTAGTTATTGCTGCTTCTATTAGCTGATCTCAAATAACCTTCACTTAGAGTGACACACACCCATTTGACCTTATCTCTTTGAATTAAAGTAAATAAAAGTCAATTTCAAAGTGAGGAAGTCATTTTTGAGAGTGAGGTAAGTCAAGTGTGACCAAAAATTTAATCAAGCGCATGAACAAAAAAACTCGCTCCACTCAGACCAAAAAATGACGTCACACATGCAATTCAGTTGAAATTGCATGAACGAATGAACAAAAAGTGGCTGTGACGTCATATGGTCGTAACAAAAATCATGACGACGAAACAAAAAAACATAGCAGGACAAGTCCTGACGTAAAATTCAAAAGAAATCTCATTGACTAAAAAAATAGAGCTAAAACGGACTATGAATGGATTGGAAAAACCTTAGAAAAAAATCCGATCCAAAAAATCGAAAAAAAAACAGTAAAAATCAAAGTGAAATTGCCGCATGTGAACAAAAAACCACTAACGAGAAAATGAATTTTGTTCAAACACCGTTTTCTCACTCTACTTTAAATTTAGAGGGAAAAAATTTCACGACGCAAAACCACGCGCTTTTTCGCTCCATTTCCTGTTTCGGCGTGACCAAAATCACTACTCCAATTTGACTTCAAAAATCATGAAAATGTGTGAACTGATCTTATAAAACACATAGCCGGAAGAATTCCGGAAACGACTCGAAGTGAAAATCCATTTAAATGCCATCAAGCTACTCATCAAACAAAACGAGCCCTCACTAATTTATGATCATCTTGAAACAAAGTCATGAAACAAATAATTAAAAACAAAAAAATCAAATCTGTTAAATATGATAAAAATCTGATCAAATTTTATAAATTGAGATCCCGAAAAAAACTATCTCTGCCAAAATAACTTCATCAAATCAACTAGTACTTACAAAAACCACTTATGTGAATTTTGAAAAAAAATACTTTAGGCTAAATTATGAAAAAAAAGCTCTTAAAAACAAAATTCACTGAAAAAGTCGAAAAAGTTACTAATTTTTTTTAATATTTCAAAAAACATACAAATCCAAGGAAAATTCCCTTCATCCAATAGAGTATCCAGATTATCGCAAAACAATAGGCTGGTCATAATATGCAAAGAAACTTAGCTAAAAACAGAAAACGAAAAACTGCAAAAAATTAAGAAAAATAGTTCCAATTTTTGCCATTTTTTTGTCATATTTCTCAACAAAAAAAAATTTTTACCCACAACACTGTAACCAATTGTTATAATAATATTGCTCAAGTAGAGGGGGTTTCTTCAATACCCATTTGAGCCAGTAAAACAAAATAATTGTCAAAAAAAAACGCAAAAAATAGCCTGAAAATCTGCACAAAATACATTAAAAACCACCGAAATATCATAAAAATTATACGAATTTCCAAAAACCTTGAAACCACTACCGAAATCAGCCACAAAATCATAACAAAGCCTCTTAACGAAAACAAATAAAAAACTGCTTTAAAATGCCGCACGTGAACAAAAAAATTTCGCTCGCTTAGAGAAAATTTTTTCATACATCAATTTCTCGCTCTCTCAAAAACAGCGGTATGAACAAAAACCACTCTCTTTTGGCTCCGCTCATCATTTTTGTTCAGCACCAAAATCACCAAGTTTTTTCACGCGTTTCATTTCCCGCTTCAAAAATCACTCCAATAAAATTGATTAAAAAAAACATACCCGGAAAAATTCCGGAAACGAATCGAAGTGAAAATCCATTTAAACGCCATCCAACTACTCATCAAACAAAACGTGCCTTCACTAATTTATGGTTATCTAGAAACAAAGTCATGAACCAAAAGAGTGCAAACAATAAAATTAAGTCTGTTAAAATATGATAAAAAATCTGATCAAGTTTTGTTATAAATTGAGATCCCGAAAAAACTATCTCTGCCAAAATAACTTCATCAAAACAACTAATACTTACAAAAACCACTTATGTGAATTTTGAGAAAAATACTTCAGGCTAAAATTATGAAAAAAAAGCTCAAAGTTACTAATTTTTTTTTTATATTTCAAAAACATATAAACCCAAAGAAAAATTCCCTTCAGCCAATAGGTATCCAGATGCTCGCAAAACAACAGGGAAGTCATAATAGGCAAAGAAACTGAGCTAAAAACAGAAAAAAACGAAAAACTGCAAAAAAAATTAAGAAAAATAGTTCCAATTTTCGCAATTTTTTTTGTCAAATTTCTCAACAAAAAAATGATTCTTACCCTCAAAACTGTAACCAATTGTTATCATAAAAATGATCAAGTAGAAAGAATTTCTTCAATACCCATTTGAGCCAGTAAAACAAAGTAATCGTCAAAAAACCGCAAAAATTAGCCCGAAAATCAGCAAAATACATTAAAAACCTCCGAATTATCATAAAATTCATATGACTATCCAAAAACCTTCATACTACTGCCAAAACCAGCCTAAAATTAAAACAAAATCATAACAAAACCTCTTAACCAAAATAAAGAAAAAAACTGCTTTAAAATGCCGCACGTGAACAAAAAAATTTCGCTCGCTTAGAGAAAATTTTTTCTCACATCAATTTCTCGCTCTCTCAAAAACAGCGGTATGAACAAAAACCACTCTCTTTTAGCTCCGCTCTTCACTTTTTTCCGCACCAAAATCACTCCAAATTTTTTCACGCGTTTCATTTCCCGCTTCAAAAATCACTCCAGTAAAAAAATTGATTTAAAAAAAATGACTTCTCCAATACTCCTCTTCGAGTCGTAAAAAGGACTTCTCCAATACTCCTCTTCGAGTCGTAAAAAAAAGACAGCGCCCCAATACAATTAAAATTCTTTGAATTGTAAAAAACCAAGAGAAGGCCAATAATAGCCCCAGCTATCGCTGTGCGGCTATTAAAAAATGAACAGTTTCTGAAAAAACAGTTATTTTTTCTTCAAATCAATCAAACAACAATGATTGTGAGAATGTAGATTCTGTTTCTCTATCTTGAGATAATGTATCTGACCTAAGCAGTGACACAAAAAGAATCTTAGCGGGTTCTATCATTGTCTGATGTGATTTCATGAAATTGCTCATTAAAAACCACAACTGATGGTTTTTGGTTTAAGATGGGTAGTTTTTATCGGAATTTGGTTACAGGGAGTAATAATTTGTAGAAATTGTGTAATTTAGTTTACAGGATTTTTTTACACAAATCTGGCATTTTTGGTAATTTTGCGTAGATTTGGTAACAGGGAAATTTTGCGTTTATGTTGGGTACTTTTTGTCGCAAATGGGGCATTTTTTTGGTAAATATAGGTTTTTGAAAACAAAATGGTTTTTATTTGGTAAAATTGGTATTTTTGGTGAAAGAAGTGTAGTTTTTGGTACAATTTAATATCAAGAGTTTTCAGAAAAATTGGGCAAAATTGGCAAACTTTGGGTAAATTAGGTCAAATTTGTGTGACATTTGCGTACTTTTTAACAAGTTTTGATAATTTTTTGTAATTTTGTAATTTTGTTTAACCATTACGAATTGGGTAATATTTAAAAACTCAAATTGGGTGAAATTTGAAGAACGGAAAAAAGGAAAAGTTCAAAATATACATTTTTGTTATTTGAGTTTGCTCCGGTTGGTGTAAGAGATGCTGCTATCTCTGCATTGATGGGTATGAGTTTTGCAGGAACTGACGTATTTGGATTTTGAACATCTGGAAGATGTTCTCTCATGCGGTTATAGATACATGCCTCACAAATTAAAAATACCGTATACCTAATCTTCGTACATAGGTACATCCTAAATAATTGGTAACATCTGGTATGTGATCACTCAAGATGTTAATTAATAGGTACATCCTTCAGGAAAAGATGAACATAAGCCATACCTGTTGTTAATACATAGGTACATCCTTCTGTCCCCGGTCTGCTTAGCTATTACAACTTGTGTTCCATATGGATTGAGAAAATCAGCACAATTTATCTGCCCTCGAATTTGTTATGAAGATTGATTTCGTTCACAAACTTTTTAATTTTTTTGATCCAAGCTGCACCAAAAAGCCAGAATTATCATGGCTGCAGCCTAAGAACCTCTAATTAGAAATTAAGTGTCCCCAATATGGCTTCAAGTGTGTATCCAAATTTCGAAAAGGAACCAGGGGTGTAGGTATTTTGTTTTTGATAATATGTCACCAAACAATTAATAGTTAACTTAAAACACGACGATTTAGAAGTCGAACGCACTCACTAAATTCAGTCGTTTTGACCTTCACATTTACGTTCTAAAAACAAGCGTTTTTTTAGCAGAAGCATATAAAATTAACATCGATTTGAACAACATCCTTAAACTAGATTACATTATCGTTGCATTCGACTACATTTAATCGTTTTTTCCTTTTTTCTAATTGTGGCTGTGGTGTGCTGATAGAAGCGACCTTTTCAAACTGCGACGAGGGTCTCGTGAGGACCAATTCTGAAAAGTGAGCGAATTAACCAAAGAGATTTGTTTTTGAGCTCAAAAACCGAACAACAAGAACAAGAAAATGCTAAATTACGGGAAAATCAAAGAAAACGTTAACGATTGCCCACGTTTTCAGGAACGGTATTCCAGGAAATACTATGTGCTTTTTCCAATCTCCCAATTGAGGCAAGGAATCGTGCAAAAGTCACCCTAGAATCAAAATGGATTACAATCGGATAAAATGCTTGCCACCTATTACCAATTAACAATGTCAAAACAACTTCCACTGCTACCTGTAAATTCATATTCTACCAGGACAAAATTGATGTGCACAAGACATGTAGGAGTCTACGAAGCAAAAGTTTTATGAAGAAACTAAATATTTGCACATACGAATTGCTGCCTGATTGTGAACAGGAAATACTTAACGAGGTACCTAAGCGAGAACCGACGATTGTGTTGTCTCAGCTTTGGTACATGATGAAACGAATGGAAGATGGAAACGAAAAACTAAAATTGTCAAAGTAAAAGAAGTTGAGAAATTGGACAACTTAGATGCTGTCAAAAAAGACTAAAGACAAGCAACTGACTGCAACAGCAGCGAGATTCCGTTGCCGCAAAGCAAACTCCACTGCTTCGGTAGAGCGTAGAGGAACTTATATGAACTTAGTACACTAACTTAACATTTTCGTTTTGATTTAATTTAATGAACTTCAATTATTTAATTCTCTTCAAAAATAAATTGATTTCTCACGGAAAGATAAATACAATTGGTAGGAACGAAGTACTAAATGATTAATTTAGCTGTTTATTGATAAAATTAATTTTTAAAGCTACGAACCTACCAGTGCTCTCCGTTGGTGCCTTTTAACCTAGTTGCAATCTCCGCAAACCGCACAGGTTGCAAGAAGGGGATTTGCTGCCTATACAGAAAATCTGCGGTCTCCAATGAGCTATTAGAGCAACTAGTAGCAATCTACAAAAAATATCAAGTGTTTGTTTTTCTTTTTTAAAAATTTGTTTCCGACGATTTATTCACTGGCAATTTCCTAAAGTTTCCTGTTTCTTTTCTTAGGACTAGTTGTTTGGATGTGCTTCCTCTCATTTTAAAAAACTAATGCGCTGTTAGGATGAGATCCAGATAAAAACCAGTAAGGCGTAATGCTAAAAACGCAGACAAAAGAACATTAAAGGATGTTTTAAAAAACGAAGATACTTCAGATAAAACGGCACAGGAGTGAATACATCAAAACGTTCCCTCTTTAAATAATACTTTGATGAATTCGAATTTGTTAATAGTCCCTGAGTTAGAGCCAGTGGCAGTCTGCCTCATTGAAACTTTGTTAAAAAGTTTCAAAAGCAATGACTAACTCTGGAGAGCTACCCCTAGATCGAAACATCCAACAGAAAAAGAGGTGTTGTTTGTTTCTGTACAACTAAAGCAAAAAAGAAGAGAATAACATTAGTTTATACAAAGACTCTGCCAGCTATTAGTTTGGAAATATAAACTTGCGGTAGGATATACCTTGACCTGTATATACATTACCCTCACTGCTACAAAAGCAGAAAATTTCTGAAAAGCATTCTCCATATATTAATCAAATAAGTATAGCAACCAGTTCTTTGCAAATCGTGTGTTGGGACCAAAAAGTTAACTTGTTGAAAAAATCGGCAAAATTGACTCTGATAACAAACCAGATGGAAATGAAAGCTCTGGTTCTTGTAGATCCTCAAATGCCAAAGCGCGAAACATACGAAAAAAAACTGTTTTGACGTTTTTTTACAACTTTAATTCTGAAATACTCTTTGAAAAAACTTAAACCAGCGACCCTTAAACGAGGGGGACTAGAACTTGTAAAAGGAGAGCAAAATTCTGAATGATTAAAATACTGACAAGAAGCTGGAATAAACTAGACGATGATCCAAGTGATCTTCAGAAAAAATTGAATTTGTGAGCAGCCAATTAATAACAATTGATACTAACCGGTGTGCAGAGATAGTACACGCAAAGCTGGTTGATGAACTGAATGCTTGAATGCTTGAATAATTTTTATCACCAAAGCCATCAAAACAAGGCGCCTAGAAGGAATGCGTTTATAGAGAAGTAAAATAGTGTTCAAACAAAAGATGCCAACTCTGGAAGCGTTACTTAACAGCAAGGTCTCAAAGTAATAAAGAAGAGTACAAAAAGCATTCTAAATTGTTGAGTAAAAAATACGAGAGTTAGAGTTTTATGAAGGGCTTTTAAGCACAAAAGTTGAAAACAGAAACCGGAAATTTTTTCAGTTTGTTAATGAAGTAGTCAACATCAGTGGGGAAGAAAAAACAGCAGAAAAGAACTTTGTTGAAATTTTTGATGAACTCAATAAAGTTTTCGGTACATTAGGAGCGAATTTAGCAGAAAAATTTCCACCAAAAGTGACACAGAGAGCGAAACATAAAATTTGTGTTTTTCAGGAAAATTGATAAAGAAGCTACTGCGGCTATTGCTATAACTAAGAAAAGTGCAGCAACGATTGCTATAATTTGAACGTCTTTTTTACCAAAGCTCAAAAGGCAAATTTTTCTCCGGTTCTCACAATGCTTTTGGAACAAAGTTTTGAGGATGTTTTGATGTAATTTACCAAGTCTTTCAAAACAGCATCCGTAATACCACTGCATAAAGAAGGGGACACGATCAAACGAAGGAACTTCGGACTGATCTCATTGTTACCCATCATTCACCAAAAGATCGAGTTTCTAATTTTCGATAGAATTAAAAACTATATAGAAAAATTGAAGATACAAAAAGCTAACCTATTTGGGTTCAGATCAAACCACAGCACTACCGACGCAATTGTTTCCTTATTAGAAAAATAGAAAATATTGAGGGAATAAACAAAAAGCAAATGAAATCAAGGTTTTTTCTGGACTAAAAAACAAATTTGATAAAGCCAACCATCGCACACTCCTAGAGAAGAGTTCAAACTATGGATTGAGGGGTATAACTTTGAGCTTCATTTCTGCAAGAAAAACAGACCAAAAAATAAATGCAAAAATTTTGAAAACCAGAGAGTTATCGTTTAGAGTACCGCAGGGATCCATCTTTGGACCACTGCTGTTCTTTCTATATAAATGACATTACATGTGAAAACGAAAACAATACAGATTGTCTTTTTGGCTGACGATACCGCCATAAAAACCATGGCATATCAAAAACAATAGATAGCAAGCATCAATTGGCTTTGAACAATGTTACAAGTTGGCAGGAGCAATATAAACTAATACTAAATGTCAGAAAAAAAAACAATGTCTTTTAGACAAAAGAAGACGGCTTTTCATTAAACGCGGGAAAAATGGAAATTGAAAAATTTCATTCATTTTGGCATCACTCTAGTTCACCGCCTATTTTTCACTGACCATAGCAAAAATTTTCAGAAAAAACTAAGCCAGTTCACTACTATGTTTTATCACTTGAGAAAACTCTTGAATGATAAGAGTTAATAAGACATATGTACAACCAGTCTTACAGTACGGAGTCCTAGTTTATTGCAAAAAGCATCCTACAGCCTATTGATGAAAGTAAACAGATTGCTGAGAAAAATCTTTTTTACGGAAAAACTTTTGTCAAAAAAAAATGCGCGAAGAAAACAACATTTAAAGCACACAAAAGCTTCATGTTTATGCACTACTAAAGTTGCTGATAACAGTGATAAAAAAGAATTCAATGTCAAAAAACTGCAACAATAGAAAATTAATTGTTTCGGTTTGATGGGATGAGAGAAAAGAAAAAGCACCTCAAAAATAGTAACCCTAAATTAATTAACTGCTCAATCAGTGTAAAGTTAACAAAAATTATGCAACTGCTGGTTAACGTGTATTTACAATCCCCCCCATTGCTACAAAAGCAGAAACCTTTTGAAAAACTTTCTTTCTGTATTGATCAAATAAGTACAGCACCCCGTTCTCTGCATAGCGTGTGCCGCCACCTAAAAGGTAATTTGTTGAAGAAACCGCTAAAATTGACTCTGATAACTAACCAGATGGAAATGAACGCTCTGGTTCTTGTAGAACCTCAAACACCAACGCGCGAAACACGACAAAACCTTGTATTGACGTTTTTTTACAATTTTAATTCGAAAAGGTCTTTGAGAAAACTTTAATCAGCGACCCTTACACGGGGGACTAAAACTTGTAAAAGGAGAAAAAAATTCTTAAAGTGTTCAAATACTGACAAGAAGCTGGAATAAAATAGACGAATATCTAAATGAGCTCAAATTTTTTCTTCACAAAAATTTTGAATCTGAGCGGCCAATTACTAACGAGTGACTAACCGGTGTGCAGAGATAGTACACGCAAAGTCGGTTGAAGAATTGAATGTAATATAAATTGAAGAAATAAATTCTATGTGTTTCAGGAATATTGATAAAAGTTACTTCGGCTACTGCTAAAACTAAGAAAAGTACAGCGCAGATTGCTATAATTTGAATTATCTTTTTTACCAAAGCTGTTTCGGCAAGTATTTCCCCGGTTCTGAGGATGCTTTTCAAACAATGTTTTTGATGAAGTTTTGAGGTAATATACCAAGTCTTTCAAAATAGCATCCATAACACCACTGCATAAAGGAGACAAGATCAAACCAACGAACTACATACCAATTTCTTTTTACCCATCATTCACGAAAAAATCGAATTTCCAATTTTCGATAGAATTAAAGTCTATATAGCAAAATTGAAGATACTAAAAGTTAACCAATTTGTGTTCGCATCAAACCACAGCACTACCGACGCAATTGTTTCATTGTCAGATACTTGAGCGAATAAACAAAATAAACCAAATGAAATCAAGGTTTTTTGCTGGACTAGCAAAACCATTTGATGGAGTCCACCATTGCATTCTCCTAGAGAAGTGTTCAAACTATGGTTTGAGGGCCTAACTTTGAGCACAATAGCTTCATTTCTGCAAGACAAAACAGACGATAGAAGTAAATGGAAAATTTTCGAAATCTAGAAAAGTGTCGTTTAGAGTACCACGGGGTTCCATTTTTCGACCGCTGCTGTTCTTTTTATATAAATGACATTTCTTGTGAAAACGAAAACAATACAGATTGTCTTTTTGCCGACGATACCGCTATAAACCACGGCAATTCAAATAGCAATAGATAGCAAGCATCAATTGGCTTTGAACAATGTTACAGGTTGGCAGGAGCAATATAAACTAATACTAAATGTCAGAAAACAAAGACAATGTCTTGTAGACAAAAGAAAACCAATGAAGGCGGCTTTTCATTATATGCGGGAAAATGGAAATTGTGAAAAATTTCAATTATTTTGGCATCACTCTAGATCACCGCCTAAATTTTACTGAACATAGCAATAACATTCAGAAAAAAGTGAACCAGTTCACTGCTTTTTTTTATCGCTTGCTCTTGAAAGTACCGCATACTATAAGAGTTAATAAGACATATGTACAGCAAGTCATACAGTACGGAGACCTAGTTTATTGCAAAAAGCATCCTACAGCCTATTGATGACAGTAAACAGATTGCTGAGAAATATCTTTTTTACGAAAAACTTTTGTCAAATACAAAAATACGCGAATAGAACAAAAGCGATTTACAGCACACAAAAGCTTCATGTTTACGAACAGCTAAAGCTGCTGTTGAATTTCGTTGAATTCCGTTGAATTCCAAAGAATGGTAATTTTGTTTTCTTTGAAGTTTTTTAAACACATAGTAAGTCCTTTTATCTAATAAACTGTGTTTATCTTCCTCCAAACGGCACCTAAGAACGATCCATAGGAGTCAATTGTGTCCTTTCGAAGCGCATTTGACATTTGAAAAAAAATAAATTATGTAAATGCCCATTTGTGTTATGCGTAATCCGTAAACAATATATTATTATTATTATTCAGTCGAACATTTATAGTTTTCTCATTATAACGAAAGACTCTAACACAGTTTTGATAACATTTTTGTACAAAAAAGGCAAGTGAAGGTCATGTACAGTTCTTACCTATCGTTTTTTCATCTGTTATTTTTTATTACCTGTCTTGTAATAATCAGCTGTTAAATGACGAAGTGTACCTGGAAGTCCCGAAGAACTCCACATTCCTCCTCGTGCCATATGGATATCCTGTGCTCTCGTCAACCTAAAAAAACTGGATGCTCATGTCATAACTTTGTTGCAAATCTCAGGCTTATTTGGATGCTTGCAAATGTCACGTTGTTCATTTGAAAACCCGCGTGCAGGAGAATCAGGTTGTAAAAGCTTAGAATAAATTTTTGATAAATTAATATACAGACAAGATCTGAGTTCGTTTGAGGAATTCATTGGCGACACTGGCTACATTTCTGGAGCAGACAGTTTGAAATTGAGAAAATTTGCGGAACAGCATGAATAGATTTGCTACGTATTCAGCTATCGATTGCCACTCAATGAATCCTATTGGAACATTTTTCCAATTTTCTTGCAATCATAATTGCAACCGAACATTTTTCAGTGGCTACTAATTGACGATTCCATAGTTACCATCCGCAATCAAACTCCACAAAATAACTCAACCCGTTAAGATTGGAAAATGCTTCTTAGGTGTGATCTGATAAGTATAAACTGATACACCAACCTCTGAGTGTTGGGCGACATTGCCGACGCTATCAGCTCGAAGCCAGGGTGATCCTCCGATTCGTCAGAGGTTACTCCAGCAACTCCTTGACGCAGAGATCTTCTCACACTTGACCTGCCAGTAGACGTGGACTGGTTGTTTGCATGTTTTGGTCTGGGACTGGCCGTTAAGTTGTACAGGGATCTGGTAGCACTGGCTACTACGTTCTGCAAATGACAATTTACACCAACTATTACCTCATAAACCCTTTTGAGAGCGGACTGAGACCTGCCTTAATGCAAGGCATGTATTGAGAGAGGGGAATATGAAAGTGTGGGGGATGAGGGTGAAGGGCCATAAGAATGAGGATGTCGTCCAAACCACAAATTGTCCTTTTCAGAATATTTTTGCGCCTATATGTTCGATGGGGGGGGGGGGGGGGTTCCGCCTATACATGAGAGGGTTGGGGAAATTCAAGTCTTTTCAACAGCTTTGGTGAATCGCGTACTTAAGGACTAGTAAGCCTTAAGGAACTGCTCGTGGACTTGGCACCCTCCAACTTGATCAGTTTATCCCGTTTCTCAAGCAAATAAATCTCGAAATTTATTGGTCATGGATAAAAACTGAAGCTTTGAGAGCACCTATACAGGGGAGCCTATTTATAATTAAAAATTGGGCACATTTTTTTCGCGTGCAGATAATTACCTGCATATGTTCTTATTATTTTAAGGTTAATTGCGTTTCTGCCGGTCTTAAATTTTTTTCACTTCGTTCGTTTAAGCTTATTTTCACAATTTTGGGCACGAAATCATTCAAACTTAATTTTTTTCAGACTCCTCTTGTTTGCAAAACTACTCTCAATTGGGATAAATGATCGATTAAATCCAGATATTAATTTGTCATTTATCCGCAAGAAGTTCAGTTCCACGTGAAATATATTCAACTTGATCATTCCTCCACCAATTTAAGCAATCTTTTGCAATTTGTTAATTCAAAAGTAATATTATCAAGTTGAACAGATTTGACCTAAGCTCCTTTCCGAAAGGTGTCAAATTTTTAACAAGCATTTCTCTGTAAAAGTATGTACATGTAAGTAGGGTTGTCAATTTTCGTGAATTTGGATTTATGTGCCAATAACTTCTGCTGATTATGAGTCGATAAATCGAAAGAAATCGAAAACGCTTTAAAATTGACTTCGAATGCGTGAAAATTACTATGTAAAAATGCAGGTCGTGCGTTTATATTTGACAGTTAGTTTAAAAGATTCCTGGAGGCTGGGAATATTGGCCGGCAGCGACTTTAGTCGGGGAGAAAATGACAATTTTAGCCGACAATTTTATTCTTATTGGTCGAAAATACCATTGGTCGGTAGATCTCTAATTCTACCCCGTTTATCCCGTTTCTCAAGCAAATAAGTCAAGAAATTTATTGGTCATGGATAAAAACTGAAGCTTTGAGACCACCTATACAGGGGAGCCTATTTATAATGAAAAATTGGGCACATTTTTTCCGCGTGCAGATAATTACCTGCATATGTTCTTATTATTTTACGGTTAATTGCGTTTCTGCCGGTCTTAAATTTTTTCACTTCGTTCGTTTAAGCTTATTTTGACCATTTTGCGCACGAAATCATTCAAACTTAAATTTTTTCAGGCTCCTCTTGTTTGCAAAACTACTCTCAATTGGGACAAATTATCGATTAAATCCAGATATTAATTTGTCATTTATCCGCAAGAAGTTCAGTTTCACGTGAAATATATTCAACTTGATCATTCCTCTACCAATTTAAGCAATCTTTTGCAATTTGTTAATTCAAAAGTAATATCAAGTTGAACAGATTTGACCTAAGCTCCTTTCCGAAAGGTGTCAAATTTTTAACAGGCATTTCTCTGTAAAAGTATATACATGTAAGTAGGGTTGTCAGTTTTCGTGAATTTGGATTTATGTGCCAATAATTTCTGCTGATTATGAGTCGATAAATCGAAAGAAATCGAAAACGCTTTAAAATTGACTTCGAATGCGTAAAAATTACTATGTAAAAATGCAGGTTGTGCATTTATATTTGTCAGTTAGTTTAAAAGATTCCTGGAGGCTAGGAATATTCGCCGGCAGCGACTTTAGTCAGGGAGAAAATGACAATTTAAGCCGACATTTTTGTTCTTATTGGCCGGTAGATCTCTAATTCTAACCCGTTTATCCCGTTTCTCAAGCAAATAAGTCAAGAAATTTATCGGTCATGGATAAAAACTGAAGCTTTGAGACCACCTATACAGGGGAGCCTATTTATAATGAAAAATTGGGCACATTTTTTCCGCGTGCAGATAATTACCTGCATATGTTCTTATTATTTTACGGTTATTTGCGTTTCTGCCGGTCTTAAATTTTTTCACTTCGTTCGTTTAAGCTTATTTTCACAATTTTGGGCACGAAATCATTCAAACTTAATTTTTTTCAGACTCCTCTTGTTTGCAAAACTACTCTCAATTGGGATAAATGATCGATTAAATCCAGATATTAATTTGTCATTTATCCGCAAGAAGTTCAGTTCCACGTGAAATATATTCAACTTGATCATTCCTCCACCAATTTAAGCAATCTTTTGCAATTTGTTAATTCAAAAGTAATATTATCAAGTTGAACAGATTTGACCTAAGCTCCTTTCCGAAAGGTGTCAAATTTTTAACAGGCATTTCTCTGTAAAAGTATATACATGTAAGTAGGGTTGTCAATTTTCGTGAATTTGGATTTATGTGCCAATAACTTCTGCTGATTATGAGTCGATAAATCGAAAGAAATCGAAAACGCTTTAAAATTGACTTCGAATGCGTGAAAATTACTATGTAAAAATGCAGGGCGTGCGTTTATATTTGACAGTTAGTTTAAAAGATTCCTGGAGGCTGGGAATATTGGCCGGCAGCGACTTTAGTCGGGGAGAAAATGACAATTTTAGCCGACAATTTTATTCTTATTGGTCGAAAATACCATTGGTCGGTAGATCTCTAATTCTACCCCGTTTATCCCGTTTCTCAAGCAAATAAGTCAAGAAATTTATTGGTCATGGATAAAAACTGAAGCTTTGAGACCACCTATACAGGGGAGCCTATTTATAATGAAAAATTGGGCACATTTTTTCCGCGTGCAGATAATTACCTGCATATGTTCTTATTATTTTACGGTTAATTGCGTTTCTGCCGGTCTTAAATTTTTTCACTTCGTTCGTTTAAGCTTATTTTGACCATTTTGCGCACGAAATCATTCAAACTTAAATTTTTTCAGGCTCCTCTTGTTTGCAAAACTACTCTCAATTGGGACAAATTATCGATTAAATCCAGATATTAATTTGTCATTTATCCGTAAGAAGTTCAGTTTCACGTGAAATATATTCAACTTGATCATTCCTCTACCAATTTAAGCAATCTTTTGCAATTTGTTAATTCAAAAGTAATATCAAGTTGAACAGATTTGACCTAAGCTCCTTTCCGAAAGGTGTCAAATTCTTAACAGGCATTTCTCTGTAAAAGTATATACATGTAAGTAGGGTTGTCAGTTTTCGTGAATTTGGATTTATGTGCCAATAATTTCTGCTGATTATGAGTCGATAAATCGAAAGAAATCGAAAACGCTTTAAAATTGACTTCGAATGCGTGAAAATTAGTATGTAAAAATGCAGGTTGTGCATTTATATTTGTCAGTTAGTTTAAAAGATTCCTGGAGGCTAGGAATATTCGCCGGCAGCGACTTTAGTCAGGGAGAAAATGACAATTTTAGCCGACATTTTTGTTCTTATTGGCCGGTAGATCTCTAATTCTAACCCGTTTATCCCGTTTCTCAAGCAAATAAGTCAAGAAATTTATTGGTCATGGATAAAAACTGAAGCTTTGAGACCACCTATACAGGGGAGCCTATTTATAATGAAAAATTGGGCACATTTTTTCCGCGTGCAGATAATTACCTGCATATGTTCTTATTATTTTACGGTTATTTGCGTTTCTGCCGGTCTTAAATTTTTTCACTTCGTTCGTTTAAGCTTATTTTCACAATTTTGGGCACGAAATCATTCAAACTTAAATTTTTTCAGACTCCTCTTGTTTGCAAAACTACTCTCAATTGGGATAAATTATCGATTAAATCCAGATATTAATTTGTCATTTATCCGCAAGAAGTTCAGTTCCACGTGAAATATATTCAACTTGATCATTCCTCCACCAATTTAAGCAATCTTTTGCAATTTGTTAATTCAAAAGCAATATTATCAAGTTGAACAGATTTGACCTAAGCTCCTTTCCGAAAGGTGTCAAATTTTTAACAGGCATTTCTCTGTAAAAGTATGTACATGTAAGTAGGGTTGTCAGTTTTCGTGAATTTGGATTTATGTGCCAATAACTTCTGCTGATTATGAGTCGATAAATCGAAAGAAATCGAAAACGCTTTAAAATTGACTTCGAATGCGCGAAAATTACTATGTAAAATTGCATGTCGTGCGTTTATCAGTTAGTTTAAAAGATTCCTGGAGGCTAGGAATATTGGCCGGCAGCGACTTTAGTCAGGGAGAAAATGACAATTTTAGCCGACATTTTCATTCTAATTGGTCGAAAATACCATTGGTCGGTAGATCTCTAATTCGGTGGACCTTGATTATCGTGGGTGTGTGGTCGGATGCCGTTTGTTGGCCAATCAAAGCGTGACAATGATCATATTTGTTCATGATCCGTGAATTGTCGGCTAAATTTTTTCTTGTCCAGGAGATGTAGAAACCAGGTAATGTTATAGCATCCGACTGAGATGGCATATGTCATGCAGTAGCCCTTGGTGCTTCAACAATTTGTTTTATTATATCTTAAGAATTTGTAATTTGAAGTTATTGCCTTGTTCTGCAAAATTTGCAAATTTGAACTTCAGCAGTGAAAATTTGCAAACATTTTCAAATTTTACATTATACCGGAAAAATTTGCCAATATATGCTTTGGACTAGAGCAGATTGTCGCTTTCGATAAGAATAAGCGTCACGTTAATGCTTCGTTCAACTTATGAAGTTCATAAAATATTTATGGATTTCAATTTTAAGCAGAGATTTGTAGTCATTGATACATTGAAAACTTGGGAATTTCATAGTTTCATAGTCTCAGAGTAAGCATTGGTTCTCCTAAGTTCCAGGAACTTTGCTTTCATAAGATTGATTAATGGAAAAATGTTAATTTTATGCTTGATTGCTCCTAACCTGTTGTTCAAGCTTTTTTTTCAAAATTGGGTATTTATATGAGAATCCGGCTTTTTGAGAGTCAAATTTTTTAACCCATCGTAGACAAAAACGAGAAATATCATTTTGTGGCCCTAAGAGGATAAAAACTGCAAATATTATTGCACATTCGAAAAGGGAGTTGTTTATACAAAAAAAACAAGACAATGAAGAGTTTTAAGGGTTGGGGTTTGGTTCAGGGGGATTGGATTGTAGATTACTAAAATATAAAAATATAACTTGTAGAAAGTTCGTCATAGATAACTAATACATTCGATTAACTGAATATTGTCGATTACAAAAAAAGGAAATTTCCTACTGCTACTGCTGCTGCTACAAAAGCTAATTAGTCAAACGGAGAACAGCGTTTTACTTTCCGCATGATTTTTCCCTTCTTCGTACGTCTTTCAAGCCTTCACATTCTTGATCTTCTTAATGCCATTTAATCAAAACTAGCAGGCCCGCAAAATCATAATCAAAAAATTATTTACACGTATAGAAGGTTTAAAAGAAGTTAAGGTTTCTGTTTTGCACACACTCGGGCTCGAATCTATGCCCCTCGTTTAACAGCCATAGGTCTCACAACTTACGCTATCTATGTGTATTGCACCTGTCTTTTGCTATTTCTACAGCAAATGTCTGGACAATTGCGTTAAGAACTTTGTTTCTGCCATACCGTGTGCTTAATCAGCGTAAAATCTGCATAAGAGGAGCTTAAAAAGTATGGTAAAGCGCGTCTCAAAACCCATTTTTGTTACGACAAGTTGCATTATTAAGGACCCCTAAAACATGTTACGATAGGAGAGCTGTTGATCATTGCGCTCAATTAGCTGTCTTCCAACTTGCCAACTGCGCTATAACGACTCATACCACCGTTTCCCACCAATTGCTTTCATCGTTTCAATAAAGATTATTCAGACTGAGAGCATTCGAGATTGACACAAAAATTAAAAACTGAAGCGTGAACATAGTTGAAAGCTAAGAGTGTTCTAGAATAGCGCGGAATCTGTACAGCTAAAACTTGAAAGAAAAACACGTCTACAATAAGAACACCAAACTTTGTTCGGTGGCAATAAAAAAGCACGTAGTATGCAGGACAATAAAACCTCCCTCTGGGCCAGCATACTTTCAAGCCCTTTTAGCCTCGTGGTAACTGCACCTGACTAAGAGGCGTTTGTCCTGTTTGGTTCTCACCCATGTACTTTGAGCCATTTTGGGTCATTGAACTCAATTGATATGTTCGCTTAAGAATGCTGCTCAATGCGGCTCTTAAACATGAGCTGCGAGAGATTCTTTAAACATGCGAATATTTTGTACAATTTAAGAGCTCAAGCGTTCAATATATAGGATTGGTATTTTTCCTCCCCCTTTTAACCCACCGTGGAGAAAAACGAGAAGTATCATTTTGTAGCCCTAAGAGGATAAAAAACTGTAAATTCTATTGCAAAACGGAAAAAGGAGTTGTTTATACAAAAAAAAACAAGAAAATGAAGAGTTTTAAGGGTTGGGGTTGGGTTCAGGGAGATTGGATTGTAGATTTTTAAATATGAAAAAAGACTCGTCGAAAGTTTGTCGTAGATAACTATTACATTCGATTATACGAATCTTGTCAATAACAAAGGAGATTTACTACTGCTACAGCTTCTGCTGCTACAAAAGCTAAAAACTCCAAAATGAAGAATAGCGTTTTACTGTCCGCAAGACTTTTCCCTTTTTCGCACATCTTTCAAGTTTTCACATTCTTGTTCTTCCTATTGTCATTAAATCAAAACTAGCAGGCCCGCAAAATCATAATCAAAGAATTATTTACAAGAGAGAAGTTTTAAAAGAAGTAAAGGTTTCTGTTTTGCAAGCACTCGTGCTCGAACCTATGCCCCCGTTTAACTGCCAAAGGTCTCACAACTTTTGCTATCTATGTGTATTGCACTTGTCTTTTTCGCTTTCTACAGCAAATTTCTGGGCAATGGCGTTAACAACTTTGTTTTTGCTATACCGCATGCTTAATCAGCGCAAAATTTGCATATAAAGAGCCTAAAAAGGATAGTAAAGGTCGTCACAAAACCCATTTTCCGAGAGGTTGCATGGTTAGAGACCCCTAAAACATGTTTCGATAGGAGAGCTGTTGACCATTGTGCTCAATATGCAGTCTTCCAACATGCCAACTGCGCTATCATGACTCATACCACCGTTTCTTTCAATCGCTTTTATCGTGTCAACAGATTTCACATTGAGAGCATTTAAGAACACACAAAAATCAAAAAGTTAAGCGTGAACTTAGTTGAAAGCTAAGAGTGTTCTAGAATAGCACAGAATCTGTAAGCTGAAACTTGAAGGAAACTCACCTCTACAGTAAGAACAACAAACTTTTTTTGGGAGCAATTTAAAAACACGTAGTATGCAGGACAGTAAATCCGCCCTCTGGGCCAGCAGACCTCAAGCCCTCTTATCCCCGTAGTAACTGCACCTGACTAACGGTCTTTGGTCACATGTTTGGTTCTCACCCATCAATTTTGAGCCTTTTAGGTCATTGAAATCTCTCCATATGTTCGCTTAACCATGCTGCTCAATGCGGCTGTTAAACATACTCTTTGAGAGGCCCTTTAACCATGCAAACATTTTGTCTAATTTAGGAGCTCAAGCGTTCAATATATAGGATTGGCATTTTCTCCCTTTTAACCCATCGAAAAAAAAACGAGAAACATCATTTTGTTGCCTTAAGAGGATAAAAACTGCAAATTTTTGTGCACATATTTGTGCACAACAAGACAACGAAGAGTTTTAAGAGTTGGGGTTGTGTTCAGGGAGATTGGATTGTAGATTATTAAAATATAAAAATGTAACTTTTAGAAATTTCGTCATAGATAACTAATACATTCGATTAACCGAATCTTGTCGTTAACAGAAAAAGAAATATAATACTGCTACTGCTGCTGCCAGAAAAGCTAAGTACTCAAAAAAAACTAAGGACATCGTTTTACTCTCTGCAAGATTTTTCCTTCTTCGTACATCTTTCAAGCTTTCACATTCCCTTTCTTCTTAATGTAATTAAATCAAAACTAGCAGGCCCGCAAAATCATAATCAGAGAATTATTTACAAGAAAAGAAACCTAAAAAGAAGTAAAAGTTTCTGTTTTGCACACACTCGTGTTTGAACCTATGCCCCTTGTTTAACTGCCACAGGTCTCACAACTTAGGCTGTCTATGTGTTTTGCACGTGTCTTTTTCTCTTTCTACAGCAAATTTCTAGGCAATGGTATAATCAACTTTGTTTTGCTATACCGCATGCTTAATCAGCGCAAAATCTGCATATAAGGAACCTAAAAAAGATGGTAAAGCGCGTCTCAAAACTCATTTTTTCCCGTCAAGTTCCATGATTAGAGACCCCTAAAACATGTTACAATAGGAGAGCTCTTGACCCTTGAGCTCAATTTGCAGTCTTCCAACTTGCCAACTGCGCTATAACGACTCTTACCAGCGTTTCTCACAATCGCTTTTATCATGTCAAAAAAAATCCAGATTGAGAGCATTTGCAATCACGCAAATATCAAAAAATAAAGCGTGAACTCAGTTCAAAGCTAAGAGTGTTCTAGAGTAGCGCAGAATCTGTACAGCTAAAATTGACAGAAAAACACGTCTATAATAAGAACTTCAAACTTAGTTCGGGAGCAAGTAAAAAACACGTAGTACTCAAAACAGTAAATCCTCCCTCTGTGCAAGCATACCTTCAGATCCTCCTAGCCTCGTGGTAACTGCACCTGACTAACAGTCCTTTGTCACAGGTTTAGTTCGCACCCATCTACTTTGAGCATTTTAGAGCATTGAAATCTCTCGATATGTTCGCTTAACCATCCTGCTCAATGCGGCTCTTAAACATGCGCGTTGAGAGGCCCATTAACCTTGCAAAAATTTGCTCCAATTTAAGAGCTCACGCGTTCAATAATTAGGATTGGCATTTTCTTCCCCCAAACACACAGGAACATAAAACGAATCAGCGTCGCAAGAAGTGCTCTCGAACAACAAGCCTCATGGCGTTAATTAGAAATTTTTACATCTACAAAAAGAAGGGTAACCGGCACGTGTTCGAACTCTAGACACTCAGATTAGCAGTCCTGTATCTCACCAAATGCGCTATAACTACTTCATACCACAGTTTCTTACAATTGCTTTTATCTTATCAATAAACATAGTTCAGATTGAGAGCATTTGAGATCATGCAAAAAATCAAAAAGTAAAGCGCGAAATATTTATTGGAAAGCTAACAGAGCTCTGGAAAAGCGCAGAGCCTCTACGGCTAAAACTTTGCAGAAAAACAAACGTTTACAATAAGAACTTCAAATTTATTTCGGGAGCAATGAAAATGCACGTAGTACCAAGGACAGTAAATCCTCCCTCTGGGCGAGCATACTTTCAAGCCCTCTTAGTCTCGTGGTAACTTCATCTGACTAACAGTCTTCTGTCCCACGTTCGGGTCTCACCCATCTACTTTGAGCCTTTTAGGTCATTGAACACTCTCAATATGTTCGTTTAACCATGATGCTCAATGCGGCTCTTAAACATGAGCTTCGAGAGGCCGCTTAAACATGCAAAAAATATGTCCAAATTTACAGCTCACGCGTTTAATATAGAAGAAAGAAAAAAATTATAGAACACCGTATGGTACTCAAAAAGTTGAACAAACGATATTAAAGAGAATTAATCTTTTAATTTTTTAAAAGAGAAAGCTTAAATTTTCATTCCCTATAAGAACTAATATGATTCCCATTTATCGCCCTATGGTTCTTTCGACTCTTTGGGTACAAAGAAATAGGTACAAAAACAAAACATCTTCGTTTGAGAGAAAAAGAACGAAAAATGTTATCTTTGTCAAAACTGTAATTGTCTTGTCGAATTACGCTTAGTTGACTTTAAAACGTACTTTCTGCAGTTGACAGATTCATCACAATACAAAATCCCCCTGCATGAGGTAAATGAAACGAACTTGTTTCTCAATACAAAAATTATAAAAAATAATGGTTTCATTCATATTACGCTTTGCAAATTTACTATTCAATAGAAATTATTTTGCTTTGTTTTACTTCATTTGATTTCCTCAACCTTACAAAACGACCGAATATAAGTCAAATGAATCAAAAATAACTATAAACTGTTTTGTTACCAAAAAATCTTAGGTAGATCTTCGTAAAAACGTTTTAGCTTTAGCTTGATCTTGCGTCTGACTAATTGATGGAAATTTTATTAGTCGCGCATATTTTCAGTGATAATGATAAAAGGTGAGAAAATGGTCATTTACTCTTTTGCTACTTCTGGAGTGTAAACTCATCGCTTCAAATTCTATTCGCAAATTACTATCGCAAAAGTTTTTTATAACTGATTGATCTTCGCGAACCTCAACGTTGTAAGAAGCTGGTTTTTGATGCAAATTCACAGACAAAGCTTATTGTTAATATCTTGAAATTATGTGAAAATGATGGTAAATATTTAAAATTATCAAATTTTCAGTTTTCATATTTTAAAATGTTGCAATCAAAGTTTTTCCAAAAAATCACTTCAATTTGAGCTTGGCAGAATTGATAGTCTAAAAACTTTTCATCTCTGAACAAAGACAAAATTTCGGACAAATTTGAGAAGTTTACTGTAGTGTTGCATTCTGTGCTACGCTCAGTCTGGCACTAGCAGTCTTGATTCGAGGAAGTGGTTCATTTTTAATAATAATAATAATAATAATAATAATAATAATAATAATAATAATAATAATAATAATAATAATAATAATAATAATAATAATAATAATAATAATAATAATAATAATGTTGGTTCCTGCGTAATCGCAGCGGAACAGCGTTAGGTCTACAGTAGCCTGTTCTCAGCTGCCCTTTTTCTTATTATTCCCCACAATTCAGACTATTCTTTCTATGAGCAGCATTGCTATTTTTTGGTGACTATGGCCCCTTTTTTGCGTCTGAAACTTTCACGTGGTACCATAATTGCAGCCAGGAGTGGTCAGGCTATGGTCAACCTGAAGCTATGGTTAAGTAAGAGCTCATCCTTACACAGACAACTTCACGGAGGCAGGGGATTGAACTCTCAATCATTGGCGTGTGAATCACACACCTTACCTCTCGGCTATCAGTTGACAAGGTAATAGTACTTAAACTTGTTACAGTGCAGTGCAATCTCTTAGCGAGAAATTGTTGGGTAACGCAGAAATGGTACCTCTAATTTTCGAAATGAAGCTGGGTTTGAGTACGACATTTCGCTTCAGCATGATATTATTGATCAGTCAAGCTGTTGGCGAAGAATTTAAAACTTAGAGTTCTAACGCCTTTTAGCAGAACAGCAGCATGGTTTTTCGCAAATCTTTCCTTTTTCACAAATCTTCCCTTTTTCGCAAATCACTTATTTGGGGGAAGCCAAAAATTATCTTGTCATCTAAAAGCACTAAGTATTTTTTGCAGTTTTCATGAAAAAGGTAACAATTGTGTTGATTAGAAAGAAATGGCATAATTCTATCTTGGGGTCTAAAGTGTGACCATGAACAAGGAGGCTCGGTAATGTGCGTACGCACATAATGTTCCGACCCCGCTCATCCACTTTCTTGACTTAATTCGCGACCAAATGATGAAGAGATAGGAAACTTTCACAAACATACCTATCGTTCAATAAACAACCAAAGAAATACGATAATGACACGCTAGATGGCCGATGAAAATTGTTGATAATAGGACTACTAGAGAGGAAAATAATAAAAATCAAACAACAAACATTTTTTACAAAAAGATTTAACAAAAAAAATCGCATCAGATAAAAACCAATGCAAAAACATTTGACCTATACTTCTTTAGAAAAGACATGGGACCTGTCCCCAATGCGACTGGTCAACAGGTCGACAGAAAAGAGCAAATAAGAGCGAAGTTCAAAAATACATTTTTCATTTTTGAAAAGAAATATTTCCACAGTTATTAATGTCATTGGATATCAACTGAAAACACTAAAATGTTCATTTATATCTACATAGTCCGCAATTGAAACTAGTCATCATCCAAGTTTTGATAGCGCAAATTTTCAAATTCAATTGGATCAACGTTTGTTGTTATAATTAAAAAGAAACCAAAAATTCTTTGAAATGTACAAATATATAAAAATCTAATCTTTTTTGAAATCTCGTGATAACAGTAGTAGCAATGCCAAGAAACAAATATCTGAAGCTAAAACCGTTATAAAGATTAAATTAAAGCTCACTGGAAACGCGTTGTGCCTGTGTCTACAGAGACTGAGCTACGACGAAGCTCAAAAATCCAAATTTAATTTTGAAAACAAATATTTTCAAAAATCAAAACAGATCTAGGATGACAAGAGAAAACGACGGATTAAGATGAAAAACCTCAGCAAGCCAATTGCGCCTGTTAGAATTGAGACAGTCACAAGCCCAAAAAAACATACATAAAAGCCGAAACTTCAATTTTACGACATGACGCTGTTCAAAGATGTATAACTCTAAGATGTTATCTGCAAGAACTGTAAATCATCATTGTTTCTTCATCTTAAAACCAAAGAGTCTTCCTTGTAAAAAGGACTACTTAGACATAACAAAAAGAAACCCAAAATTTGAACAGTATGGAAATATCGAAAACTTTTCATGAAACTAAGTGGTCGAATTAATCAACCACAATGTATAAGCAAGCACAAAAAATTTTTGAATCAACAGAAGTAATTCAGACATCTAATGAGCGAGATTGAGTTACATCGTGACGAAATTAAAAGCAAACAAGCAGATGAAAAAAAATCTTTTTTAATTTTAATTTAAAATCATTAAACAAACAGCTATAAACTGAAATCTTCAACTAGGTTGGGTTATTAGTCCTGGAGAAGCTATTGGGATCTATCGTTATCGGGTATATGGCGTACAACAACGAAAAGAGACAAACTTAGGGAAAAAAACAGTTTTGCGAGATAACTCGTCTCAGCCCAAAAAGCATGAACTCTTCAAAAAAAAACAATTAATATATTCAGATGCGCCATTTTCCAGCGTTGTGTACATTGCCAACGACGCTTTTCTTTAATTAGAATTGTCAATAATTTGTTAGGTGAATTGTCAATAACATTAGTTGAATTTAAAATCGTTACCGACATTAATATATAACTCTGCTTTTGCTGAGACTGCGCTCAAAGTTGAGAAAAATATGAAAATTTTGGTAAAAATCAATAAATCACCGATATTTTCTCAAACCAAATATATTCAAAGTCATAACAGACATTAGATAAAAACTGAAAAAAAAATTTGGGTTCCATTTTACCTTGTAAAAGCTAACTGCATCTCTGAATTGGGACGCTAAGTCAATGGGCTACGAAAAGTACAAAAAATTAAAGCAAAACGCAAGAAATCGATGAAATTTTTACCAAATCAATTGGTCACAGCCTTAAAAACCAGGAGTTTAACTCTGAAATCATAATATAATCTCGTTGCGTCTTGTTTAATGCAAATGGCCTCTGTCATTAGTTGAGCCCTGACTTGAAATTCTTGTCCGGAATTTACATGAAAAACATTTACATAGGGGAAACATTTTGAAAAATAGGTCGCGCCCCATTAAAATCTAAAAAATTTTCATCATAAGGATCAAAGAGATCAAGATCAACCCAAATATTGCCGCGCGTCTAGAAACGTTACTCAATTGTAGAAACAGTTTCGAAATAGATCAATTCTGTACAAAGTTTTTCAGTTTTTCAAAAATAAATAAGGCATTTTTTTATTATCGAGATTAAATTTGCAAAAAATTGGCAAAATTATAGTTCCAGAAGACTCTTTAAAGCCAGCGGGAGCACAACTAGCTTTTGAGCTTAAAAATATGGCCACAATTTTAAGTTGTCTACTTCCAGCAAAAGTAAAGCAAGTGGCTAAAAGAGCCACTTTAAACCTCGATAAATCCCTGTAAAAGGCGAACATTGAAAAAATTTTTTTTATTCCATATTCTACGCTGGACGGGCTTTCTAATGATACAACTCACAACTCTCTGCGATCATTATATCGATCGGCCAAAATTGTCTGAACAACAAAAACCCATGAGTATATAGTTCCTCCCCCCTCAAGAGGGGTCGGAACAATAATCGTCTAAATGCAGACGTATTCTAATATAATTTTCATAAATTCTCAATAAATTTTGTAATTGTGTTAGCGCACTAGGCAGTTCTCTAGGTCTTATGGCAATTAGTATCTGCCAATTTTTGTCGATATGAGTCAATGTTTAAGCGAATTGAAGTGAAACTGTTTCTGTTAGCGTGTTCTGGAACGCAGATAATTTATCGTTTGAATTACCAATATTATTTATACCTTTGATGTTTCTGTCTGATTATATTCCCGGGTTGACCCCAAAATTCAAAAAGTTATAAAATTACAACTTCATTTTATGGCGTCTATGAAAAGTTGTAGTCATAGAAATTTCATAAAAGGGAGTTCTATGGAATTAAATTTTTATGAAAATTTTTATTACATCATGAAAAGGAGGGAAAAATTATGTTTCAAAAACCTAACTTGAGAAAAAATGAAAAATTGAGTCTTAAGCGAACAGAGAATTATGAAAAAAAATGTAGTCAAAGAACTTCATAGAAAAAGAAAATTTGAAAAGTGAAAAACATTTTTGCAAGTTAAAAAACTCCTTGCCTGCCCTGAATTATTCAATGAAAAGCCAATGCATCAAATGAGACTGCAAATAGCAATCAACAAGGAAAAAGTTGTAGTCATAGAACTTCATAGAAAAGTTTTGGTTCAATTTTTTCCGTAAAACAACTAATTTATTCCTTAAGAAGAAATGTTATCTTGCCATTCAAATTTTTGGTGCAAAACAGACCAGCGTATAGCAAGAAAGTATGGGTCAATGGCAATTCGATAGAACATGGTTCCAGTGTTCTTCCAAAAAAATTTTGGGGTAAACCGGACACCCAAAACTTTGGTTAATGTAGCTAATTTTTTTTTGAAAACACCAATTGCTATTGCCAACGAGTTGTTTCGAGGAACCAAACTTTTGGAAGCACAGTTTGTGTTTTTCAGCTGATATCAGGCAAAGTATTACCTCATCGAGAATTGAACCACCCCATCTCAATAATTTTGCTTACAAAATTCATCCATATAAGATTATTTATTTTTTGTCAATATCAAAAATGCTTTAGTTGTGATCCTCCACTAAGGTTCAACAAATTGGTATAACTAGCGTGCGTTAGGCTAACGTTGGCCATGAATCAAAAAATTTTGCTTAAGTGATAAATAAAGTCAGGTTTTGCGATTTCGTCAAATGTTTCTCAAAAAGTCAATCGTATTTAAAAAATGTAATAAGACCTTCTGGGTCAACTAGTTGTTCAATGTTTCCCATATTGTTTTGGCAGTGCCTTCTATCCATAAGGATTGTATGGCACCAGATTTTTTTTTGGTTTGGCGTTTTGGTTTAACTTTTTTTTGGGGGGGGGGTAAAATGTTTTTTTTTAAAAAAAGTTGATTTTTTGTTAAATGTTCATCCCTTTGTGCCCTTACAGGCACCTTCTCCCATGTGCTGTATTTTATTTGTGCGTTGTTTCTTTCTTCTATGATGTGCTATAATGTTCCTGGCTTATCCGGGATTTTAGATTTTAGCTATATATGTCTTGGAAAAAAAGAGCCTCCATTTTTGATTATTCTCCAAGAAAAACAGTCAAAACTGTTTTCCCTTGTAGTTTAAGAAGCTCATGAGGACTCACGAAAAAACCAAGACTCTTTAAATGCCTCCTTTCTGTTGTTATGGAGAAGTAGTATCCATAGAACTTCCATATTATGGAGAAGTTGTAGTCATGAAACTTCCATTTATGGAAAAGTTTTAGTCATAGAACTTTCATTTATGGGAAAGTTATAGTCTTACCAATCTTTTAAAACTTTTTTGATTTATGAAGTCAATATGAAAGTTCTATGATTAAAACTTTTTGTCAACCCGGGTTTCCTCCTTTTTTCAGTTCTACTTGTAACTTTCACTCTCGTTGACAAACATATATGTACAAATTTTGAGCCGTTAAGAATTAAAGATTTTTTTTGTAACCTCGATTGATTAAGAGGAGTGAGCTCTCGTTATACCGCTGGAATATAATTTTTCTCCAGTTAAAATTGATCTACAAAAAGATATATTTCCTGTTCGTAGACATACCTTTTTGAGTTGCCTACATAAGATAAACAAACAAAAGAGAATAAATAAAGTGCTGAGAATAAACAAAGGAATTATTAAAGGTAAATTATCCATCCAGTACTTTTCGGTAATCATTTTTTGAAAGCAAGACAACAGGCAAAAATCCTCTAAAACTGAATTTTCAACCAATGCAAATCTTAGAATTTGTTCTATTCGTATGTTAAAGTATAGTCAATCCCATAAAGTTGCAACGCTATTGAACGTTTCAAAGGTCAAAGTTCAAATTTAAAACATGGAGATATCTAGCGAAACATCGCTCATTTGCATGCCCCGAGTTTATCGAACGTTCGCTTGCGTTGCAACTTTATGGGACTTACTATAGCCGCCAGTTAAAATTTCAAAAGGTGAATGAATTTACATAATGAAAAGGAGTGAAAAATTTGAAGGTCAGCCTGAACAACAATCAATTGAGAAGAATAACGTTCAGTTAAATGCTTCAAACGTGTGAAGGATGCAAAATTTGAGCACCTTGGTCAAAGCCGTCAGCGGTTCTCATAAAGTTGAAATAAGCGAACGTTTGTTAAGACACGTGAAAGTTTTAAAAATTCCGAAAGTCTGCAATGCCAGAAGATAAAATGCCAGAGTTTAAATCAAGATTAAATTTAAACCTACAGAAAAAAGCTGATGAAACGCTAGCCATGGGAGCCAAATGTGTCCACTCTCATGAATGATCACATTGATGAATGTTTTCGTGTATATTGAACATTTGATTGATTAAAGTTTAAGTGCACAGAATTTTATATGGTTTTTGCCATAAAGTTGCAACGCTAGCAATCATTCAACGCATCGTTTACAATGTGTCTACATCGTGCAACGTATTGTTTGCAACGCAATGTCAAAATTCATCAATGAAGACATGAAGATATCAGCATATTGATATCAATTCGCTTCGCACACCTTTGAGAGTTTTCGAACGTGCTTTACGTTGCAACTATGGTACTAAAAAAACTCAGAAGCTCAGAAGTTGCTCTAATTGTATCAGCAGAGTGGCATGTTTCCTTGTATCAATGCCAAATATAATGGTTATATGAGGTAACTGTATTTTCGCAAAACTAAGGCCATCACACAATTTCGAAATCATAATTGTTCCGACCCACTTTAGTGGAGGAGGAACTATATACTCAAATGGGTTTTTTTGTTCAGACAATTTTGGTCGATCGATATAACAATCGTAGAGCTGTGAGTGGGATCATTAAAAAACCCGTCCAGCGTAGAATATGGAATTAAAAAGATTTTTTCAATTTTCGTTTTTTATAGGGAGTTATCGAGGTTTAAAGTTTTGTGAATATTTGACGTAATTCATCTGTTTTTATTCACATTTTCGGTATTTTTGACCTCATTTCCGTCAATTTTGCAAAAATTAGTTCAAATTTTTTGCTGTAGTGTTATTAATTTTATCTGTGAAGATAGAGGAGGGTTGCTGAATTCATCGATCTGAGTTTTTTCGCTAGAATTTTCGCTAAATTTTCCAAAGTTCGATTTTGGAGACCAAATTTGCTTTTTTAGCCCACTTATTTTAAACTTGCTAGAAGTAGATACCTTAAAACTGCAAACAAATTCTTTTTGAGCTGACAAACAAGCTAGTTCTACACCTGCTCGCTTTGAGAGTCTTCTGAAATTATGATTTCGCCAGTTTTTTGCTAATTAAAACTCGATAAGTAAACAAAATGCATTTTTATTTTTGACAAACTGAACAATGTTACAGAAAAATTGATCTATTGCGCAACCATTTGAAAAAAATGAGTATTTGTTGGACGCGCAGCAACATCTGGTTTGATCTCTATCTCGCCATGGGTGCTCACGAGAAAAATTGTTAGAGATTTTAATGGGGCGCAACTTTTTTCAAAATATTTCCGCTCTGTAAAGGTTTTTATGTAACCTTTTTTTACTTACAAGAAGCTCAAATCACGGCTCAAAGAATAAAAGATACTAATCACAAAAAATGAGACCCAACAAGACTGTAATACGTTTTCAGAATAAGCTCATGGTTTTTGTGGCTCTGACCAATTCTTTTCGTAAAATTTTTTTTATGTAATTCTTGAATTTTGCTTTAATTTGTTATCTTTTTGTAGTTAAGTGACTTATTGTCCGCGGTTGAAGATCCAGTATTTTCTTGAGCGTTATACATTAATCGTGAGAATTCTTTCAGTTGTTATCAAAAGTCTGTTTTGACTTGTTAAGAGGAGTGAGCTCTCGTTATACCGCTGGAATATAATTTTTCTCCAGTTAAAATTGATCTACAAAAAGATATATTTCCTGTTCGTAGACATACCTTTTTGAATTGCCTGCATAAGATAAACAAACAAAAGAGAATAAATAAAGTGCTGAGAATAAACAAAGGAATTATTAAAGGTAAATTATCCATCCAGTACTTTTCGGTAATCATTTTTTGAAAGCAAGACAACAGGCAAAAATCCTCTAAAATTGAATTTTCAACCAATGCAAATCTTAGAATTTGTTCTATTCGTATGTTAAAGCATAGTCAATCCCATAAAGTTGCAACGCTATTGAACGTTTCAAAGGTCAATGTTCAAAATTAAAACATGGAGATATCTAGCGAAACATCGCTCATTTGCATGCCCCGAGTTTATCGAACGTTCGCTTGCGTTGCAACTTTATGGGACTTACTATAGCCGCAAGTTAAAATTTCAAAAGGTGAATGAATTTACATAATGAAAAGGAGTGAAAAATTTGAAGGTCAGCCTGAACAACAATCAATTGAGAAGAATAACGTTCAGTTAAATGCTTCAAACGTGTGAAGGATGCAAAATTTGAGCACCTTGGTCAAAGCCGTCAGCGGTTCTCATAAAGTTGAAATAAGCGAACGTTTGTTAAGACACGTGAAAGTTTTAAAAATTCCGAAAGTCTGCAATGCCAGAAGATAAAATGCCAGAGTTTAAATCAAGATTAAATTTAAACCTACAGAAAAAAGCTGATGAAACGCTAGCCATGGGAGCCAAATGTGTCCATGAAAATTGATCTATTTCGCAACCATTTGAAAAAATGAGTATTTGTTGGACGCGCAGCAACATCTGGTTTGATCTCTATCTCGCCATGGATGCTCACGAGAAAAATTGTTAGAGATTTTAATGGGGCGCGACTTTTTTCAAAATATTTCCGCTCTGTAAAGGTTTCTTATGTAACCTTTTTTTTACTTACAAGAAACTCAAATCACGGCTCAAAGAATAAAAGATACTAATCACAAAAAATGAGACCCAACAAGACTGTAATACGTTTTCAGAATAAGCTCATGGTTTTTGTTGCTCTGACCAATTCTTTTCGTAAAATTTTTTTTATGTAATTCTTGAATTTTGCTTTAATTTGTTATCTTTTTGTAGTTAAGTGACTTAGTGTCCGCGGTTGAAGATCCAGTTTTTTCTCGAGCGTTATACATTAATCGTGAGAATTCTTTCTGTTGTTATCAAAAGTCTGTTTTGACTTTGAATATAATTGTTTTAAAAATCGGTCAATTTTTGAACTTTGTCATTATTTTTATCTTAATTCTCTCAACTTCGGGTGCAGTCACAAAAACAAGCGGAAACCGATTTCCTGTGGCTTATAAATTAATGTTTGTAATGGTTCTATGTTCAACTAATGGTCTCTTCTTTTTATACCACGCGTTTTCTTTATTTTTTTTTATTTTTGAGCATAATTGCATATTTTATGAGTTCATTTTATTTCCTTTTCGAAATATCAGATTATTGAAGAGTCCAATTAAAGAAAATATCAGGGAAAATGCACAGCATTAGAAAAAAGTGTATCTGGATAGGTTTATTGTTTTAGTTATATAGATTATGCTTTTTGGGCTGAGACACAGTTATCTCGCAAAATTTAAATGTTTTTTTTGTTTTTGCTTATGTTTGTCACCTTTTCTGTTGTTGTACGCCATATACCTGATAACAATAGATCTAAATTGCTCCCCAGGACGTTTAACTCAACCTAATTACAGATTTCAGATTATAGCTGTTTGTTTTCATAAAATTGAAATAGAAAAAAATTTTTTTTAATGTATCATTTGCTTCATTTAAGTAACTATGTACGATCTCACTAATTAGAAATCTCAATTACTTTTGATGATTTATATTTCTTCCCGCTTGGCTATACGTTTTGTCCTATTGCTTCGACCATTAGTTTCACAAAAATTTTTCGAGATTTCTGTACTGTAATATTTTTGGGTTTCTTCTTGTTGTCATCTTCTCGTAGTCTTTTTAAAAATAAGGCCCTTTGATGTTAAAATGAAAGAAAATTGTCAACTTGCAGGAGTCACTTTTTAATTATAGTGCCTTGAATAGTGTGATATCGTAAAATTGTTTGAAGTATTGGCTTCCTTATAAATTTGCTGTTAATTTGTGGGGTCGTGACTTACTCTGATTATTAACAGGCCCAATTGGTTTCCTGAGGTATTGCTACTTAATTCAATGCTATTTGTTGAAATTTCAGGTCTGTTATGACTTTTGAAATTATTTGTTTTTGTGTTTTGAAACATATTTTAATTGAAACATGTGTGGGTTGTTGAGCTTCGTCATTGTTTAAATAGATTTTCGGTCAATTTGCAGCTCATTTTCTGTAAACACAGGTCACAACCTGTTACCAGTGAACTCTAATTTGATCTCTATAGTGGTTTAGGCTTCAAACATTTTTGTCTCGGCTTTTTTACTACTGTTACTACGAGATTTCATAAAATGTTTGAGGTTTTTTTTTGCACATTTTACAGAATTTTTTGTTTTCTTTTTAATTTGTAACAATGATCGTAGGTTCCATTGGCTTTGATATTATGCGGAATTGAACTTTGATAATGACATGTCTCATTTGATTACTATGTAAATATAAATGATCATTTTAAGGGATTTCAGTTGATATCTAATGGCATTAATAACGGTAAAATTAATTGTTCTCAAAAATGGAATTGTATTTTTGAAATTCGCACCTCTTTGCTCTTTCTTGTCGACATGTTAACCAGTCGCACTGAGGACAGATCTCATATCTTTTCTAATGAAGTACAGGTTAAATTGTTTCGTTTATTTTTTATCTGTTGCGAGTTTGATTTTGTTACGATTTTATTTATTATAGCCATCGAGTTTTGGTCGTAAATAGTGTTTGCTGTTTGATATTTGTTAATGTCTTTTCTAGTAGTCTTATTATAAACAACGTTCATCGGCCATTTAGGGTGGCATTATTGTATTCGATTGTTCTTTTTTCGCCCCAATTATTTTAACCCCCTATCTTTTAACCCCGATTTATTCACCCCTCTATCATTTAACACCTCTAGCATTTCACCCCTCCATCATTTCATCCTGCCAATTAGCAGTCGACATTAAAGCATGTTTTGTCATAACTAAGTGGATAAACCAATCGCACGTTTGGTTGTGATAGTTTCATATCAAATCCCACGGGCCGCTGAGGCATAGTCATGGTCCGCGAGTCATGGCCAATTGATTATATTGCTAATTTAATAAGCCTTGTTCATAGAAAGATTAAAATCGGGGTGAAATGATAGACGGGTTAAAAGATAGAGGGGTTAATTGATTCAGGGGTGAATAAATCGGAGTTAAATGATAGGGGGTTAATTGAATAGGGATGAAAAAGCGGGACATCTTTGTATTCCATTGGTTGTTTATTGAACAATATGTATGTTGTTGAAGGTTTTCTAACTCTTCATCATTTGGTAGCCCATCAACTCAGAAATGTAGATGAGCGAGGTCGGAACCTTATGTGCGTACGCACATTACCCATTACCGAGCTTCCTAGTTTTTGCTAGAAAACTAGGCTGTAAACTCATCTAAACTATCAATTGTCCCTTAAGCTTTTTTTATCACTTATTCGTAGAAACATGTAATCGGATCTCATAAGTTCACTCGCTGCTCAATCCTTAGTCCTCTCAAGAGTTGTGAATGTAAGTGTACTTCACAGGAGAAATTAAACACTTGTATTCATATCTAGGCTCGAATTCATATCTAGGCTCGATAGTTTTTGAGTAATTAAATGTTTTTTTTTCAGAGCTATTTTTGTCAGATTTGCAACACCATTGAATAAAAGTTAGTCTGATAGCAGGTATTCAATGGAAAAATGGACGAGATATATCAATCTTAAACAAAAAAATCAAATTGCTAGCAAGGTGGTCTCTAGGTTACCTTCTTAAACGACGCCCATATTTGTATTGTTGCTGTTATCACTGTCATGACAAATAAAAGCATTTTTTAGTAAACTCACTTCATTAGGGTTACATAACGTTATTAATACTAAAATTATTGTCCGGAAAAAACACAGAAGTTAAAAGGACGATCGACGAAAAGAAAGACGAAGACATCCCTAGTCGAGGCAGGATGTTAATCTTGCAAGATTCTTGCAAAATACTGTTAAACTTGCAAGATCTTGCAAGAGGATGTTAATATGTTTAATTTTTTTATTATTCCTCGAGGAGTTTTCCATGGCAGCGTATTGTACAAAATTCAAAACTCCGGCGCGTCAAACTCAAGCAACTGAATTTTGTACTTTCTGGAAACAAGACTATTCCTACGTTTAAAAATTAATTGTTGTACCGGGTATAGTCGAGAGCAGGCGAAAATGCGTGGACACGGAAATGAGTATGGGATCAAAAGTTTTTCACTATATTCGAGCCCACGTATTCAAATAAAGAAAACGAACTGATATCACAGGAAATCTATTTTGGTAACCTCTGGGAAAAACAGTTAAACACACCTTTTTTTGCTAGATCAGGGTATCTTTAAAGCAGGAAATGCCACACGGTAATCAATAAGATATCATTTTGCTACATTTTTATGATTTGATATTATAAAACAAAATGGGAGCAACTTACAAATAAAGAAAAGGCAAGAAAACTTTTTTTGCCAGTACGAAATACTGATTATCCAAAATGCCACAAAAAATCTCATGTAATTGAATTCTACTTGAAAAAAAAAACAATTCAAATCTTCAATTTTTCAAAATTCGTGACAGATGGAGAGATCCTTTATCAGGCGAATAATATCACTTCACTTCTAGGATGAGAGTTTCGTTCAGAACTTTTATTCTAAATATTATTGATATCATTTGTCTTGCACAAAACAATTTATAATCTGTATTAACATTTGAAAAAGCAACTGTTAACTGATGTGTATGAACTATAATCATTTTGCCCACTTGAATAAAAACACTCAAATTTTTTTAAAATAAAAAAAGTTATATTGAAAAATGTTTGGAAAGCAAATACATAAATGCATGGTTGTTACTGAAATAAAACATGAAATTAAAAAGACTTAATAGCCTTTTACTTAAGTTTGACTTTTTAAATCTAGAATCTGAAATAAATTAAAATACAGTTGACTATAATTTATAAAGGTAACAGACTAAATTAGGACAAATTGATCTCAAACCAGCGAGCTAATAGCGTCGATAGTAGTCAGCTGGGGTCTAGGGATTTTAAATTTAGGGTGTGTTTAGAGGGGCGCTGAGTGGAGTGGGAGCTTTGCTGGGCGAAGGGGTCAAGCATGATGTGCAAAGCAATATTGAGGGGATAATGCGATAGAGGGATGCAATAGAGGGAGAGCGCAGGAAGAGGAAGGGTTCATATCGCCAGGTGGTGCAGGATGGATGGGTGTTAAAACTGTTAGAAATATCATCATCGTTGAGAATAGTAAGGCCTAAAGCTTTAAGAGAACTGCTCAGAGAGATAATAACCTCCGGCTTTTAGCAGTTAATCCCGACTCTGATAACAAAAAGATAAGGGCTTGATAAAAAATTGGTCAAGCGAAACGTTGCATAAAAAAACCGCTTTACAAAAACTTTGGAGCATGTTCGATTGAGTCCAAACCTTTTTGGAGCTAGAATTATGTAAGTTGACTGAAACACTATATATATTTTCAATCTCTGAGCATCTTTTTCTCCTTTTTTGCACCCATGAACTAATTATGAGCAATTCAACCTATATCTAGCTCGCAACTCCTTTTTAACTATTGCATCTAACTAACTTTAGCTTCATTTTAACTATAGCTCTAAAATTCATCTGAAAAATAATTTTCAGAGCGGCTTAAGAAAAATTTGTTACCAAGAAAATGAGAATAATTCCGTTGAAATTGGTTGAGCACTTCAGAAGATATTGCCAAAAACAGTCAAACAAAAAACATTTTTTAGGCGCAGACTGTGAAAAGATCGAGTAATTCTACCTAAAAAACGCACCAAAACTATTTATAACGTTCTTCTGAGCAACCATCGTGTTCGCAGTGATTAAATAAGTCAGTGCAAATTTTATAGATGTGTGAGAAATATTTTCCCAACTCGCGATAAAAGTTATGCTGTATTAGGTGTTTCAAAAGAAAACGACGCCCACAGAATTTTATTGACTTTGCGAAAAAAACCGTTAAAATCCCAGGAACTTTGGTTTGTTATAGATTGCTTCAGATGTTTGGGTAATAGACAAAACACCAATTTGCACGCATAATGAAACCAACCTGACAGGGAAAAAAGAAAAAACAATGCTTTAGAACTGTTTCCAAATTATAATCTTATTTTTCAGTTTTACAATGTTCAAGGCACCATGTAAGTTTTCTTGGTGGTTTATTACCTTAAAAAACCCCCTTTTATAGCTGAACTGCTATATAACGGACAAAAAATTAGACCGTTCTAATTATATCAGTTCATATGGAATATTTGTAATCGTAAATTGGCCCATATGCAATCTTCATGGCGTTTTCGCCATGAAAATTCAAGATATGATAAAAAATAAATTTACGTTTCCGACAATTAGTGACTCTAAGACTGACACCGAGGAATTTGTCAACTTCCTTTTCAATCTTTATGAAAAATGTATAACCAAAAGGGTTCGATAAAAAATTTTAAGGCGATTTATTGTAAGTAATGTAAAATGAACATCCACATCTCATTTTCATGACATTTGGAAGTGAAATTGACCCATTCAAACGTTTCTGAGCCAAGCTACAAATTTTTCTATGATCGTTGTATGTTGTGTACTTTTCCATAAAAACCAAATAATGTGTTTCATGATTGGCAAGTTCCTTTTATGGCGGTGAAGCTGGGTTTTCTCATGAGTTTTGAAGCCAGTCTATCGGATCGAAAAAAACTGGAGGACGTTCAAAATTGGTCCAGCAACACTCACACATATTAGATGCAACAATTTCGCTAATTCATTACAGACTGATGTGACGGATCTTTTGAGACGGATCGTTCAGTCCAATTCACCAACCGTTTTTTTAAATTTATCTTAAAGCAATGTAAAAGTAGTCTCGAAATTTGAAACGTGCCAGCAAAACAATTGTTTGAAGTTTGTAAAAACTTTGTGACAAAATATGTCCGTCAGAAAAGAAAATTTAAAACTACGAGATTCCAGATTATGCGTTAATCAATTTCCAAACTCTAGGTCCGTTAGAATCCACAAACAAGCTTGTAAATAATGATTGTTTGAGTAGCTACTAATCCAACTAACAAAACACTTTGGGAAAAAAACAGTGATCCGACAATGTGCCCTATTAATAAATTACACAGTGCATAGATACAAAAACTACACTATGATTTTTTTTTTGGACGGTATTCAATTGATTTTATAATATATAGTTATTTGGGAGAACAACCACATACAAAAAATAAAACAAATTGTTTCCATATTGTAAGTTATAGTTTTTTTGATGTTTTTCTATTAAATTTAAAGTGTTGGAGCCATTTTAAAAAACAACTTGTAAATCTGCCAAATTAAATAGGAAAACGCTAAAGCATGGTGGGCGTTCATCTGTTGAAGAAATAAAAACTGGTTTAACATTTTCCATGAAATTCCTCTGTATGAATAGTGATCAGTATTTTTTTAGTCCAAAAAATTTTTCGGTCTCAAAGCTGAACCCTAATTATTAATTTTTGAAAAATCTTTCTGCAAGAAATGTGGAAAACATATCCTTCAATTTTTTTCAGTTGTTTAAAATGAAATTACAACAAAGTTTTTTATTGTTAAGTTTTAAGACCCCTGTTTAGAAAAAGACTGTTTGTATACGCAAATTATTATGAAAAACTGTCGTAATATGGATAATCTTTAGTTTTTATCACGTCGAGTAGAAAAACAGTTGTTTCTATATCCAAAATTCAACTATCAAATTTGGGAGGAAAACACAACTAGCTTTGAAAATGGATTAATTCCGCTTTACCAAATTCAACACAAATTAGATAATTTTAATTAACCAAAAGACGCTCTCATTCATTATTGTGGATTATGGAGCGAAATTTTGTCACTAAATTCTACAGTTTTCAAATTGGGTTGTCAGCGAAAACCAAAAAGTAGAAAATAGTGACATGAGTCGCTGAATTCTTTTCATCTGACAACTGTTGTAGTTTTTAGTTGATATCCAAATTTTTTGAGGAGAAATATACTGTTTCTGGCACAAATTTTCGTCCTTGCCAAATTTCATATAGGTCGCTCGACAGTTGGCGCAAATGCTTTGCAAAACTCTTCACAGATTGCTTCTATATAATGTATGGACATCGTTATCACCAACAAAAACAAATACATGAGTTGAAATTGTCAGCCTCTTTGAAAAGCCGTATCAGATGGCGGGCAACGCGTACCACCTAGTTTATCATTTTATAGGTAATGAAAAATGACGAAAAAGAATAAACAAACTATAGGAATTAAAAAAAACACTAATTTACCTTTTTTAAGTTGAGAGTGCTAGTTTAGGAAATTGTAAGGTCATAAAAATGACAAAATACAAAGAAAATTTACAGTACTTTACCTACTTTGAGTTATAATTATGAAGAGGCTATGCTCGTTCAAAAAGTTGTAAGAAAAGACTATTCTCGACCCAAACAGCCCATGAAAAGACGTTAGCTGAACCTAAACGTTCAACTAGACTCTGGTTTAACCCAAATAGTTGATGATAGATTTTAAAATGACCTAAAATGTTTATGCTGCATGCATAGAATTTACAATCGCACTGAAAATCGGCTGCTAGTGCCTATAACATAGTCAACGGATTTGGCCGTTCAAATTTTTCAATGTTTCTTTTATTTGTTCAAAAATGAGCTATATATATATATATATATATATATATATATATATATATGAATGAATGAAAAAAAGACAATTTTTAGAATCAAGTGAAATAAATTATAACACGCTAAGCTCATTGCCAACGAAAATTTGATTGTTAGAGCTTTGTTGAATAGTTGAACTCACGAACAAAGTCTCTGTAAAAGTTACTTGCAATACCAATTTATACCACCTGTTTTTCGAAGGTGGACTGCTTGTTGCAACGCTAGTTTGTTGTTGTTGTTGGTAGATGGTTATACATCTACAAATAAAAGTATAGAAAAGTTAACTATTATTAATCCTATAAAAATCCTCAACACATGAAAAGCTCATGCTGGACTTATTAAAAGACCACGATCGACCCTAATTGGCTAAGATGAGACCTAATCTGTACCTATGGACTTCACCTCGACGATATTTAGGAGCTGGACCGTGTATTTATAGTCAATCGTGGACCCTACTAGAATTATATAGTCATTTCATGAGTCAAGGCCGAAACCTGTCTTTAGAGTCTTGTTGTTTGATTGACAGAGTGCAATGGACTCAACTCAACTGAACACTCTTTGCTGGCATTTTCTCTAACTAACATACATGAAGATTCAATCACGAGTTGTCTAAAATAGTTGAAAGATGATTTATGTCCATCTGCGAAAATTGTGCACAGAAGTTAAGGTTCAGTATAGCGCCTACAAATTTGATTTCTTGATCAGTTAATTAAAAGTTTTGGCATCCAATGATTTCAAAAATAAATTAAAGATAATAACTAAAACTGATTTCAAGATTTTTGGGTCTAAAATTTTCAATTGTTAACAATAATTGGTAAGAAACTAAACTGAGGAATTTCGCATGTGGCTAAGGAATTCGTTCGGATGCTCTTCCTTTTTTACGTGGTCATTGCTTTTTCTCTGTTCAATTTTTGAGTGATTGCAGAAGCCCGAGTACAACGACAGCCACAAACTCATGTGTCTATAATAATTTTAGTTTTCACTGAAAAAAATTTTAATGTAATTTTGTAAATCGGCACGAGTAACCACCATACCTATTTATCAAAAATTCAGGCCGTTATCTGATAGCCCTCCAGCTTAGTGACCATAGAAACCTATAGTCTCAAACATTACCGTAAATATACCATCGATGGTTATAATAGGAAAGATCTGAGTTTTCTGAATTTTTAATATTAAATTTCAGTGTTTACCCTACCGAATTCCAATTACAAATCAGACATTGGCAAATTTTTATACTATATAATTATTTAGGAAAACAAACATATACAAAAATTTAAACAAAACGTTTACTTTTTATAAGTTATAGTTTTTAAAGTTTTTTTTATATAGTTTTAAAAATTTGGAGCCAACTATATAGAACTAACTAAAAGAATGAAAAGTCCTTCTGTATGAAAAATCATCCGTAATTATTAATTTTTGAAAAATCTTTTTGCAAGAAAAATGATAAATAAATGTTTCAAGTTTCTTCGTCAGCTGTTTAAACTCAAATTACAACAAAATCTTATATTGCTAAATTTTCAGATCCTTGATTCGAACGAGACTGTTTGTATATGTGAAATATGATAGAAAACTCTCGTAGTTTGAGTACTTTTTAAGTTTATCACGTCTAATAGAAAAGCAGCTATTTCTATATCCGAAATTCAATGATCGAATTTGGGCGGAAATCACAACTAGCTTTGAAGATGGATTAGTACCGCTTTACAAAAATGAACACCAAACAGTAATTTTAATTAACCAAAACATGTTCACATTCATAATTGTGGAATATGGAGACAAATTTTGTCACAATTTTCTACAGTCTTCAATTTGGGTTCTAGCAAAGAACAAAATGTTGAAAATAGGGACTTGAGTTGCTGAATTTTTTTTCATCTGACAACTGTTGTAGTTTTTAGTTGTTATCCGAGTTTTTTGAGGAGAAACATATTGTTTCTGGCACACAATTTTGTCCTTGCCATATTTCATCCAAGCCTCTCGAAAGCTGGCGCATTTGCTTCGCAAAACTGTTCACAATTTGCTTCTATATAGTGTATGGACGTCGTTATCACCAACAATAACAAATACATGAGTTGAAATTGTTAGCCTTCTTGAAGAGGTCCATCAAGTGACGGGAACGCGTACCACCTTGTTTATCATATTATAGGCTATAAAAATGAGGAAAAACAACAAACGAGCTATAGGATTTTGAAAAGTTATGTCATTTACCTAAATTGAGTTACGCAAGTTGAGTCTTTTACTATTAACCATTATTTTAGTTTTAAATAATTATTAATCATTATTTAAAAGTTTCAGAACTCGATGATTTCAAAAATAAAGATAATAATTTAAAACTGATTTGAAGAACTTTTAGATCTGAATTTTTCAATCGTTAACAATAAATTGCTAGAAGTTAATGTAAACTAATGAAGTTTCGCCTGTGTTTTTGGATATCCTTCAGATGCTCTTCCCTTTTTTGCTAGTCAGTGTTGTTTCCCTGTTCAATTTTTGAGTGATTGCAGAAGCTCGAGTGCACAGACAGCCACAAACTCATAATGTGTCTAAAATAATTTTCCTTTTCACTGATCCGATTTTTCAAAAATGCCAGTTTTAATTTAAACTTTGAAATCGGTACGGCTAACCAGCATACTTAATTATCAAAAATTCCGGCCGTTCCATTATAGCCCCCAGCTTAGTGGCCATATAAACCTATAGCCTCACCCATTAACCTAAATATACCACCGGGGGCTATAATGGGAAAGATCTGAGTTTCCGGAATTTTTAATATACGAATTTAGTTTGTTCTTGTCAGGCTTCGACCAAGTTTGATTTTGAAATTATCAGACTAAAGTGAACTCTTTTTTCAAGGACAAAAGCAAGACTGCACCGGATTCGCAATCGAGAACTGAGATCTCTAGGTTTAAAGATATATGGGTTATTTGTATGTTGGCATAGAAACGTTTGAGCCAGAATTATATGTTTGAAGATAGCGATCGAGTTTTAGGCACAAAATTGAAGAAAAATATAACGCAAAAAAAATTGTAATCGCAACTGTAGAGTATGATTTACACATGGAGTTCGGTATGTGCAAAAAAGTGCTATCCTTTTAGTTATTCCCTTAGGTGCCTTCGTATTCTATTTCTAGAACCTCCAACCCTAGTGTAACTCGACCGGCTACCTGAGAACCCGTAATGATACTCCAGATTTATTAACCTTGCACAAAAATCTCCAAAGCAAAAACCACTCAGTGCATGACCACAAAAATTTCATAGCTGCAGAGAACAATCGTCCGTCAAAAGACAATTAGTTTCAGAGAACTGGTACTCTGCAGCTGATTTGCGCATACTAACTACAGGGCAGACATTTGATTAAAGTCAAGTAGTACACTGATCTCAACTTCATTTACTTTATCAGATCAACTATCTTGGCAATGACAAAAGGTACCCTGCAATTTTTGTTTTTCGCGGAATCTTCACTGGAATCGTTTTTTGTTTACTTAAATCGATCTCCAATATTTTAGGGAAAGATTTCAATTGTCTTCATTTTTTGCCCAGAAAAAGCTACGCCGTCAACGTTAAAAATCACCTGAACATTTTCCGAAGTTATTGTGTTCCATTTCTGTTCTGCTTTGGATCTTGGTTTTGGGAACATAACTCAAAATCCCGGCAATATTTTTTACCAAAAAGTTTTGCAATAATCTTGTACTTCTTAAAAATCGGCAAGTTTTTATGTACTTATGTATTGTATTGTATCAACTATGGCTGTATGCAGGATCGGTTGCAAAAAATGTACCGAGACCGCGGAAGGCGTAATGATTATTATGTGTATTAAATTATTATTATTATTAACTTAATAAGCACAGAAATTGTCATTAGACAAGTGATTAGATCAATCACTAGCATTATTTTTGTCAGCGTCAGAATAGTTGAAACTAATTCCTACGATTAGTAAATTTATCCCACTAAAACTTACCCTAGAGCCGGACATACCTGTTCATGCAGCATATTGGGTCTCCATTCTCTCATCTGCCGAACAATTCTTTCCAGCTGGAACTAAAATGGTTTCAAGTTTGGACTTTATAAAATTCAAAAACTGCTTTGATCGGCGCGAAAATGGCATTCAAGAAAAAGTTCAGAAGATTTTGCGACAATTTGGGTAACATTGTTTTTAATGAACTTTGATTATTGCAGTGATAAGCTAAGCCAATTCATTACTACTTGAAATTAAAACTTGACAAATTTGGCCTCTGGTGAGCAAATGTATTTTGTTAGAGCACAAATATTTTGGTGGCAAATAAAATGGTAGTGCGCTTCTAAATTAACAACACGAAATTACCTTTATTATGGCTCTTTTTTTGTTCATGATTGGGTCTATAGTTTTATCGCCTAATTTTTGTCCTTTTATTAAATAACGTTCAGACAAAAGGGATGTTCTAGGAGAACCAGGCATATAATTTTGCATAAGCGTGCTAGCATGTCGGTGTTTTCTTCCCATTTAGTTCCGTTTCATGTGATTTTTTCGACAAGCCTTTCAATACGACATCTGACTTTGGATATCTATTGTGTAATTTTGATGCATTGGCTTATTGTTCCAATCATTCGGTGGTCAGAAACTTTTCTCTACCGTGGTTTCTTTTGTTAAGTCAAATTTGTCTGAAAAAAATTTGGGAAGAGATACAAAAAGGTAACATTGAAAAGCCCGTAAAAAATTGAATTGTTTTACTACAATTAATCTCAATTTTTCCATTATGTCGAGAATAAAATGAGGCTAAACATTTTCTAATGTTTTATTTAGCTTGAGTTTCTTTATCCGAACGCTTAATTTTACTCCAACTTTTTCCAGCTTTTTTAGAATGCAAAGAATTTTTTTGCATTGAGACACTGGCTTTTTCTTACAATTTAGTCAAATTGGATTGATAAACATCAATGAAATTTAAGTGGTGATTCTAATTGAGCCAAGTTGTAAAAAAGCAGAAAAAAATATTTAAAATTGAGGCTTGAAGTCTCACTTGAAACTAATTGTGTCTAAACTAATTGCATTTTTCCGTTAAATATTCTGATTTCTGTTTTGGACTGTCACTTTGTCTGTATGTTCTCTCTTTTTTAAAAAAAAACAACTTACAGAATTTTTGATTTTTATCGTTTCGTTTGGTTATTTTATTGTCGAATTAAGTGGTCTCATGAACAAAAGTTTTGTCTATCTCAGTGATAAGGCGGAAAATGATTTTTTTTTCAAAACAGCCAGGTGATTGCTCGCTGTTATAATGGCTTTTTGTCCATGCGGTTTTTATAAAAGCTCATTCAATATTCAAACCTTGACTATATTTTTTGATCTTCTTGCAGTCTTGTGGTGTTAGTAGTTAAATAGATTTAAGCGAGAGATTATTAGCCAATCAGAATTGAGTATTTAAATGCATATAAAACGTTCTAAAATGCATAGAAAGTTCGGAAAAAGTTCGTATAACCTAATTTTAAGTAAATATAACCACGATATGTACGGATTATGGTGGTTTTCGGCTTAATATTTTTAGGTTCTTCAGACGATTGTTGATCGATTATGAACTGATTCTGACGTCAATGACATCAGACAAAAAACCTGTAAAAAGAGCATCGAAAAAACCTTGCCGCCTAAACGCTCACTGGTTGCTATGTACGTTACAATCTTAATACGTTGCTATCATCGATGAGTTATAGACTGACTATAATACGTTGTCTTATATGTTGCTTTAAAAATTGAATGTCGCAATTGAAGCTATACGAAAGAGTGGTTTTATCACCTTTATTTTGGTGCCGCAACCCGGGTATACGAACACCCATTTCCATAGTCTAATTTTAGCCTAATTGTTGTGATGAAATTATAAAATAGAGACTGAGATGTCGACGCTCGAGGAGCGTAGCCGGTGGGACGAAGTGTTCACACAGTACGATGTGCACAGACAGAACTTTATCACAATTGACACGTTTAAACGACTGTTGCACGAAGGAGGTCTCAGGGAAGAACTCACTCAGGAGAGACTGAAACACCTGCTAGAATTTGCAGACAGGATGGATACCTCACTAGGCAGGAGTTCCTTGATTTCTGTCATTAATGCTGTCAAGTCAGACCAAAGATGAGGTGAACAATGCGGCTATGGAAAGACTGCTTGAGCATGGATTGACTCCTACAGAAATTTGCAAGATATCAGAGCCTGATCTGGGAAATTGATCATTCCTGTTGGTTTTTGGCGTACAAAGGCGAAGCACATCAATGGCGAAGGCGGCCAAAAAAAAACTGTAAGAACAGAACAATTATTTTGTGGCAGTAAATTAAAGTAAATATTGGTTTAGACGGCAAGATACCAACCCGTTTTTTTTCGATAATTCAGGGGTAATAATATCAAGCAATTACTGTGAAAAATATTCGTAACCGGTAACCATTAACCTCACTAATATAATTTTTGAGACGCAAAAACATCGATTTTGAAAATTTTTGGTCGAATTTTTGAAAACTTGTAAAAAAGATCAAGTCGGTTCGTATATCAAAAAATTACCTCTGATATAGAGAAAACCGAGAAAACATTATGCTAAATTGTTCAATTTTGAAAAATTTTGGTCAATTTTGATACAATTCTGAAAACTTTAGAAAATCAATACCGAATATTGATAAAGCGTATATCCAAGCTTAAAACCGTCCATTTTACTGGATTACCGTTCCGTAATCAAGAATTTGCAAAAAAAATTGACCAAAATTTGAAAAAATTGGACAAATGCATGAAATTTTGACAAATTTGTCAAAAAAAAATTCCAGCAAGAAGGTTCGTTAATTGAGTGAAACTTATTACACAGAAAAAGTTGTGAAAATTTTCACAACCTCCGGCCTACAAAAACTATCGAATTCCCATAATTTTTCTCTTCGCTCGTTTATATACCGTTTTTCGACCGCGTTCTTTTCGTTCTTTATCTTTCCAATTCTCCGTGTTCCGTTTTTTTCTCAATAACGTCGCTCTCCCAAAACTTTGCTTTTTGTTTTATTCGCTACTTTTCCGATTTTCGATGTAGTATGTCATATGTGATGAAGTATGTTGTTGTTTTTGCTGTAGTATGTCGAGTATGCTAGTATGCTGGTTTGTTGTTTAGGTCTTATAGCTTTCTAGGGTGTGACTTAAGTTTATTCTCGAGTTACGGCTGGATTGTCCTTTGACTTTTCAACTTTACTAATTTACTAGCCTTCCTGCTGTAGTATATTAATTTTTGCTGCTCTATGTTTGAGTGTAACTATATGATTGTTAGTTGGTTTGGTTTTTGCCTTCTGGGGTGTGACTTAAGTTTATTCTGGAGTTACGGCTAGATTGTTTCTTAACTTTTTCCAGCTTTCATAGACTACAGAAGCACTGCGTATTACTTAACTTTTGCTGTAGTTCGTTTAATATTGCTGGTATGTTGATCGGTTGTTTAGTTTTGAATATTGCTATGGTGTGACTTAAGTTTATTCTAGAGTTACGGCTAGTAAATTTTTTGCTCTTTTCTTCCATTTAGTATACTACTTCTTTGCCGTAAATTAGTTCGTTATTTGTATATATTAAGCCCCATAATGACTTGTGCTAGTTTGTCTCTTGCAGTAGCATCTCTCCTCCTTCCTAGGGTGTGACTTAATTTTGTTCTGGAGTTACGGCTAGTTTGTTTGGTTGAGTTTGTTGCTGCGGTCTGCTAGCATAGTGGTTCCCGACCTCCCCGCTCGCTGCGTAATCGTTTCCCACCCGTTCCGATCCGCCTTTCTGTTTCGTTGCGCGCTACACGCTCAACGCCTCGTTCCGTCAGTCTCGTCTCGTTTCTTCGTGCGTCGTTCGTTCAGCGTTTCCGTCCCGTCCGTTGCGTCGCCCGTTTACTACCCGCGTTTTTGCCAGTTCCGTTCCGTTCCCTGTTGCGTTGCGCGCCGTTCGCCCGTCCTTCCCGCCCCGTCCGCTTCGTTTCCCGTTTCGTCGTGCTTCGCCCACCCAGTCCTCTTTCCCCGTTTGCCTGTGTTCCTGTTTAGTCTCACGTTGCTTTCAAGCACGTTAGACGCACTCTATAATTTCTTACTCACTTCCGCCGAGTAATTCATTACTCAGTAACTTCTATTCTGCTCTTCGACGTCTTCATTATCAAGTCGTCGTCATTTGGGTTCGGTATAACCCGCATTCCACGTGTTTGGTTGAAAGTTACGCTACATTTATAAACTAGCCATTTCAATATCATGGCCGAACAGCAGGATAAATTGAAAAAGCTCTTTAATGCAAGATCTAATTTGGAATCTGAAATACGTAACATCCATAAGGACATCACAGATGCCATAGATCGTCAAGACAGGAGGGTTAAGGTTGAACGCTTGGTTTCTAAGTTGAAGGATGTTTTCAGTAAACTGGTGGAGAAGAATGAAGAACTATTTGACCTGGCCAGCAAAGCGGAAAACCCAGATTCAATTTACCCTGTCCTTGAGCAATGGTTGGATGATAAAACCAAGAACAATGATAAATTCTTGCTTGCGGCTAGAAGCTATATTGACTCAGTTGCTGACCGAGACACCGTATGTGAGGGCGTTAATCCTCAAGGCCAATCTAAGAGAAGTTCACGCCGAACAACATCATCAATGTCTAGCCAGCGTAAACATGAATTTCTCATGGCAAAACTAAAACGCGAAGAGGCCGAGAAACAAGAACAAGCTGCCATGCGCCTCGCTAAACAAAAACACGAAAATGCCATGAGAAAAAAGGAGCTTGAAGTACAAATGGAACAGATGGCACTTCAAGAATTGGAGGAAGACCACCGCCAGCGTGTTGCAGCAGCTAAATTAGATGAGGCTGATTTAATGGATAATCATTCATTGTTTAGTCACCACTCAAGTGAACTGAATTTGTTTAAAGATAGGGGATCAGATAGAAGTCAGGGACTTGTTCAGGATTGGGTAAATTTGTTTCCAGCAGGTAATTCAAGTGAGTTAAACTTTTCTCGTCCTGGTTCAGCAACCGCCGACCCTCCTGTTAAAGATACTTCCCCTAGTAATCCTCCAGAAAACCCAAGTAATGTTGCCGATAACTTACATCATCTTGAAATGCTTTCTCAGTACACACGGCCAGGAGTTGCAATTTCTGTTGCCCAGCAGGAAGCTTTGTATCGGGAATATCTCCAGGCTCAACTGCAGCAATCACTCATTGATCAAAGGGCACATAGTCCCTCAGGCAGTGGTGAAGGTAACCAAGTACCAGTCGACGTACAAAATGTCGCACTCCCACCACCTCAACCACCTATGCAACCTCCCCGGCCACCGACACCCGTTATGGCACCAACGAACTCCATTTTTATACCTGATTTTTCAACAAACCCACAAGTAAATCAGTTCTTGGGTCCGAAAAGCTCCAGTGTGCCTTGCCAATTACATATGTCAATGCCTCATGTTCAACAACAACAGAATCTAACTCGAAGTAACATTCCACACCGAACACAAGTCCCTATTGCCCATTCCCCGCATAAGGTCCCTCCACTTCTAAACCCACTCGTGAACCCACCTCCTGTATTCCCGCCTCAACCATTATATAATCCTCAGTCTCCCATGGTTCCGTCGCCCATTCCAGCGAGCGCAACAGCATACTTACCCGTCCCCAACATTCCACAACAAAACAATGTCCATTCACCTCAAACCCGCCTGGTACCATGCCCTACCGCACCCAAACTTCCCCTGAACCGTAACCCCGATTTAAATTTGTGGCGTTTTCCTCAGAATACTCCCCCAAATTTGAACGAGGCTTAAAATAATGCAACCGTCTTCAACAACGTTCAACCGAACCTACCCCCAAGAACTGCTGACCCCACCGTCATCCATCCCATCTTGCAATTGAATGCACAACAAAATCCTAATGGCAACCACGCAGCAACCTGTAGCATCCCTGTTAACCCCTTTAGTACAACTACTAACATAGCGCCACCTTTTGTCACGCCGGTTATACAGCCCACATATGGGCATACTGCCCCGATACCATTGTGTTGGGGTGGTCCACCGCATCCCACGCCTCCAGCGCCAGCATCTGAAAATGCAAGCTTGATTAAGGCATTCACTGACGCCTTATCTAGCAAGAGGAATGACCCACTACACGAATGGAAGTTGTCACAATACAGTGGGGATCCTCTACAGTGGCACGAATGGTATGGTCAGTTTAAAAGCGCAATTGACTCTCAGTCCTTAACTGATGATGTAAAATTGACATACCTTAAGACCCTCGTTACAGGTAAAGCTAAAACAGCTATAGCTGAGTTCGCCTACTGCGGCGCAATGTACAAAGACGCACTGAGGACCTTAGAACGTAAATTTGGCCAGCCACAGGCGGTCGTAAGTGCACATTTGTGCACATTTGGACAAACTCAACAGCTTTCCACCATTGAAGATGCACAATAGCGATAACATCATTAACTACTCGGGGTGCATTTCAAGTCTTGTCGGAGTATTTAAATCGCTGTCATACGATTCGGATTTAAAGAGTGCTGCGCTTCTCAACACTGCCGTACAGAAGCTACCACCCAACATGAAGGAGTCATGGTCACTCTTCACGGTCAAAAAGTATTGGGTGAAACCTACTCTTCTTGATTTCAACGATTGGTTAAAAGAGAAGGCCGAAGCGCACGATTTAATGAAGAATACCGCATTTAAAGCAAGGACTGAGGATACCATCAACTCAGTAACAAGATCAAAAGTTGCTTCGAAAGCATTCGCTGCAAATACACAACACAAGAGTAACCTTAAGCCGCCACAGAGATCTCCGTTAACATCAATCTCTATTTGCATTGTTTGCAAAGGCAGCCACCGGTTGTGGGAATGCCGTGTCTTTAAGGAAAAGACCCCCACGCAGAGAGCCAAGGTCGTGGCTGAGGCAAAGCTCTGTTTCTCTTGTTTGCGTGATAAACACATGTTTAGGCAATGCCCAAGTCCCCGTAAGTGTAGGAAAGATGGTTGCAACAGCTCTTATAACACCTTACTTCATGGAGCTGAAAGGGTTTTTCCAGCTAAACCATCAACAAACAACAACATCGATACTTCGAAGTCGAACGCAGGTACAAGTAGGCCATCTACTGGTCAACAGCAACCAAGCAAAACAATCACTTTGTCTTCCGTGACGGATGTCAAAGGCCTCCTACAGGTCACGGAACTGAAACTTACTAACTCTTCTGGTACCAATACTACGGCGTTGGTTTTATGCGATACCGCTTGCAGTAACTCTTGGGTGTCCGATAGTCTCGCAGCTAGACTCGGTTTGCAGGGTACCGCATTAAAACTGACCGTCAAGGGTATAAACACGGAAGAACTCATAGAGACAAAGGTGGTTCAATTGACTGTGACACCTCATAAAGACCAAGACTTCGAAGCATTTACTGTGCGTCCCTACGTGAGGGAAACATTAAACGTAGGTTCTGACATCATTGACATCAAGTCCATGCAAGAAACTTACCCACATTTGGCAGTTCTAGATCCAGTAAAATATAGCTATGGAGAAATTGAGATGATACTTGGACAGGATGTCTACCATGCCATCCGCCCGTTGGAGTATTTTTCAGCCGACGAAAAGTGCTCACCGTTCGCTGTCCGCTTGCCCATAGGTTGGGTTTTAAGTGGCCCACTCCCGTCAATTTCAAGTTTAGTCTCGGTGTGTTTCAAATCCAATATTGAACAGGATTTTGAATTAGCTTGTCAGGTTAAATCTTGGTATGATATGGAATCGTACGGCGCGTTCAAGCAAGTTGACCCACGATCCGCAGCGGATGCTCGCGCGCAGGAAATACTTGAAACAACAACTTTCCATAACGGCCAAAGATACGATGTTGGTATGTTATGGGCTGATGACAACATCCAACTCCCGAATAACTACTTTTCGTCACTGGTACAGCTCAAGTCTCTCGAAAAGTGGCTCTCGAGAAATACATCTTTGAAAGAAACTTATGCTGATACCATCCGTGAAGACTTGGAAAAAGGTTACTTGATTACAGTCCCTGATGCTCACAAGGTAGAGCAGCGGTCGGATAGAGAGTGGTACCTACCACATCATCCCGTAAGCAATCCGAACAAACCGGGAAAAGTGCGTAGGGTATTAAATGGTGCAGCAAAATTCCACGGTACTTCTTTGAATAAATCTTTGCTCACTGGCCCCGACCTGCTCCAAAACCTAATCCATGTACTACTTAGGTTCCGTTAACATCAATTTGCCGTGTCCGCAGATATCGAGGGTATGTTCCTCCAAGTGGGTGTCCCTGATTGGGACCAGCCATCACTGCGTTTTTTCTGGCGGGAGGACCCCACAACAAATGTTGTAGTGTATCAATACACGCGCCATATATTCGGGGCTAAAGACTCGCCCACATGCGCTAACTATGCATTGCAGCGCACGGCCCGAGACAATGTTAATCAGTACCCGGAAGCAACCAAAGCCGTCCTAGAAAACTTCTACATGGACGATTACTTGGATTCGGTGGAGTCACCTGAGAGGGCTCTCAAAAGATCGAAGGAGTTGGTACACCTTCTCCATCTAGGTGGGTTCAAGCTTACTAAGTTTGTAAGCAATGTACCAAATCTGGCTGATCGAATTGATGGGTCAACTCAGTCTACCGAACCAAAAGTAATTGCCTCATCTAAGGAGGATTCTTCGCACGTGCTTGGGTTGAAATGGGATCACAACAATGATACTCTAGTTGTGAGTCGGGGTACCTCAAGTACAGTAACTGAGTCTTTAACACAACGCTTGGTGTTGAGCCTAGTGTCTAAGGTATTTGATCCCATCGGCCTAGTGGCACCATTTACTGTTGGTGCCCGATTGTTACTAAAGGACATCTGGCGTGTCAGCGGGCAGCATTGGGATGAAGAATTACCAAAGGACACTGTTGAAAGGTTCCTCGAATGGAGTGTGGAACTACCCAAGCTTGCCGAAATCACTATACCGAGAAGCTACTTTTCGGGAAACTTTAAACACCTGGAACTACACATGTTTGGCGATAGTTCCCAAGAGGTCTTCAGCGCTGTCGCATTTTTCCGAGCTCAAGTGAACACTTCTAGTGGGCCAAAAACAGAGCTTGCATTTGTCCTGGGTAAAGCACGCGTAGCACCTATGAAGGTGATGACACTTCCAAAGTTAGAGCTGCAAGCTGTTTTACTGGCCGCTCGGTTGAAACAAGACATCTGTCGAGCCTTTACCGTGCATGTCAACAAAGTTTATATGTGGACCGACAGCACTACTGTCTTGCAATGGCTCAACTCCAAAAGCAAGCAGCCAATATTTGTTGCAAACCGCGTATGCGAGATTTTAGAACACACTAGCGTTGACGAATGGAACTACGTTGCCTCCAGCGATAATCCAGCAGATGCCGGTACTCGTGGTATGTCCGCTGAGGTTTTGCAATCAAGTAGCTGGGTGAGGGGTCCGGGTTTCTTAAGAACCAAGGAATTCCCGTTCGAACCAAGCATCGAAGTAGTTAAAAACATCAAACTTGGTATAGTAACTAAGGAAACTGACGAAACCAATGCATCATTGGCCGCATCCGTAACCAAGTCAACTAAGGAACCGCCCCCGCAACTAATTCCCTTCGATAAGTACAGTTCTTATCAGAAGTTGCTTCGAGTAACAGCATACATACTCCGGCTGTTACCCTCACATGAATGCTACCGCAATATCGATGGTAGAATAATAGATCCCACTGAGCTTGACGAAGCCGAGCGTCATCTTCAGTATCTTGTTCAAGGAGAATCTTTTACTTCCGAACGAAAAGATCTCTTCGAAAACAAATTCGTTAAACGGAGTAGCCGTATTGCACCGTTTTCACCCTTCATCGGACCAAATGGTCTAATTCGTTCGGCTGGCCGCATCAAACGGTTGGTCGAAGTCGATTTTGATGTAAAACATCCTATCGTTCTCGACGCGCGCCATTCCTTCGTAAATTTGTTCCTTAGGCACTACCACGTTAAACATCATCATCAAGGTATTGATTACCTGCGAGCAAAAGTACAAGAACGTTATACCATCCTCAAATTACGTTCCTCACTACGTTCCATTAAATCTAACTGCCTGACGTGCAGGATGTTCCGCGCTGCCACTATTCAACCCATCATGGCTGATCTGCCAGTAGAAAGACTCGCATACAAGTCTCCTCCCTTTACGAATGCCGGGGTCGACTACTTCGGCCCGTTTTACGTTACTGTACGTAGGACTACCGAGAAGAGGTCGGGTTTCCTCTTCACATGCTTAACTACTCGTGCCGTTCATGTTGAAATTGTTCCGTCCATGGACGCCAGTTCGTGTGTAATGGGAGTGGAGCGTTTTGTCTCCCGTCGAGGTACACCTGCCATTATTTGGTCCGACAATGGCACTAACTTTGTTGGCGCGGAGAAAGAACTACGCGAGAGCATCGAAAAGTGGAATACTTTCAATATTGCACTGGAACTTGCCCATAAAGGCATTATGTGGAGGTTCAACCCGCCCAGTGCGCCACACCAAGGTGGCATCTGGGAGAGGCTGGTACGTAGTTTTAAGAGATTACTTTACACAATCCTTGGAACACGTCGCCTCACAGATGAGGTTTTAAGTACCACTTTTTGTCTGGTCGAACATGCACTTAATTCGCGTCCCTTAACGCCCGTAAGCGCCGACCCGGCCGACCTAGGCGCATTAACACCTAATCACTTTCTCCTCGGTAACCAAGCACGTAGTCTCCCTTCCATCATTGGCGTAGATGAGTTTGATCACCGTAAACGTTACGCCCGCGCGCAGTCCTACGCTAAAGCTATTTGGTCTCGTTGGATCAAAGAATACGTACCGGCGCTGAACCGACGTTCCAAGTGGCAGACGCCTGCCGACCATCACCTTAAGACCGGTGATTTGGTTTAGGTAGTTGAAGAAACCAACCCGATGGGTTACTACCCCACTGCTCGGATCACTGAACTCCGTTACGGTTCAGACAGCGTCGCACGCTCCGCCGTATTGCGCACGTCCTCTGGATTGCTCGTTCGCCCGCTTGTAAAATTAGTACCCATTCTCCCAGCATCTTCTTCTGGGCCGGAGGATTTTAGTAACTAAATAGATTTAAGCGAGAGATTATTAGCCAATCAGAATTGAGTATTTAAATGCATATAAAACGTTCTAAAATGCATAGAAAGTTCGGAAAAAGTTCGTATAAACTAATTTTAAGTAAATATAACCACGATATGTACGGATTATGGTGGTTTTCGGCTTAATATTTTTAGGTTCTTCAGACGATTGTTGATCGATTATGAACTGATTCTGACGTCAATGACATCAGACAAAAAACCTGTAAAAAGAGCATCGAAAAAACCTTGTCGCCTAAACGCTCACTGGTTGCTATGTACGTTACAATCTTAATACGTTGCTATCATCGATGAGTTATAGACTGACTATAATACGTTGTCTTATATGTTGCTTTAAAAATTGAATGTCGCAATTGAAGCTATACGAAAGAGTGGTTTTATCACCTTTATGTGGTTTCTTCTCAGTAATGATAGGGTTGGTTTTCTATGGATTAGGAAGGGAACTAGATTACTTAAAGATTTCAACTTTTTTATTGTCATTTTATTTTCATTTGATTTATTCTCGCAAATAGTGCTCATGAGTTTTGCTGATTTTTTAAGTTGTCTTGCCACTTAGTCTCTTAAATGTTAGTTAGCATCAACCGTCTGATAAACATCAACAAAATTGATTCTTGGCATTACCTTCCAGCCATGTATTCTCTAAGTTTAACTGTATAAGCTTCAACAAAAACATCATTTGATTTCTGAGTTTCTTCCGTATGTTTCTTTGTTGTGCTGTATCTTAATCTGACAGGTCTAAGGGGGCCATTTAGCGAGGCATATAATCAGTTTTGGTAGTTTCAGCTCATAGCTAATGCCTTTTTATAATTCGAAAACATCTTTTTTTGAACAATTGTAGTGCATTTTGAATCATGCCTTCTTTTGTTTTTACTTTTTGTCATTTATCCTATTTCCTTTTCAGTAATGGATGGGATATATTTCCTACCCTTGATTGATTTGATTTATTTCGATCTTTTTTAAATTACTTTTGAGTTTAATTGTCTTTGACGCTGCTTTTTTTGAAAAAAAAAACCACGGTGATAAGAAAGAAGAGCCGGATGACAAAACAAAAACAAAAGCAAGAGAACTAAACATAGCTATGCTCAGGGTACAGCTTTGCGTTTGTAAAAAAAGAATTACACACTTCAATAGTAACGTTCTGAAGTTATTTTTAAAGTTTTCATTTTTGCGGTTCAATTTTTTATTTTTTTTGCGATACTTACAATTCGAAGTTATTTATCCATCTTTTTTGTAATGTTGTTTTCTTTAAAAACCAAGGAAAGCAAAGCATTTAAGACCGTACTAGTGAATTTACTATAATGTTTTTTTTTCTGTTCCCACTTGAAATTATAACTCATTGTCCATTCTTCTTCTTCCATCATATGAAAAAAGGCTATTTAATAGGTTGGAACACTTCAAGTGCAAAGCACAGCCGATTTTCTGCTTTATGCCAATTGGACATGATTGAGTTGTATATACATTCAAATTATTTGCAATCAATAATTTCTCACCTCTTTTCCTTTTTCTATGCTTTTGACAACTTGAACAAGGGCAATGAAGACACCTGTTCGCCCTATCGCATCTTCGCACGTCACCAAAAAAGGACTTGTGTCCTGGTTGTTAATCAATACGTAATTACAAAAACGAATAAACTCGTGGGTTGATGAACTCGTAGGCTCTAAGTCAACCGAATCACGTGAGGCGATAGCTGAGTCGAATTTCCAGTCGGAGTAAAAAAGAAGTGTTAGGTTACGAGAAGATCCAATCTAAAACATAGCTGCCGATCAGTCCAGAATGGTCCACTGAAAAGCTTTAAAATGGAATCCTGACTTTCCCAACTTCCAAATGATAAGTTTTTCTGTTGACTGCTTGAGTGAAAAGTGAGGATGACGTTTTCTATTTATTTTTAAAAAGGAAATTGTTGCAAAAATCTAGCACTGAGAGTCATTGTTTAATGCTTTGCAATAATGTCGAAATAGAGAACACATATTTCGATAATCGTCAATCTATGAGCATTTTTTAGTCAAATTTATTCGCAAGTTAGATTTTTAGTCAATTCCAAAAAACATTTGAAAATTAAATATATAACAGACACTTATTATTTAATTTTGTTTTTGAGTCTCAAAAACTATTATGCGCGTCAGCTTGCGTGCTATTTTCTAAAATTTTCATAGGATTCAATAGAAACAAATTGAAACTTTTAGATCTGTCGCTTCTAAATGTGGCCCATTCAGTTGCTTTTTTGATTTAAGTTTCTGCAAAACATGGCCCAGGCCACAAAGCTTAACCAACCCATGAGATCGATATCTTACACAACTGCCAGAAAACGAAGAAAATGGATGCCTAATAAATTGAAACTTTTTTCCGACCCACTTGTTGTTCAGTCAATTTTGGCCGATCGATATTTTCATCGTAGAAGAGTTAAGACCGCTATCATTAGAAAGCCCATCATCCGTAGAACGTGGAATTAGAACATTTTTTCATTATCGTTTTACTTGGAGTTTTAAATTTTGTGAATAGTAGACGAAATTCCGTTGGAAAAAGTTGTTAGGTTTGTTAAAAAAAACGTGATAATTTTCACCTTTAAGGATAGAGAAGGCTTGCCGATTGGTTCTATCCGAGTCGTTTGGTTGATATTTTTTCTAGTTTTTTTTTTCAATTTGGACTTTTTAATCAAAAATGGCGCCAATCACGCATTTTTCTATCACAATTAGTGTAACAAAGCCAGAAATATACAGCTAACATCTGCTGTCACAATCTTTGAAAACTCAAAATCAGCTAGTTGTACTTTTGCTTCCTATAGTATTCCTCTGGAATTAAAATTTTGCAAAAATTTTTGGAAAGTTAACTCAAAAAATATTTAAAATGGTCAAATATTTCCGGTTTATTGAAATATTTCTTCCTCTAATTAATTTTTTTGCAAACATGTGCAGTATTTTATTCTTTTGTTAGACAGTAAACTCAGGGCTAGGTTAAGACACATCATATAGATTCTTACAATCAATAAATATTCGCATTATATTTGGGCGCGGCCTTTTCTTAAAATTTTTCGCATTTTTGTTTTTTACGTTAATTTCTGACTATAATGAATTTAAATCAAGTTTCAGTTAATGACACAACCTCTTAACAACAAAGGAGGCCAAATAATTGTACATTTTGTTTTCAGAGAAAACATAATTTTTTTAATGGCTTTGACAATCTGTTTTTGCAGGTTAAATTTTTTTTTGTTTTGCCTTCAATTGCATTCTGCATTCTTTTTGCAGCCTCATGACTTCGTTATAGAGTTCGTTATGAGCTAAAGAAGAATCTAAACTTTGCTCTCAGTTTTAATCCAATGTCTATAATATATATATTTTAGAGAAACCATCAGTGAAATCTTGAAGTTTGACAACTTTTTATGATATTCAAGTCCACTTGTTGATAGGTCCCAATATAGGCAGGGCAAAAGCTATTAGAAGTGGAGTAAATGAAAATGTTCATATTGAGTTTTACTCTTTATAGTGGTTTTATGTTTAACTAATAGTTTTTCTCTTTCAAACTACAAAAGCTTTGGGATTTTCGCAATTTTGCCCATATCTGAGGTTGTTATTTCCTCCGTGTTTGAAATATCCTATTGACGAAACATTAATTGGCAATGAAAGAATGCGCAGAGAACATTTTTAAAGACTTCAGTGAACAGGCTATACTTTCAACGGCTGCGAAACCGTTCTATCGACTTGTTTCAGATTTTTTTGCCTCTAATTGTCGTTTTTTGTTATCGTACGGCATGTAGTTGACAATCGAAAATCTGAACTGCTTCTACGGAAATTTAAGATTCTTTTTAGTGATCTCATTTTGGTGCTAGTTTTTATATGTTTTTTATAGAAAATATTTCTGTGCTCGCCGTTTTTTTTTTCGTCAATAAGTCACCTAGTCTCGTTAACGACAGACCTGACCAACTTTCTGTTGCTCCAAAAACTTTTTATGCTGCTATTTATGTTCCGACAAATGTCTCCCGAGATTAAGAAAGCGTTTTTGTAACAATTTTGAGAGTTGTTGTTACTTGTCAATATTTGAGGCTTGTCAATCAATTGTTGTCTTTCTCGCAAAGAATCGTTATTGAAGGCGCACTAAGCAGAAACTAAAACCTGTGTTTTTCAATTTATAGATTTCATTGGTTATCAATGTGTTTTGATGCGATCTCACTAAAAGAAGAACAACTGGCCTTTTGAGCAGCTGCAAGTTAATCATTTTTTCTGCTAAGTTAAAAAACTCATAGTTTGTTTGAATTTTTGAGAAATTCATTTCAATATTCAGTTGATTTCTGTGCCTCATAATTTTTGTACTTTAAATGTTAATTTGTTAAATCTCTGTAACAACAGGTGAGGTGACATCCTCATTCTAGTGAACAAGGTATATTTATTTTATTGGTTTTATAATCAACTAAAGGTTTCTAGGCTTTGGACTGTGCGCGTTTTCGTAAGAGAATTGCAATTTTCGGATTTATTCCCAATGCTGTCTTTTTCCCTTGCCAGTTTTAAAAAATATTGCATTGGTCCAACTGACGTTGCGAAACGCGATATAGGATATATTCAACGTTTTCCTTGAATAGCTTATGGTTTTAACGGTTGCAACACTGCTTTCTTGTTAAATTTATTTATTTTTTTTCGTTTTTGCCTTTCTTTTGTTAGTCGCCTGACAAATTATGGATAATGACAGGTCTCAATTGCTTCCTAAAGGTATAAATTAACTTTTTTATTGAGCTCAGTTGAAAGCCATTGGATTTAACTAATTTGTATTTGGTTGTTTTCAATATTAGAAGTGTATATTTGAACTTTGTCCTTTTTGCTCGTTCACGAGTCTCATATTATATCTAATGAAATAATAATTATTTTGTTTAGTTCAGGATCTTTCTGCTTCCATTTTTATATTGTTTTTTTGTTTCTTTTCTAAACAATGGACATCGAGTTTTGATCGTAACTTTCAGTTGCATTTATTTGATTTTTTATTTTTGTCTTGTCCAGTCATCTCAATAATGACAAGTCTCATCGGCCCCTAACCCAACATTGTTTTTTCACTTAGTTGTTTGCTTAATGATGTGTGAATTTTTGAAAATTTTCGATCTCTTCATCTCGCAGACAATTAAATCAAAACGTGAATGAGCGGCGTCCGAACATTATGTGCGAACGCACATTAACCAGCCTCCTTTTGTTATTAGAAATAAAATTCGAGCAATTCAATTTTGTAGTTAAAAAGCTAATCTACCTGCAACTTTAGCTGATTATTATCAATTTGGTATTTGTAATTTTGCTAACGTGGTCCACTTTTGACTGTTCTTTTTCTTTTTGTTGACCTCTATAAATTTTTTTTTACAACATTTTGTTTAATCAAACTTTTATTATCCACTGCAGTCGCTTGCTTTATTTCAATTGCACGAATATTGCAGTTTTTGGACAAAACTAGAGGGAGTTTAAATTAAAAAATTTCTTTTATAGGCAATTTCTCAGATCAGGTGTGCAGATTCTCCGGTTCTGACAAACAAAATAGAGTTGCTTTTACCAGTCATCGTTTTTTTAATCGCATTTGTTTTCTCAGATCTCATAATTCATAAAATCGAACATGATAAAGCATAATCTCGAAGAATTTTAACAGGAACTTGAAACACATATTTCTTGGATCACTCGTGTTAATATCTTGGCAAAATGTTATCACAGGAAAAACCAGAACAATTTCCTGTCAGAATTTGAAAATTTATGTTAGAGGACAAGGTGGGTAAGTAGCTTTTTGTGGCCTCATTCCGCTGTATTTCCGTTAATTATTATATGGAATGCAAAAAATGCTGCCATCGGGCACCAGGGGCGCGCAAGTTAAACTTTATGTGTGTTTGCTATTGGTATCATTTGGTTTCAAATCGATTTCATCTTTTCTTTTTAAAGAATGTGATAATAACCGGCCCGCATATATTTATTCTTTTTTATTTTTCACTTTTTTCTGCGTTGACTACATGTTGTGTACTGTGTTTTTCTTTGTTGACTATATTTATTACAAAAGTTTAATCAGAATTGAAAATTGGAAAGAGGTTCTTTCAATTAAAAAATACAATTGTTTTTTTTTCTTGTTTGTAGCGTGACGGTATGAAACATTAGTTTTTTCATCAATTTTTTTTTGATCTTTACGTATTCGATGCGACTTCGATGTTCAAAAATTTAGCGTTTAAATCTTTTTCGTGCGACCTCAGTGCGGTTTTTTCTCAGTGTCAGTCCTCTATAAGGTGGTTTCTATGTACATTGCGAGCTTGCATTCACTTACATGTTTTATTGTACTGCATCAATTGCCAGTTAATAAACCAACACCAGCTGAACTGTCTAACTTAAATCTTTCAAAATTGTGCTAAAACTTATTTTATGGTTCTGTTTAAATTATGAATTTTCTCTATCTTACCCTATCATGTTTCATCTTTCTTGATTATCTTTTCAATATCTTGTTGGCTGATATTTCAAATTCGTACATATCTTGAGGTTTTATCCACTAAGCCATATGAAGATCTTGTTAAGAGTTGTTGCATTTTAGTGTTCCTTACGAAGATGAGTGAAAATTTGGACTCTTGTAAGATCTTCTTCCAAGATAGGTTCCAGATTTCGACTAGGTCTTGCAAGAGTAAAATTTACGTGAAAACTCTTCAACCCTCATGAACACTCAAACCCTTATAAAGACAATTGGGACTCATAAATACTTTTCCAACAGACCTGTACACTCACATTTTGAGTCAGTTTTTCCCCTAGTTGATGGATAATAGGAGCCATGTTTAATTAAGTTTTAAACTTGAAATAGTTACCAGAAAAGAGTGAAGTTGTAGCTTGAAGACATGAAAGCTTTTCAATTGATGAGAGCAGGTCGTCTGCACTTTGTGTTCTCCATATTTCACACATTCGCCAGTTTCATTAGGCCAAAACAGCACTTGGGTTTTCTAAAGTAAACAGGTTTGTGGGTCAACCAGGCTAAGCCTACCGCTGTAATAACCGCTCAAAAATATAAGAATTGAGTCGAATATCATAAGTTTTTAGAGGAAATGCGATGAATTGAGGTGAAATTTATGACAATTTTAACCACCACGCTAGTCACCACAAACAAGAAAAAAAGACGAGTTCTTTTAAAAGGTATAGTGGAATTGTTCTCGAGCATAGTCATCGTGGTTGGTTGCTTCCACTTTTTAAATCTCGTGTGTGGAAAAGTCAATAGAAAAAAGCATAGATTTACGGAATGAACGCTGAAGAAAAACTACCTATTGAACAAGAAGAGTACAACAGCAAAATGAGTAGAAATTAGAAAAATATTATCCAACATTTTTCTTGCAGACATCCTGTTTGCATTCACCAAAAGTTGCAATTGCATTGAAATAACGAATTAGTAGCGGGCAAATCCGATTTAGATTAAGCAGCAGAGCAGGCTTCGTTTTGTTGCTAACTAATATAAGAAGATAAACATCTAGCTATCAACAGACAATATTAGGCCCCTAATCTGCCTTCACAAAAGACTATGCCAACAACGCGAATTGTTTAGGTTTAAATACTGGTTCAATAAATCAGTAAATCGTTTCAGTAGTCTCAAATGTAATAAAAGTTGAAAATAATTCAAAGTGAATACCTTCTGAATCTGTTTAATGGAAACCATATGCAGTGTTCCCTTTACATTAGAATCCATCATTTTTCTAGATGTTTCAATTTTAAAATTTTTTTCAAAATTTTTTTTGGTTGTTTTTACACTTTTCCATACCTCGGAAGAAAATCTTGGAAAATCCTCTCAAAACTTTAAATATCAATGTGATTTGAAAGTGGTTTGAGACCCGCGCATGAATCCAGTAGTAATCGGACAAAATTCATCAAATAATTGTTACCAAACTTGAGAGGGTGGCGTACTTGTGGACTAAATGTCTACTGGCAGTAGGCACAACAAATTTTGACGCCAATTATTAGCGTTCTCATGTTTTCGTCACTCAATGGGTGAGGGCATCAAACTAAAAACCAATTGACTATGGTGCTTGCGCGAGCAACTTAAAAGGGGCTCAATTTGAAAAGATCATCGACCGAAAAACAACAAAACAACAGTATGTATCCAGAAGAAAGCCCTGTAGCTTCGGTAATTCCTCCAATCAAAGGGTTTTTTGTTCTGAGCTGACCTAAGTGGGGAGAACAAAAGCAAACTGTAATAGAAGCCACATCGTGTTGTAAAGAAAGGAAACGGAATGCTGATATTAGATTAATTAAACTGCTAAATTGTTTTGTTGATGACTGAAATCATGAAAACCAAGTTAATTTTCAATTCAGTTAATTATTTGTTCGATTATACTATTTAGAACTTTTCCGTAAAACTTCCGATCATACTATTTAAAGTTTTTCTTTCGACAAATTTTTTGCCTGCAAATTTTTTGCAGGAACGTGCAATTTTTAATCATAATGAACGATTCATGTATGATTTGAATTTATTGAGAAAGAGGACCAAAGTAGACTCTTATTATATAGTTGTTTAAATAGTATCTCGCTGCGAGATTCAGTTCTGTTGAGATAATCTTGCAATATGACCATACCAGCTCGAATGCGTTCGGAATGTGATGCAAGTGTAAAACTATCGAACTATCAAAGTCATATAATCACTTCTATTTATCATTAGTTATGTTGAATCAGTGAAACTCAACAACTGCTCGAGCAATCGAAAAAAAAATCTTACGTTTTCACTTTCACTTGGGTTAGACATAACAACAATGGTTTTCACCCGTTGTTGCCAAGCCATAGTCCAGAAGTTAGCCGTAGTGTCTTCAAGGGGATTTTGTGCAGCTATGAACCAGGATTTATTATCAATTGTGCTCTGGTTATCTTGTATAGCGTCTTCTAGATTCTGATTGGTCAATGCTAGTCTGATGTGACTGGCATTTATGTAATCGTTCATTTCGTTTTGAAGAACAACGCGTGTTGAATCATCTAAAGAAGAGAATTGCGATAATTAACTTTTCCAGTAATATTTTGTTCTATCCCTTCATTTTTAGTATGCCCCTCGCCCGTCTCTCTAAATCCCCCTCGTCCCTCTATATCCCCCATCCTTTAGGGACGGCCCAAAAATCGATTTCCCCTCCCTTTGTTAGGGTCAAAAAGAGCGTTCAGTTTTAGTTAAACGCATGATTGTTAAAGCGTCCACAACCGTTACTCGCTCTAGCATATAAGTGTCAGATAATGTGGGGAAGACCTTTTTAAAAATTTTCAAGTAATAATATTTTGTAAGCTTACAGGGAAGTATATCCGAATATCTGTTGCGTGATGAATTGTTCCCTAGAGCTCCAATGCTCTGGGTTTCTACATTGTTGCACTGAGGGATGTCCTGAAAAAAAACGTTAACAGTTTTCAGACCTTCTATGTAAGGATGACGTAAAAATTTTGTTCTAATTGAAGATGACGAAATTGCTATCCGACCACACTTATGGTGTTCAGTTACAGCATTAACTATTAATTCAGAGGAAAAAGCGGTAACATTGCAAAGCGGGAAATGATCTCTGGTGTGGTTCCTGATATATCAAATGATGAAACATTCTTGCAATCAAGTCATCAAATCACATTCTTTCTCAATCAAAGATAATGAGAAATTGTGCACTTCTTTGCAGATGCATCAATTTTTTAGAAAAAAACAAGTATTCGTATTGATTGGTGATAAATGGGAACAGAGAAGAGCCACCTGTAAAACTTTTTTTGCATAATAAAGGTTGAAATTTTACCTTAATTGTTGGAGACTTCTAGATCTCAACAAGGAAATTTCTTTATGAAATTTAATATTCAAGACCCTACGAGTGTCATCTGATAAGGCGCACTCATCACAAGTGTCATGTTTTCAATTGTAGATTTTGGAAACTATATACATGTTATATAAAATACTACAAATCTTTCAATGTCATTGGGTTTTCCAAAATTCGTCTGAGTTACTTTAGAGCTCCAATGAGCATTTGAGTTTCATAAGTGCAGACACCAAAGAAGAATTGAAAGAATAAAAGAAAACAATGATTATGCAATTAACTTAAGGACATGGAAAGATATAGACGTAATTAGGAGCGCATACCGGTGCCAAAATTTGGGTTAAATTTACTCCCATTTGTAACCAGATCTCACTCACTTTTCTTATCCTAATACATTTTACGTGTGAAAAGTACTTACAAACTTTGTGGATGAAAAGGCTCTGCCCTATATATAAATTCAGGTCAATGAAAGTTTTAAGTGGAATGCACTTTCCGCCGCAAACTACTTTTTTGCGGAAGCGCATTCCGCAATATTGCGTAATTAAATTTCAACTAATTGAAATATAATCCCTGATTTTAGTAATAAATGATGATAAAAGTGCTTTAATTGTATCTTCCTGTGCGCTGCGCGCACACCGCTTCACTTCGATATTGATTCATCTCAAAAAAGAATAAAATTTTGCGAAGCACCCTTGCCGCCTAACGTAACAACTAATCATATATATGGAAGTTTCTTCCATATTAGGTCAATTAATTGCCTTGTGAATATATTCCAAACCAATTTGCTCAATATATGTTGATGTTCTCCGAAACCAAATTTTAAAACACGATTTTCATACGAGTTTCACGCGATCTCTATACGATTTCCACACAATTTTTATAATACAATTCTTTGTAGTGTTAGCTTTTGTTCAGAGAAAATAGATTATCACTCAAGTCACTTCTTTTCAAATAAACAACCTTTATTATAAAAGTTGTTGCCAGCCGTTAAATTGAGGTGGCTATTTGTTTGTTACTAGCATTTAATTGACAGTGAAATATTTAAATTGATTTCTGGCAACCAAAGCAAAAAAATGTATTACAAATAGTCCACCATGGTTATGTTGCCTTCTATGAAAAAACATATTTCTTTGGTCGATTCTGCACGGCGATTGAATAAAAAATGAGAGGCGCAGATTCTAAGCCTTGATTGCCTGTAGAAGTTTTTGGTAGAGCTCTTCAAAAATTCACTGAGCTTTGAAAAACTAACTGTGATAGGTGTAGCAATACCTTGTTTTTTCGAAGTATCTTGGGCTAAGAAACTGAATTTTGAACTATTCAAAGTTTTAGTTTTAAAACTTACAACTAATTGACAAGGTGGAAATTTATTTTCACGGCAGAATTCGGAATTCTACTAAAAAACTTGGGAGTGCTTTTTGTAACCAAGGGGTGGCAAAAGTTTTTAATCACTGCCAAAAGTATTATGGAGCGAACTGGTTCCAAGAAACAAGTTACAATTTTGCTTGTACTTTCCACAGAGAGCAAAAAAAGCTTCTTGTCTGGCCTTTTTAAGGATTTAATTAGAAACACATTTATTAGTCAATGCCAATCAGAAACAAATTATCCGATGATTTAGGAGGTTTTCCTGAACTATCATACCGAAAGACTTGCACATTATAAATTGAGACTTATAAATCTACAGTTCTCAATTTTAATCACAGTTTCGGTCACTCAATTTTGGCCGGTCAACGAAGAGAGTTGTGAGTGGTATCATTAGAAAACCCTTCCAGCGTAGTAAATACTACTGAAAAGGTTCTTTCGAATTTCGCTTTTTGTGTTCAAATTTTCCGTATTTTTGTTCAAATTTTCCATATTTTTCAAATTTGTCTGCCAAGTTTGCACGATAGCATTGTTGGTATTTTCTCCTTGCAAAAAAAGTGTGTTGTTGAACTGTGTGACCCAATTTCTTGACTAAAATTTCTGCTAAAAATTTCAAAATACAACCTTTCTTTATCAAAATTGGCACTAAATAAGGTTCTCTTACACTTTGTTTACATTTGCCGGATTAAAGAGACCAAAAATGCAAACACAATCTTCGTTAACTCCAGTGAGGGCTAATTGTAATTGCGCCTTCTTTGAGAGTGTTCCTGAATTAGTTTTTTTCGGTGTTTTTGATAAATTGACTCGATAGCTATCCAAAATGCATTAATCAGTTGTGATATAATGACATATTGGACAAATTATACATACTCAAACATTTGGCACAAATACCTGTTCCTAAGGAACGAGCAATATCAAGACTAATTGGTCTAATTGTTGTTTTTTCCAGTCCGAAAACACTATTCGGATTGTCATCAGCTGCGTCGCTGTCTTTTTAAGAAATTTTTTGCAAATTTCACTTTTTTATGAAATTAACAGAACAAAAAATTTCATATCAAAATCTATTAATAACAAGATTATTTGGCGTCCTATGATCGTTTTGACTTTTAATAGTACTTGCTTTCAAAACAAAAATTAAGTTATTGAGCGTTGCCACATATTTCTCCTTTTGGTCAGCTTGTATCTAAAAGTCATCAGAGTCAGGTGGCAGCGTCTTTATAACGGATTAAGAGTTAATATTTTTGCGGTTTTTTGTTTAACTAACAGTTTTTCGGCTCTGATACTACAAGTTGTCACAAAAAACATTTGATTTGTGGACGGACAATTTTCCATCAATTAGGTTTTTCTTGTCTTCTTTAATTTTTGACAAACCAAATATCATTTTATTTGCGTTTAATAAGGTGAAACAATTGAATGATGCATTTTTCAGTTTTCTCAGCAATTTGATTAATCTTTCAGCGGCTTCAATTCAGTCTTCTTGAAAAATTTAGTTTTTTGTCTTTATTTGTCGTTCTTTTTGTAGTGTAATGAAAGATTTTGGAGACTTACAAGTGTATTGGACTTCTCAAATATTCGTTGAAAGCTAAAGTTTTTCAAGGCCCCGAAAATCAAACGTTTTGAAAAATATATGAACGTATTTTTTGACATTGCGCTTTGCTTTTCTTTGCTTGTAATACCTAGTCTCAAGCTAGCTCGTCGATGTCACTATTATTGTTGAATGAGTGCACAATTGAACAAGTCTAAGGATTTTAGTGAATTGTTTATTGTTTTAACGGCTTCATCACTGGTTTTTCTCAAAAAAATATATTTTTGTCTCTGTTTGTTTTTTTTTTGTTGTAGATGTATGACATACTCTTATTATTGACAGATCTCATTTTTTTTTCATTTTGAAAAAAAAGGAATTTGTTTAAAAGAAAAGATTTCTTTTAATAGCTAAAAATTGAAGTAGGTAATAATAACTTAGTTTGAAGTTAATTTTTCTCAAAAAAAACAAACATTTTTTGAACTTTGCCGTTTTTGTTCTCTTTTGTCTCTTTGATACATAGTTTTATTAATCATGGATCTCATGTCATATTTTTGATTTCACAAAATACGCAGTTCATGGTATTTTTTTATAAGGCAATAGAATATTGTTTTGATTAAATCATCTAAGTTTCACAAGTGCAGACACCACAGAAAAACTGAAAGAATAAACGAAAACAAAGATTACGATTATGCAAATAACTTCAGGAGACGTGAAAAAATACAGACTAAATTACGAGCTCCTACCGTTGCCAAATTTTTTATTAAATTTACTCTCATTTGTAACAGGATCGCACTTTTCTTATCATAATACATTCTCCGCGTGAAAACTTTTTACAAGCTTTGTGAATGAAAAGGCTGTGCCCTATATGGAAGTTCCATTCACTGTAAGTTTTAAGTGAAATAGACTTTCCGCTGTTAAATACATTTTCAGAAGCGCATTCCGCAATAATGCTTCCTTAAATTTCAACTAATTGAAGTATAATCCCTCATTTTAGTAATAAATGATGATTAAAGTGCCTTATTTTTATCTTCCAAGGCCCTTCGCGCAAACCACTTCACCAGATAATGCTCCATCTCAAAAAGTTTTTGAGATGGAGCATTATCGTTTTTGTGAAGCACCCTTGCCGCCTAACGTTTTTGTGTAGCGCACTTGCCGCCTAGCGTAACAACTAATAATATATATGGAAGTTTCTTCCAAATTAGGTCAATTACATAATTTATATAATACAATTCTTTGCATTGTTCGCTTTTCTTTCAGAGAAAATAGATAATCACTCGTGTCACGTCTTTTCAGATAAACAATCTTAATTATAAAAGTTGTTGCAAGCTGTTAAAATGAGGTGGCTATTTGTTTGTTACTACCATTCATTTGTCAAGGAAATTTTTAGAATGATTTCTGGCAACCAAAGCAAAAAATAATGTACTACAATTAGTCTACCATGGTTATTTTGCCTTCTAAGCAAAAACATCTTTCTTTGATCGATTCTGCCCGGCGATTGGATAAAAAATGAGAGGTGTAGATTCTAAGCTCTGATTGCCTTTAGAAAGTTTTGGTAGAGCTCTTCAAAAATTCACTGAGTTTTTAAAAACTAACTGTAATAGGTGTAGCGATACCTTGTTTTCTTGAAATATCTTGGGCGAAGAAACTGGACTTTGAACTATTTCCAAATTGTCAAAACTAATTGACAATTTGGAAATTTATTTTCACGACAGAATCCGGAATTTCACTAAAGAACTTCGCATTTCTTTTTGTAACCAAGGGGAGGTAAAAGTCTTTGACAAATCCCATAGGTATTTTGGAGCGAACTGGTTCTAAGTAACAAGTTACAATTTTGCCTGTACTTTCCACAGAAAAATTTTGTTTCTTTTTGTTCAATTTTTCCGTATTTTTGTTTAAATTTTCAGTATTTTTCCTTTTTTTGCCAAGTTTGCACGATAGTATTGCTGGTTCTTTCTTCTTGCAAAAAAAGTGTGTTGTTGAAATGTGTGACTCAATTTCTTGACTAAAAATTCCGCTAAAATTTTCAAAATATAGCCTTTCAATATCAAAAACGGCAATAAATAAAGTTCTCTTACACTTTGTTTACATTTGCCGGATTAATGAAACCAAAAATGCAAACACAGTCTTTGTTAACTCCACTAAGGGCTAATTTTAATTGCGCCTTGTTTGAGAGTGTTCCTGAATTATCTTTTTTTGTTGTTTTTGATAAATTGACTCGATAACTATCCAAAATGCATTAATCAGTTATGATAAAATGATAAATTGAACAAATTATCCAAACTCATAACATGCGGAACAAATACCTGGTCCTAAGAGACGATCAATATCAAGGTTAGTTTTGATCTAATAGTTGTTTTTTCCAGTCCTTAATTAATTCTTATTGTGATCAGCTGCGTCGTTGTTTTTTTTAAGAAACTTATGCAAATTTTATTTTTTATATTATTAGAAGAACAAAAAAACTCTCATCAAAACCTACTAATAACAGGAATATTTGGCGTCCTATGATCGTTTTCAATTTTAATAGTACTTGCTTTCAGAACAAAAATTAGATTATTGGGCATTGCCACTTATTTTTCGTTTTGGTCAGCTTGTTGCAAAAGGTCATCAGAGTCAGGTGGCAGCATCTTTATAACGGATTAAGAGTTAATATTTTTGCGATTTTTTGTTCAACTAACAGTTTTTCGGCTCTGATACTACAAGTTGGCACAAAAAACTTTTGATTTGCGGACGGACAATTTTCCATCAATTAGGTTGTCCACAATTGAACAAGTCTAAGGATTTTAGTGAATTGTTTATTGTTTTAACGGCTTCAACACCGGTTTTTCTCAAAAATATTTTTTTTCTGTATTTGTATTTTTTTTTGTAGTTGTATGACATATTCTGATTAATGACTGATCTCAGTTTTTTTCATTTTGAAAAAAGGGGTTTTTAAGTTTTTCATGTAATAGCTAGAAATTGAAGTAAGTGAAAATAGCTTTCTTTGAAGTTAATTGTTCTCAAAAATACAAATATGTTTTTTAACTTTGCGTTTTTGTTCTCTTTTGTCTCTTTGACACCTAGTTTTATTAATCATGGATTTCATGTCATGTTTATCGAGTTCACAAAATGTGCAGTTGATGGTATTTTTTAAAAGGCCGTAGAATATGGTTCTAACGGTTTTGACTTCCCTCTCTCCCAAAGTTTAACTGAATTTTTTGTTTTGTCATTGTATTTGTTGTTTGTTTTTGTAGACGTACGTCGTATCCCGGATAAATACAAATCTCAATGTCCTCTTATAGAATTATGAATGACCATAAAACTATATAAAGGTTTCGGTCGGTACATATCAGTTTGATTATTTGAAGTTATCTATTTGCAGAAAACGTGAAGGCTTTTCTTTTGATTATGCCATTTTGTGTCGTCTTGTTTCCGAGTCTCATTAAGTACTGCTGCCATGTTCATTCTAGCTAAATACTAATTGATTTGTTTAATATAGGTTTTGATTTGACGCTATTTGACTTTTTATTTCGACATTGAGTGTTGCATATAAATAATATTTGTTTGCCTCGTCTCGTATCGCTTATATTTGCAGGCCGCATGAGCCCTCTAATGTGAAATTTTTTACTTAATTAAGTGATTTGAGTTGAAAGCACTTTTTTTAATTCATACACCAATTTTTTTGAACAATATTTGAATTTTTGAATGTTTTCTGTCTCATCCTCAATAGGTAGACATTCGAGCCAAAAATGTTTATGAGCAGGGTCGGACAATAATGAGCGACTGCAGAGCCTCCTTGATGGTTTGTCAAAAATAAGTTTTTGATCAGTGTTGTGAGTTGAAGGTGAGGTTGCATTAAAAGTGTAGCTATGGTTTATCTCACCTTAAACGCTTCAAGTAAATTTCCAGATGCGATGCTGTTTTTGAGTTGTGAGATCTTCTCAAAAAGTGATTCTCCAGAGTACAGACTACTGTCACCACCTGGGCTCACGAGAGGCAAACTAAAAATGAGGCGAATGCAGAATTTAAACGGTTCCAGGTTGGGCGCCCCGATCGAAGAGACCTCTGGTCAGAAGATCCCAGACCAAAGTGACCTCTGGCCGGACTTGAATCGGTCCAAATTTGCGTGCGGTCGAACTGCCCTCGAAGCAACTACTGACCAGATCGTTTTAGACCATAATGACCTCTGATTAGACTGGTTCAAGAATAATAGCAATATGAAGTTCCCAGATCACACCCCTATGTTGTGTTATAAAAAAAAAAAAGAACATTGTTAATTTCCTCTGGTACACATAAGTATAAAAAGCAAATGGTAAAAGAGGCAATGTAAAGTTAAGAATATAACATTATGTAAAATTATAAAATCATTAAATTACTTAACTAAAAATTTGACCTTACATTATTAAAAAATGGCCTAAAATGCGAACATAAAATGTTCTCACAATTTTATATGTACATCGTGAAGATTAAAAATTAAAATTAAAATCTAATGCTCTCAATATCATCTTTAATATCAGTTACTTTTGGGTCCTTCAAAAATTCTTTCCAAAAATATTCTTTCAGTTGTTTTTTTAAGTAAGCTTTCGATGTTGTTTTCAGTCTAATATTAGAAGGCAGACTATTATAAATTGGAATGGCTTGTGCAATAAAAGAATCAGTTAAAAACTTATTGTTCTTTCTTATATCGAAAGTTACTTTTTTCGACCTGTCATGTTGTTTTATTCTCATGGTAGAGAGAGGTTCAATTTTATACGCTGGAAGATCGTTGCTGAGTAAGCGAATAAAATATTTTGAGCAACGATATTTCAAGAGAAAAGAAACTGGTAGTATTTTGTTGCGAAGTTTGAGATCTGTAGACCGATCGTATTTTCTCCTATTAAAAATGGATTTTATTCCCCAATTCAATTGTTTTTCTAAAGTTGTGAGTAATGACTTTTGCAACCCTATCAGAATTAGAGCGGAATAATGTAGATGACTTATAACTATTGCATTAAGTAATAAGACTTTCGTTTTCTGTGGTAAACTTTTACTTAGTGTATTCAAAACTTTTATTCCACAAGCCATTCTCTGAAGAACCTTTTTCACTTCTCCATCAAATTTTAGTTTGCTGTCTATAATTACGCCAAGATACTTCACACTATTTGATTCTGCTATTCTTTCATTGTCAACATTCAGAACAGTATTTGTTAACCTCTTCCTGGTGCTGAACACAATATATTCTGTTTTTTGTTTGTTCACTACTAACTGGGACTTTGCAAAAAAATCAATAATTTTTGAGATGTTATGTTCAAGTTTTGCTTTTGCCGATATTTCATCAGTGTCGGATGTAAAAAAAAAGTGTCGTCTGCGTACTGTACAACCGTGCAATCCTCTTCAACAATCTTTGCTAAATCGTTGACGTAAATGTTAAATAATAGAGGTCCTAAAATAGTACCTTGTGGAACTCCTCTCTTCAAATTTATCCAGTCCGATTCAATTCCATTCAGAACAACTCTTTGCGTTCTTTTACTCAAATAATTCTCTACTAAATTGGTAGCATGTTCGTCGAAACCTATATTTTCTAGTCTCCGTAACAGTATTTTGTGGTTTATAGAATCAAAAGCCTTTGAAAGATCTAAAAACGCCCCTGTAACATTTTTTTTCTTGTTGAGTTCTAATCTTATTTGTTCTGTCGATTTCAGGATAGCATCAATTGTTGAAATTTGTTTTCTATAACCAAATTGACTAGCCGACAATAATTGCTCCCTTTCGAGGAAACTTGTGATTTGTGAACTGAACGCCTTTTCAAAAATTTTTGACAAAGCAGAAGTGACAGAAATAGGTCTATAATTGAGTGGGTCTTCGGGATTCCCTTTTTTGAAGAGTGGAGTTACACAAGCTTTTTTAAGATCTTCTGGAAATTTTCCTTCTGTAATGAATTGATTAATGAGATAACATAGTGGTTCCGCTAGCGCTGCTTTAGCATCTTTTATTGCCCAAGCTGGTATTTTTGAAGGACCGACTGGTTTACTTGTATTCAAAGAATCTATGAGCACATTTGTTTCCTTGGTTGTTATATATCGGAAATTGAAACACTTTCTCGGAGCAGTTTTAGGAGGAATGTTGTTTGTTTGTTGCAAGCCAATAAACTCTCCTAGAGTCGAAAATCTGTAATTTAGAAGATTTGCGATTTCCATGGGCTTTGTTATCTTATCACCAAAACTGTTTAATAAAGATTGAATTCTTGCTTGAGTCTTTTCTTTATTACGAAGATCTTGAATGAATTTCCATCTGGCTTTTTCACTGTTTAACTCCATAAAACTTGAAAGAAGTTGTTTTTCTTTTTGACGGATTAAATCATTTTTAGTTTCATCATCGCTAATTCTTGAAAACTGTCTTTTTGTTTCCTCAGATAACCATTTTTCTTGAAGCAAGAATTTTGGTTTATCTGTTCTAATATAACAGGTTTTAATTGGAGCATGTAGTGCTAATGCTCTTTCAATAATTCTTTGAAATTCTAATAACATCATATCTCCTGTCACTGCACCGTAAAAGTGTCTCCAGTCCGAATTTTTAATAAAATTTTGGAATGCTATGGCTGAATATTTTTTTTTGTCAAAAAACTTTTTCTTTGTTGTTTTTGATTTTAGCATCACAGATTTAAGAACTGTGATTGTTGCAAAATGATCAGTTTTCAAAATAGTATCCGCTACTATGCCAGTTTCGAAATCGTCTGTTATGATATAATAACATCCTCACACAAACATTCTGAAGAGGGGCTGTTCGTGTATTCCTGGTTGGTAAGGGTTTGTTTGTGTTAGTTGAGGGGCGGGGGTATTTATATTTAGGTAGAGGGGGATTCACTTGTTATATGCATATGTATATGAATATGTATATGTAGATGTATGTGTGTATGCATATTTGTATGTGTATTGATGTGCATGTATATGTATAGTCTATATTGGTATTATACATATAATACAATATAGAGGTGTGGGCTGAGTGCTCCATATTACTATCACCTTCCAGACCATTGTCCAGATTTTGATGCTACCCTGATGCAAACCGTTGCTTTGTCCAGAGTATAGACAAAGGATACCCCTTTGGGAAAATCAATAACAGTTTGACGTCTTTTCCTGCTCTAACTAATCCATGCTTTGTGGTGGAGATCGCACGAGATACTGCCCGTCTCTTCCTTCCCAGGTTGAGGTTCAGACCCAAATTGAGCTATGATTAGACTATCCAGACTTAAAAGACCTCTGATCAGATCTTTCAGACCGAACTGACCTCTGATCAGACCTAAATCAGACCATGGCCCAGACTAATTTGCACTCAAACTGCTGTCCAGACCCTGTAATTTCGGTCTGGGAACACACGAGTGTGTGTTCGGGTGGGTCTGATCATAGCTCAATTTGTGTCTGGACCTCAACCTGGGTTGCACGTACACATGCATAGAGTGGTCCGAACTGCTCTCGAACCTCCGTGATCTCGAAGTAGAAGTCTCAAACCAAACATCCTCACACAAACATTCTGAAGAGGGGCTGTTCGTGTATTCCTGGTTGGTAAGGGTTTGTTTGTGTTAGTTGAGGGGCGGGGGTATTTATATTTAGGTAGAGGGGGATTCACTTGTTTGTTGAGGTCGGGTTGGGGGGGGGGGATTGTAGAGGGGTGGTGTTAATTGTGGAGTTTTATCGAGGCGCGCAGCTTATGAGTGGGGTAGCATAAATACATAGATTTTATTGGAGTCGATTAAATCTTAGCTCAGGCTGACTGGGGTTGAGAGTGGTGCGCGTAAATTGAGATCTTTCAAATAATTCGGGTTATGAAACTCTGCATAAATACTTTTCGCTGAAAATACCAGACATTACATTGAATGGCTTTTTCCGATTGTTTGGTTTGCTCACTGAGAGTTAAATTCAAATGATTTCACAAAAGCAACAAAAAATTAGCTCAAGTAGTTTTTGATCCGATTAATCAAGCCAAAGAAATCAAGGTTAGATCAAACGGTTGCATTAATTTTCAGCATTATACAATCTTAACAAACCATATGTGCTGCTTGATAAAGAAAACGGTCTCTTTTAAGACTTTGATATACTAATTTGCTGATAGGAAAGTACTAATTTTATTCAATTAAGTTTTGGAGCACACGTGCCATATTTTTACATAATGATATACTATGTAATTGCACGGGGGGGGGGGGGGGGGCATAACGTACCGGGGGCACAAAACGAAAAGATCTAAATTCTAAATTAGGATACCTGCTTCTATAGTGAGGACCCTGAATAACTAAATTGGGCCGGAAGTTGGGCTTCAAACGCATAGGAAGCTGCACTAAAATAGTTTTTCAAGCGCTATTACATTCTAATCTATCTGCTCTCACTCCCAAAGCAAAAAAATGTAATACAAATAGTCTATCATGGTTATGTTGCCTTCTATGAAAAAATGTCTTTCTTTGGTCGATTCTGCAAGGCGATTGGTAAAAAATGAGAGGCACAGATTCTATGATTTGAAATCCTTTAGAAATTTTTGGTAGAATTTTTTAAAAATTCACTGAGTTTTGAAAAACTAACTGTAATAGGTGCAGGGATACCTTGTTTTTTCGAAGTATCTTTTGCGAAGAAACAGAATTTTGAACTAATTTAGTCTTAAAATTGCAGCTAATTGACAAAGTAGAAATTTATTTTCAGGACAGAATCCGGAATTCTACAAAAAAAACTTGGGAGTACTTTTTTGTATTCAAGGGGAGGCAGAAGTTTTTGACTACTGCCAAAAGTATTATGGAGCGAACTGGTTGTAAGAAACAAGTTACAATTTTTCTTCCACTGTCAACAAAGAGCATAAAAATTTTACTGTCTGGCCTCTTTTGATAATCTAATTAGTAACACAATTATTAATCAATGCCAATTATAAACAAATTATCCGATGATTTATGTTTTCATGAATTATATGACCAAGAAACTTGCACATTATAAATTGAAACCCATAAATCTACAGTTCTCAATTTTGTTCAAACAGTTTTGTTCACTCGAGATACTGCCCCGTCTTGTCTTTGTACGTACACATAGAGAGTTCAAAATTGCTGCGGCGTTGTTTACGTTTTTTGAGGGGCGTGGGTATTCAAGTTAAAGTATGGGGGTGTATTTGTTTGATGAGATGAGGTTGGTGGTTTAATTATAGAGGTGGGAGGTGAATTGTTAAGTGGGGGAACATAAGTACTTAGATTTCAAGGAATCAATTAAATCTCAGGCTTGGGCTGATTGGGGTTGAGAGTGGTGTGCGGAAAAAGAGATCTTTCAAATATTTTAGGTTGTGAAATTCTGCACATATACATGCCGCTGCAAGAAACAGACATGGCATTGAATGGTTTTTTCCAATTGTTTGGTTTTGTGTTCACTGAGAGTTGAATTCAAATAATTTTACAAAAGAAATAAAAAATAGTTCAAGTAGTCTCTGATTCGGTAAATCAAGAAAAAGACATCAAGATTGGATCAAATGGTTGCATTAAATTTCAGCATTATACAATTTCTATCAAACCATATGTGCTGCTTGATAAAGAAAACGATCTATTTTAAGACTTTGTTATACTACTTTCCTGATAAGAATGTACTGATTTTAATCAACGAAGTTTTGGTGCACACCTCAAAAAATATAAGGCAGTTTTTAATATTTTAAGATCTAATTAGACGTCAAATACAATTTAACCTTGTATAATTTAACCATTTTCACATAATTCTACATTTCCTTCTTATCAATTTATATGCGAGCAATTCATTTTACTATTTAACTGTTCAAAATTTTCACAAGATTTAAATAGGACTGATATTCAAACGCGGATTTACAAACTCATTTGTCATAATTCTCTGCTAAATTTGCTGCAATTTTCGTGGCTTGCTTAGGACATATTAGCGCAGATAGTTGGTCGAATCAAAAATCCAGATCTCGATTTTCATTACTAGGAAGTCATAGCAGGCCCAGTCTTAGATAATATCCCACCCGAACTCGAAACAGTTTCACTGACATAATCAATAATTTTACTGACAGTATATTCACTCTAGCTTGTTAAAATAACCAACAAATTAACCCGCCTGAAGAAAACTATATAAAAAAAGAATATTAGGGACCAATTCCACCGAACTATGCAAAAGTTTCCCTTTTTGTCTTGAAATTGACAGTGTCGCAATGTTGTTTGTTTGCTGCCTAATTTGAAGTTCTACTTAGATACTTAGAGGTCATGCAGAGGTCAAACAAGAAGTCATATGGTCAAGTAATTTCAGAGATTAGATGGAATTCAATTTAATCAAAATGGAATCGGAAAAAAAGTAGTGATTTCTGTGTAGCCAAGCGTTACTCTCGGAAATTGTCTCGGTTGTTCCTATATGAGTTGATTTCCTCCTCTACTTCCAATTCAATTCAAAAAATACCAAACTTGTAAAGGGAAAAGGGTATCTAAAAATTTTTGGATTTTTTTTCGTTTCTGCCCCAGCTTAATGGGCGCGTATTATTTGCACCCCCCGACGCACGTGCCGTATTTTTCCTAATTGATATACTGTGATATTGAAAGTTCTCTCTAACGGGGGGAGTCATAACGTACTGGGGGCACAAACGGAAAAGGTCCAAATTCTAAATTAAATTACCTGCTTCTATAATGAGGACCCTGAATAACTAAATTGCCCCTGAATAGGGAGTTTTCAAACACATAGGAAGCTGCACTAAATTAGTTTTTCAAACGCTATTACTTTCTAATCTGTTGATTACCAGAATTTTGGATTCAATTTTTAAATTCGATCGACTCCTTGAATTTGTTTCTTTCGCGGGACCTATTATCTTTTTGTTTATACTGTTACGGTAACAGATGGTTTAAGGGGATAAACCGGTAAGTATAGGTTCGGGGTTTGGATACAGTAGGTCTGGGTTCGAGTTTACTAGGAAGAGATTATGGAATGGTTGGTACATGTTGGGGTTTTAGCATCACAGGTCCTGTCATGGCTGGCACCGCTACAAATTCAGGTAATGCATCAGATTCAGTAGTTACATGGGTATTTTCGTCAGTTAGTTTTGGTACAAATAAAGGAGAAAATTTGATATATGATCAGAACAACTATTGGGAACACTTTACCGAACCTCAAACGGATACGTATAAGGAGTCTTGCTCAAATCACCTAACTTTTTTGGTTTCATCGAGGAATTGCGCCCCCTGAAATAGAATCCTAGTTTGTTGTTGCCGCGAAAAAAAATGATGAAAAAATATGTTATTTAAGTTCTTTAGCTAATCGTGAAATCTGCAATCAATATTCCAATGAGCATTGACAAATATCTTGATCTATGAAAAACAAACAGTTTTTTGGACTTCTCTAGAAGTCAAAACATGAATTGCTTGAAAAAAGGAATAACTTCATTGAACGTTAGAAACCTTCCTCATGACTATTATGACTTCATTGTAAGCTTTCTGAAATCAATTTGACCCTCTTTGAAGTTGCCAAAAAACATAGATTGATGTATGCAATGGCTATTACTTGGAAGAAATGGACAACTAATTGAACGGTTTGCAAAAGTAGCTGGTAGATTTTTAAAGTTTCTCAAAATTTATAATAGCTATATCTTTAAACAATATCGTCGCACAATCAGCCAAATGGTGCCAACGAGACAAATCATCAGCTGTCGATACTCAAAAAAACATTGAATTGTGCAGCAAAAAAGACAAATAGATTCATTGAAAAACTCCCAGACCCATCAGCACAGAAAATCGTTTTTAAGTTGCAGTTAAATTAGCTGACACATCAGTACAATTTCTGGAGGACTTTATTTTTTGACGTCTACTCTAATGTCAAATTTTGTAATTAAAAGGTTGGGTTGCTCCTACCATGACATTGTTTAGAACAGAAAACGGCAAATCCATCAAAATATATAAAAATGATATCGTCTACTTATAATGTTTTTCACGAAGAGCGTGTCCCTTCTATTATATCCCGCAGTTGTAAATGACAAAAAAAATTAGCATGGACCTCCTAAACGAGTTCAAAATAAGATTCAATGACTCAATTGTGATAATTAGACACTAATCAACAACCTATTAGTCTTTTTTAAGATTCAAATGTTTACTGTAGTTGACAACACGCATTTCTCGATACCAGTCATTAAAACATACTTTTCATCCATTAAGAACCAAAAATTCCTATCAATCATGGGAATGTTTGATGTTGGTTTTACAGATGTGAAGTTTGATGTCGCCGCCACACTCACAAAAACTCACGAAACCCCAACAGCTTAGTCTGGAACAACCAAAAATTGCCAGCACTACTTCCGAAAAAAGCAAAGGCTTTCAGTCACATGGACGGAAAAGAGCTCAAAATTCTAACCTTTGATTCGGAATAAAGCTGTTGGCGATTGTAGATCAAGCCGTTGCTTTTGATCCTTGAACCAAATAAACATTAGTTAGAGGGACCAAATGCCCATCTTTCTATGTTTAAACCTCATGGTGAAATGGTCTTTAGAAAACTTTATCTAGTCAAGGCATATCATTATTTCTTAATTCAGCCAGATGATAATTAAAATGCAGCGTGAAAAACAAATTTGATTAATTCAATTTTAATAGAGTACCGTTTAGATCAAAAGTGCAGAACAAAAACAAAGCGGTTGATCCATTAGGTAATCGAGGTATTTGAGTTCTGTTTGTGAACTCGGGGGTGGGGGACGAAATATGGAAATATTTTATAACAAAGATCGCAATTAACCCGCTGTAGCCCGTTCATAAAATTGACCGATTGTAGCTAGAGAGTTATTTCGAGGACCTACAAATGGTCTCCAAAATTGCAGTCTCTTGAGAAGGAATCATTCCACTGAATGCCAACGCTGTTTGGATGCAAGCTTCAGAAGAGTCAATAAACTAAAAATAACTCCGAAAAGATATGGGAATGTTTCATTTTTTCAAATTAAATATTCAAAAAATATTGATTTCTTACAGTAACTACTGAATGCAAGTCATCAATTAGATTAAAGAGAATGGAAACAAAGTTACATGCAAGCTGAGCTCCCTCAGCAAAAAATGTTTTTGGCTGACCTTCAATATATTAATAAAATCAAAAAATGTCATCACCATATAGGATCAGACACCACATTATCACCCCGACCGATGGCTCTGAGGTAGCAATTGGAGCAACTCAGGAGGTATCTGGCCGTGGAGAATTATGACCGCTTTCATTTTTGTCTGTGTGAATAACCGAAGCTGAGGACAACTACAACGCAATCCATTGAGGGTTGCAAAACTAGTCTTCATCGACCACACACCAATAGCAAGCAGATTCCATTGGCACCTCCAATAGCCACAGTCCTCAACAATCAAGACAATTTTCCTAATAGCTGAAAACATTGACATCATACTTTGGGCGCAGATAAAATTCTCACCCAACTTTTACTTCGTTCATGTCATAAACGAGAAGAATACTTGAAGACATTAGATATACTTGGAGTAATATATTCAGTATATCAACGTTGATATATTCGAATCATCAGAACTGGAAAAACGCAAACAGATGATTTGCGGTATCAAATACACAAAATAAAAATGATTGGTGTCAACTGATAACTGTAATAAAAAACTTTGTCAGAAATCGGTTGTTCAACAACCTATGCTGCTTTCTGATTTTTGGTGTCGTATTTGCAAAAACGAAACAAATGGCATTTTCAAGGTTGACACAGCCAGTATCAGTCCAAAATCTTAATTTCTGGCGCAGTCTATGCTTTTACTATCATCAAAACAAAAAACCAGATATAATATATATTAATCATATCCAATTAATGACGGTATTAATAGATTCAATCATATAGATCTAGATTTAGCCGTATCACTGTCAACTGCTTCCTTCCTTATGAATTTTGTAGTTTATATGGACAGAATCTCGTAAGTTTCCAAGCGTTGCCTATATCATGCATGACAGCTGATATTGTAGTTGATAACTTTACCAATTCTTGGTTCTCGGATAAGATAAGTTTTACATAACAAAAGATAGGAGCGCTAAACGTTAAAGTGATCAATTTGATTGCTTTGAGAAGAGTTTTGGTTTTATTTGCAGATTCGGAGCATACCATCCCCAATCAAGTAGCCAGACACAACGATTGGAAAATCACTGAGAATAAATCTGAAATCTGCTAAAATAGTTGGCTTAGAACGTGGCCTTTTGTGCTCTTTGAATAGAAAATGATGAAAACAGATGAAAACAGTTTCGTTTTTTTTATAACAATAAGTTTTGATACCTTTTTACCAAGTGTGGATATAGAGCAACCAATGCAAAATTGACAGAGAACTATAACTGCTTACTGTAAACTTCACGTTAAGAAAAACAAAAATGCATTTCAAAGAAAAGGACGTTAATCCAAACCAACTTTGTAAACGTTCACATTTGTTTGCTACATCTTAATTGTATACAACAGTCATTAAAAGCTAATTGAACAGTTCCTCGTGAACCTTCTTTTTATGTTGAATCAGGTACAGCAATTGTGATAGCGAACGGTTTGCGCTAAAGAGTTAGAATACAGAAGTTAAAATCTTGCAAGTTGTCTTTAGTTGTTGATAAGAGTAATCCACTTAAAGTATTTGACAAAAAATAGCAAAATTAGCAATTGTCATGTCGATTGTTCTAAACAGAACCATTTTTGACTTGCTTAATAATGTAACTCTTCTCTCCCTGTGTCTGCTATCTGTTAAATTTTTAATCGCCTATTATCTACTTTGAAAACACAATTGCAGATGAGCTTAATAATAAGAAAAGTATACTTAATTTGTCAAAACTTATGTAACACTGCTCATAATTACTCAATCGCCACTTTAGCTAAGTTTTTGTCCCCTTAATTATTGAAAACTCTTGGTTGAACTGTTGTTAGACTGCCTCAACGCAGTATGTGTTTTGTTATTTGACATATGAGCTGGTTAACTGTTAAGACTGTTTTCTGTTCGTTTTTGTGTTTTGCCTTTTAAACGATTAATTTGCTTGTTTTGTGTTATTTTAGCTTAATTGGTGGATTTGATTTACATTGCTACTGGGCGGTAAGGACGTGTTATTGGGCAACACGGACAACCCACTGAACGGTTTGAGAGATATTTGGGTGCATGTTCAACTATTTTTTTTTATTTTTCAGATTTTATTGGCTATTATACGGAATTTTTGGTTATGTTGTAATTTTTATATTTATCCTGATTTGGGCTATATTTTGAGTCTCCAACGCTCAGTGGTAAAGACATCTAATAGCCAAGGTAAGAGATGTATTATAGTCAAATATATTTAAAGATATAGAAGTTAAATTGTTCAAAATCAAATTTTTGCGAAACCACGTTTACAGTCTGATAACGCTTTTTGGTCGTCTCTATATCACCCAGGTCTAGGTTCACAGACATATCAAAAGACAATGCTCGACCCAAATGTACTATGGAAAGACCATACTTGAATCATTTGAGCTATGAAAACATTATAGCTGGTCTTTAACACATTCTGGACTTTAGCTCGACTCAGATTTTTCGCAAAAGACTTTAGCTGGACCCAAAATATTACAAAAGACTTTAGTTCGACCCAATATTTGGGCTGGATTTAAGCTCGACAAAATGTTTAGAAACAAAGTCGAGTTCAAGTCTTTTCATGGGACCATCATTAGTCTTTTCTTAAGTCTGTTTTTTTGCCATTAACATTTTACGTGCAATATTGCATACAATGTAGTCAGCATGTATGCTCCTTCAACTTTTGCGATTCAAAAGAATCACAAATCCCTCAAAATCTGCATTATTTTCTAAAAAAAACGGCTCATAATTTTGGAATGGAAAACAAACTGAATAACGCCGAAATTTTGTCATGGCTAATGGGACTAGCACCAATACACATAAGCTAGCTGGCTTCATTGAATCAATTAATGTGGTAATATACTCAAGCTGCAATAACTCTTCATCTTAAGATTTGGCAAAACTCTTAAGGCTTTTGGCAGTTTTCTAACTGATTCTTAAGTTTGTTTGCTCTGGTTCAAAGCTATGTAGTCTTGCTCCAGTTTTGCTTCTCTATGTACAGAAGCAGGAAAAAAACAGAAAACTTGGAATTTTGAAATAAAAACAGATTTATGAAATGACTAATGGTGGACACATGAAAAGAACTTAACTCGACTTTGTTGGTTATGAAACGACTAATGATGAGAAGACCTTAGCTGGACTTTATTTGTTATGAAAAGACTTTAGCTCGACCCATGAAAAGATATTAGCTCGAATTTAACTAGGAAGCTCGACCGTGCAATTATAGTCAATATTGCCCCCCCCCCCCTACGAGACTTTTAAAGTCTTTTCATAAGTCGAGGCCTAGGCCTGGGTAGTTGATTTCCTCTTATGCTTCCACTTGGGATCAAATTTTATGCCAATCTGTTAAGGGGAGAAGCATATCTAAATAATCTAAGTTTGGATTCCCACTCACTCATACACAAGCTTTCATAAGAAAACGACTTATGTATTTGCCTTCGCATGGTGATATCATGACTCATGGAATTGAATTAGTGAATCGTGTACCGTATATGTTCATACCAAATGCTTTGTTTCTAAACCTTAAAACCCAAACAACAATTTCTTGTTTGTTAAAATAGTGTTGCGAACAAGCTGAAAACAAAGCTTTGATAAAATTGCATACTCTTTAAATATAAAATTCTCTGAATTAAAAACCAATCATTGTGTGGAGAAACCTTCCATTTCCTAAGTCTCAATTCGAACACACCAACGTATTAATTATCAAACATTTCCTACGCATAATTATTCCAAAGCTTTCTTACGTTTGAACCCAAACATACCAAATTTCCTATCAATTTTTGTCGTTTTTATTTGGTCTTCTGGTCTGGGGAGCTCATTCTGAGAAATTAACTGAGCTAACTTTCTGCAAGTTGATGTGAAAAAATTTCTTGGTTTGAAAAAATTGCTTCATGATTCGAATTGGCAGATTTGTCACTCGGTGCAGCAGGAGTGTGCAGCATTAGTCAGACCATGAACAGCAAATTGAGGGGGGCATATGATTCAAATTAGAGCAACAAAGAACTGCGTCCCAGGTGGCGTATTTGATGTCTCAAAGTTTCCCAAGGCCCCGGGAGGTAAATTTCGCGTTATGTTTCTTCCACCTCACCCCGAGATATCTTTTTTTTTCAAAAAATCAGTTATTACTGCTTCTCATGCAAAAACCCGTTGTGTCAAGGCGAGGTGAACAGTGCAGTTTACCTGTACAGTTCTTCTTGGGTGATGAATTGTGAGAAGATGTCACGACCACTGCTGTATGTATACATCTCTTCGTCTACAACGGACGATTGATCGTTGTGACTTTGTATGACCATCTCAGGAAACTCCTTCCTGTTTTGAAGTGAAGGATGAGACTAAAAATTACCGATTGCCGCGTGGTTCAAAAATTCGACAAAAAATTGAGGATAGACATTCGACGGAACTGATGGAATAAATATCAATTTATTTTTTTCAATTTAAACCAATTTTGTTGTTTTAAATAAAAAAAACAGTCAATTTTGATTTTTTTGTCCAAATCGTTCACTTCGTTTGTTTTTCGACGTTTTGGAAGCCTGAATACAGTTTTTGATTCAATTATTTTTAGTTTTCAATTTTTTGCTCTCAATTCTTTTCCTCTGAGTTAAATTATACATCTTTTAAAGAGACTCTATCTCGTGAGCTATAAACATTTGGGAAGGGTGAGTGGATAAAATGACGTTTTAATTGTCATTTTCTTTGAAGATTTGGTAGTTTTTTGCAATTGTTACACGAAAGATCAAAACGAAAGAACCTAGTTTTTACATTTGTTAAACTGTTTAAGTGTTTGCTATACAGAAAAAGGAGGCTCGATAATGTGCGTACGCACATAATGTTCCGACCCCGCTCATCCTCATTCTTGACTTAATTGGTTACCAAATGATGAAGAGATGGAAAATTTTCAAAAACAAATCGTTCAATAAACAACCAATGAAATACAATAAAGCCACGCTAGAGGGCCGATAAACATTTTTTACGATGAAAGTTGTTGATAACAGGACTACTAGAAAGGACAAAAAACGAAACAACAACCATCATTAAAAAATTATTTTCGAAAACAAAGAGTATACTTGAAATACAATGAGCAAATTAAAAAACGTCATCACCATTCATGACAAGATACAACTTTATCACCCCGGATTGATGGCTCCAAAATGGTAAATGGAGCAACTCTTCAGGAGGTATCTGGTCATGACAAATTTTAACCACTCGAATTTTTCTCGAGACGCCTAACTGAAGCTGAACACAACTACAGCGCAAGTCATTGAAGGTCGCAAAGCTAGTCTTTATTGACCAGAAAGCAGTACCGAGCACATTCCAACAACCACAGTCCTCAAAAACCAAGACAATTTTCTGAATAGCTGAAAACATTGAAATCATACTTCCGGCGCAGAGAAACTTCTCGCCAAAATTTTACTTCGTTCATATTATGAATAAGAAGAATAGTTGGAACAATAAATGTACTTGTTTTTTGTCAATTTAATGGAATTGCAAAACGGCAAACAGACGATTTTCGTTGCAAAATGCAAACAACGAAATTGAATGGTGTTCAGGAAATTGATATTTCTAATCAATAAATTCTTTGTCGGAAATCGGTTGTTCAACAACCTATGCTGCTTCCTGATTTTAGGTTTTGTATTTGCAAATCAAGAAACGAACGTACCTTCACGATCACATAGCCAGTAGACGTCCAAAGAGTTAAATCCTGACGCAAACTATGATTTCACTCTCATTAAAACACAAAATTTTCTGATAAACAATAAAAAAGAATAATCATATCAAATTAAGATTTTTAATAATAGATTCAGTTGTATAGATCTAGAGGTAGTTGTACCGCTGTTAACTGCTGAGGATTCTTCCAATATGAATTTGGTAGTTTGTAGACAAAATATCGTAACGGTTTCAAGCTTAACCAATATCACGCATGACAGCTGATATTAAAGTTGATGTGTTTATCAGTTCATGTTTCTCCAGACACGAGCTCTACATAACGACAGATGGTTGATCTAAGCTTGAAAGTGAACTATTTCATTACTGCGCGAAGAAACGGAACACACAGTCCCCAATCAAATAGCCAGACAAAATGATTTGACAAATCACTGAGAATTATTCTGAGATCTGCTAAAATAGTTGGCTTAGAATATAACCGTTTGTGCTCTTCGGAAAAGGAATAAGTAAGATGAAAATGGAGTTTCGGATTTTTTCAGAACAACAAGTTTTTACGTCCTATTACCAAGTATGGTTATAGAGACCTATGCAAAATTGACAGAGACAGATAGCTGCTTACTGTTCACTTCCCGTTATAGAAAACAAAAATTCGTTTCAAAGATTAATAAGACGTTAATCCAACTGAACTATGTAAAAGCTTGCAATTTTTGCTACATCTTGATAACAACTGTCAATAAAAGCTACTTTAACAGTTCCTCCTTGAAATCAGGTACAGCAACTGTGATAGTGACCGGTTTCCAACAAACAGTTTGAATACAGAAGTTAAAGCCTTGCAAGCTGCACTGAGTTGTTGATAAGCGTAATCAAGTTTTTTTAATTTAAACCAATTTTGTTGTTTTAAATAACTAAAAAACATTCGGTTTAAATTTTTTGAACTAAATCGTTCACATTGTTTGTTTTTCGACGTTTTGGAAGAATAGTCGAATCCAGTTTTTGATTCAATTATTTTTAGTTATCAATTTTTTGCTGTCATTTTGTTTCCTCTTAGTTAATTTTTTCATTTTTTAAAGAGACTCTTCCTTGTGAAATATAAAGATTTGGGAATGGTGAGTGGATAAACTGATGGTTTTAATTGTCAATTTCTTTGAAAATTTGATATTTTTTGCATTGGTTAGACAAAAGATCAAAACAAAAGGACCTAGTTTTTACATTTGTTAAACTGATAATGTGTCTGCTATATGGAACAAGGAGGCTCGATAATGTGAGTACGCACAAAATGTCCCCGCTAATCCACATTCTTGACTTATTAGGTTACCAAAAAGCCATACAACAAATATTATTTACGAGCAAAAAAACTGTTTGCGAACAAAAGCAAGTGGGTGCGAAGTCGAAAAATATTTTTCCATTCATGAAAACAATTAATTTCACAGTTATTATTGTCATTAGATATCAACTGATACGACTAAAATGTTCAATTATATCTACATAGGAAGCAATTGAGACAAGTCATTATCCAATGTCGATTGCGCAAAATTTCAAATTAAAGTGAATCAACGATTTTTGCTATAATTTGAAAAGGAAACAAAAATCCGTTGAAATTTATATATATATATATATATATATATATATATATATCTAACATTTTATGAAATCTGGTAGTAACAATAAGGAAAAAGCCGGAAAACAAATGTTTGAAGCTAAAACCGTTATAAAGATTAAATTATAGCTCACTGGAAAGTGTTTGTCTTTAAAGGGACTGAGCTGCAAATTGATCGAAAAACTATTTAAAAAGGAAGAAGCCCAAAAACTCAAACTTAGTTTGAAAAAAATCTTTTTGAAAGTCGAAACAGGCTTAGTATTACAGCAAAAAGTGATTGGTTAGGTTTCAACACCTGAGGGAGCCAATTGAGCCTGTTAATAAGGAGACTACGTCACGAGCCCAAAAAAACCAAGTACAAAAAGAAGTTGAAACTTCAAACAATTTGACGAAAAGACACTGTTCAAAGCTTTATAATTATATGATCTTATATGCAACAACTCTAAATCATTATTTCACCTTCATGGTAACATCAACGAGTCTTCCTTATAAAAAGACTACTTAGGCATGACAACAAAAGGAAACCCAAAAATTGAACTGTACAGAAATCTCAAAAACATATTATGAGAGTAAATGATCGAAGCAATCGGTCACAACGTATAACCAAGGACGAAAAACGTGTTTAAATCAACAAAAGAATGAGACTTCTAGTGAGTGAGATAAAGTTACAAAAGCAAAAAAAAACAAAAGCAAAAAGGAGACAGATGAAAAAAAATTAATCTGTAAACTGAAATCTTTAACCAGGATGAGTTATAGGTCTTGTTGAAACAATTAAGACCTATTGCTATCGGATATATGACGAACAACAACAAAAAGAAAGACAAACATAGGCAAAATACAAAAACTCACAAAAATTTGCGAGATACTTGTGTCTCAGCCCAAAAAACATAAAAAATATAAAAAAATAAAAGGAAAACTGAAAACGCGTAGTAACAAAATAAAGAAACCATTAGTTGAATAAAAAACCGTTGTCGACATTAATTAAAAACTCACAGGAAGTCGGTTTCCACCTGTTTTACTGAGACTACGCTCAAAGTTGAGAGAAATAAGATAAATTAGTAGCAAAGTTCAGAAATTCACCGGTTTTCTCTCAAAACAAATATATTCAAAGTCGTAACAAATATTAGATAAAAGCAGAAAAAAAAATGTCTAGAATCTTTTATACTTTCTAAAAAATAATTGGATCTCTGATTGGGGACACTAAGTCATTGGGCTACAAAACATATCAGAGATGAAAGCAAACCGATAGAAGTCCACAAAATTTTTACAAAAATTGATTTTCAGAGTCATAAAAACCAGAGCCTAACTCTGAAACCATAACATACTCGCGTTAGGACTCGTTTTTTTGTAAAAAGTTTATCGTTTATCATTTATCTGTCAATAACTTTGTCCTGATTTGAAATTCTTGTTCGTAATTTATATAAAAATATTTACATAGTGGAATTTTTTTGAAAAAAAAGGTCGCACCCCATTGAAATCTAAAAAAAATTTTTTGACATAAGGATCCATTATCTGGTTTGAAGTTGCAAAAAATTGGCAGGATTATAGTTCCAGAAGACTCTTAGAGCCAGCTGGAGTAAAACTGGCTCTTTTTTTATCCTAAGAAAAATCTGGCCGCAGTTTAAATGTGTCTACTTCCAGCAAAATTAAAGCAAGTGGGCTAAGAAAAGCAAATCTGGTCCAATTTTTGACAAAAAAGTATGAATTTTGAAACATAATTATAAAACATATTAGCAAAATTGGCGAAACTTTGGTCAAAATTGACTAAAATTTGATCAAAATGTGAATAAAAACAGCTGAATTACTTCTAATATTCACAAAACTTTAAACCTCGATAACTCCTTATAAAAAGCGAAAATTGAAAAAATCTTTTTATTTCCATATTCTACGCTGGGCAAGCTTTCCAATGATGCCACTCACAACTCTACGATTATTATATTGATCGTCCAAAAAATCGTCTGAACAAAAAAAACCCATTTGAGTATATAGTTCCCCCCCCCCCCCCCCTTAAGAGGGGTTGGAACAAAAAAATATTCTTTAAAGCACGAAAAACACGAAAAAAAAGTTTTTAAGAACTATGAAATTGAAATGAAAACGGATTGAGATAGGTTTAATCAATTCGATTTTTCGCCAAATGTTTATTTAAATTGATCACTAATGAAGCTATTAATCTTCACTACGTAGTAAAATCTCTTGCCTTGAAAGAAGATTGAAGTAATTCTCAAAACAAATAGAAACCAGTCAATAAAACGTTGGAGACAAATAAGCGAAAAACACAGAGAGCATTGTGTCTTGTAATCATATCACCACGTATACTAAACAATAGCGTAGATGTGAAATTGACTGGTAAAATAAAAACATGATCTTTGATAGAGTATCTTCTATTCTTTCGAGTCGTGTCCCTTTTTAAAAATTTTATTCTCTATATAAAAAACACATAAAATTTTAACATTTCAGGTGACCATCGTTTCAGTTGCAAAAGCTATGACTCGAAGTTGCATCATTTTGAGAGAGCGAGATCTCAATTGGCAGTGGTGTGCAAGGTGCAAACAACTCAAAACAATTTTTTGCATAAGTTTGCGTATCAACCCTGAAAAATATAGTTTTTAGATAAGGTAACTGAATAAATCTGATATACTGAATTGATCCAACATGTGCGCTACGTTCAATGTTCTCTTTTCCTTTAATTTAGAGTTGGAGATCACAATAGAGAGCGTTAATCAGAGAGGGTTATAATTTGCAGAAACCCTAACGAAAAGATTTGAACAATTGGAAGTACTAAAAAGATTTAGGGTCCACGTAAGTAGACTATGATCAGACGACCTCTGAATGACCTCTGATTATTTCGTTTTAGAGTAAAACTGCATGCAGTTATTATTCTGAACTGGGCTAGTTTTTGTGCTGATATGTGTTCAAAATAGACTGTTTTGCGTAACCATTATTACACCCTGAAAAATTCTTCTTCAATTCGTGGGAATAAGTGATTATTATATCGTAGAAAAGCATGCATTCTGTCACTAGTTTTCTAGTTTTCACAGAACGGTGAGCACGTAATAAGCCTAAAAATTATGGCCTGAACTTTTTCTATTTACTTAAGATCCAATTCACAGAAATAATTGTTCTCGTGAACATTGGTATGGGTAATTACAAAATTGCTAATTGTGTTCTCAATTCACATCGAGAGCCGAGATAGACAGTTAAATTAATCACTAATTAGGTTTTTTTCATTTTGGTCAAATTGTTCCGACCCCTCTTGATGGGGAAGGAACTATATACTCAAATGGGTTTTTTTGTTCAGTCAATTTTGGCCAATCGATATCATCGCAGAGAGTTGACACTGGTATCATTAGAAAGCTTGTCCAGCATAGAATATGGAATTAAAAGGATTTTTCTAATTTTCAATTCTTAAAGCGAGTTATCGAGGTTTAAATTCTGAGAAAATAGAGTGAATTCCGGTGAGATTTTATTCACATTTCCGGAATTTTTGATAAAAACTTCAAAAATTTTGCTAAAATTTGTTAATGTTTTTAGAAAGTGTTGTTGATTTTTATTTGCAAAGACAAAAATTTTTCTGTGGGCTATTTTTATTAATTTTTTTGGTCAAAAATTCTGGCAAAAAATTTCAAAATTAAGATTTTCATCAAAAACAGCACGAACTAAGTCCCTTTAGTCCAGTTTGATTAAATTTACAGGAAGTACAGACCCAAACATCACTAACACAATCTTTTTAGACTGAAAATGGGGCTTTTTCTACTTCAAATTCCGTTGAGAGTGCACTGTAGTTAAAACTTGCTGAATTATTTCGTCAGTTTTCAAAAACGCAGCATCTATTTTTGAGTTTTTAACTAACAAAATACCAATATCTAGAACATTTGAATAATTAAATGTTCCTAGACAAACAAACTTAGCAGAGCTAGTTTTGGACCAATCTTGGACTGGTATAATTCAAAAAATAATTAAATAATTTGGGCTGTAATCAGTCGGTCTTTTTTTATAAAAAAATCAATCTTTTCTACATTAATAAGATAACAAAACATTTCAAACCAAAGCTTACTAATGATAGGTCCAATTTATTCCTAAATAGCTCCATATTGTTTTATCTAGTTGATTACTTGAAATCTTAAGTTTTTTTTGAGTTTCAAAAGTATTTGATTTTTAAATAAATAATGACTTATCAAATTTTGCCTCTATTTTTCTCTTAATTTGGTCGACTTGTAGCTTATTGTCAGAATAAAAGAACGCTTCTTCTTTCTATTGAAATCGAATTTAATTTTTTTTCCGGTTTTACGCCTTAAGTTATGTTTTTCAGGCTTTGATTTTACTAGATTTCTCATTTTCTAAAATTTTTTTTGACCACTTATCACGTTTTCTGTTTTTGTCACTTTATCACGTTATTGGCAATTGGTATAAAACATTCCTGGCTTTTAAAATAAGGCACAATTGATAATAATTAAATTTTTGAAGATATAGATTATGATTTTAACGGCTTAGACACTAGTTTCTCGAAGAAATCATTTGAGTTTTTTAAATTTTCTCTTCAACTGTCCTTTTTACTTTGTCTTTTTAGTCGTATGAAAATTGCAGTACAATAACCCCGTTTCAGTGGCTTTTCGTGGAAGAATAGATGATCCGATATTCTGATGATAGTAGATAGCTGATGGCTTTCATGACTCTGAAAACAATTGTTTTATGAATTAAAAAGAGACACTTTGTAACTTCGCAATTTTGCTCCTTTTACTTTCTGTTTGTTATCTGGTCTCGTTAATTGCAAGCCATTTTTGTTGTCAAAGGAAGGTCTCAAGAGGGATTGGTGTCACACAATCTAATGTTTTAAAAGAATTCGTTGATTTTACTGGTTTCGACACGGAAAAAAATAAATTAGTTTTTAATTTTTGTCATGTTTGACGTTCTTTTTGTAGATGTAAGACATTTTCTGGATCATTTCAATTCTCATAGGCTTACTTCTGAAGAATAAATGAACCTATTTAATTATTTCATTCCGTAATTAACGGCGTTCATGTCATTGAAAATATTTTTCTTTGAAAAAAAATTAAAGTATTATTTCTTTTTGCATTTTCATTTTTATCTACTTGTTACCTAGCTTCATTAATGAGAGGTTACATTATACGTTATTGCTGCTTGCAGAAATTGCAATCGAACATATTTTGATGGCCATAGTTTGGCTTTACGGTTTCGAAAGCGTTTTCTACCAATTTTTAATTGATTTTTTGTTTGTTGTCTATTTGTTGTTCTTTTTGTAACCGCAGAAAAAAAAATTGAATGCCAGCAGTTCTTATTTCCTTTCATTAAAAGATCGGTAATCTTACGCCTATGGGACATTTAAGTTGATTTCCAATGGTTTTCATTACTTTAAATTGTTATAAAAAAATGAGCGAAATTTACAACTTTATTGTTTTTGTTCTTTATTGTCTAATTTTTACCAAATTTTTTTTTTGAGTAATCCCATATTTTTTCTCGTGCATTAAATGTTATTTTGTTTAAGATCAGTTTTAACTGACGATATTTTGACTTTGTTATTAAGTTTTGTTTTTTAAAACGGACGTGAAGTTTTTAATGTAATTAATTTTTGTTGTTGTTGTTGTTTGATTTTGCTGTTCGTCTTGACTCGCTTTCTTAAAATTTGCACACCTCATCAATTTAATGCACCATTGTTCACTCCACAATTCAGTTATTTGCTTTTGAGGCTATCATTTCGTTCATACACCAATTTTTTAAAAAAAATACTTGAATTTTTGGGTTTTTCTATGTTCCTCATTTGGTAGACAATCATGCCAAAATTGTGGATGAGCGGGGTCGGAACCTTATGTGCAATTGTACATTACTGAGTCGCCTTGTTGACACTATCTTCTTATACTGTCATTAAATACTGCAACCGTAGACAAAGGTAACAGGTGGAGATTAGTTTCTTATAGCGTAGAATCGAGTGAAAAAATATTTTCCGTATTCTTCACGCTAGCCCGAAAAGCAAGAATCGTGAAAAATTGTTACAGATGTAACAAAACTTGAAGAAAGATTAAACTAAAATCGCTTACTGTCACCAATTTCCACAAATGTTCATAACTCTAATTTTCAACACATGGCCGTGAAAAAGTGGCAAAATCAAGTTGAATTACAAGAAAAATTCGACATTGGTCACATATTTCTGTTTTACGATCAAACTGCGTTCTGCTCGAATTCATCTGTGATCAAAATCAAGTGGGAACAGACAATTTTAGTGTGATCACTTTCCGCTCTAAGTTTTTATGAGACCCATTTGTGTTCAAGTTCGCTTTTCATAAGGTTATTCTCCGTTTTGTGCGTCATCAAGCCTTTCAATTAGATCTAGATGTGTGCTGGACTGGATATGATCGAATATAAGATCTGTCACGATAATCAGTGTGGGCAAATAGCTAATTATGGCTGTAATTTATTAGGTTTTGCTTTTCTCTGGAAAATTTTGTTGTTATAATCAATCAGCAAAACGGAAAATAGGAAGCACCTGACTATATGATCGTACTAAGTAACATGGTTTTGCAGAGTTTTTTGCAAAAAGTCAAAAACCAAAAAAAAAAACAAAACTGTTTATGAGACCGACAGCTCGAGGTTTAAAGAACGGAGGAGAATTAACCTTCAATAATTTGCACAACTGCTAAAGGTCTGGTCTGCATCTCATCAATCCTTCTGATCAAAGCAGTCATAGCTTGCTCGCCTCACATTTAACGCTGTTCATTTTACATGATAATTAAGATCACTGCAACGTTCCCCCGAACCAATCGTGCTAAAAAGTCAACCCTACCAGTATCGAAACCCGACATAGCACTGGGAGCTTTGTTTTCAACTTACCAAATTTTGCCTGTCAAATTTCCTATTGAACGATTCATCGCCACCATTAGTTGAGATTTCATCAAGAGGTGAATCCGGTAAAACTCTACGTTTTAGTCGTCCGTTCCTTGAATGCCCGACTTTTCCGTTAGATCTGCGATCGAACAATTGGTTGAATCTGTGGAGCCTATTGCTAGATTGAGATGCCATCAAGTTAGTTTCAGATGAAATGAAGTGCTCTCTTCAGTTTCAGCCAGAATATGTCTGTGTCTATTTCATCCATAATTTGGTAACATATTGTAAATTTGTCACTCAGAAAATAGTCACTGCCGATCTAAATTTAATTTAAACTCTTTTGTATAAAATAGTACTCTATGCGTTGAATTAAAAAAAACAATGTCTAATTAAACATTATGCACGTTTTTTCATCTGTTAATGTTTTATTCCAAAAGGCAAAAAAATGCGGCGTTATTGAGATCAAAGAAAATGTCAATATGCATTTTTTATACGTTTTTTGCTTTTTCCCCAATATGCTGCCATGAAAATTAGCTTCAAAAATTGAACAAATATTGGACGCAATTATTTAAAAATTGAATATGTTTCAAAACTATGAGAAAGATTTCCGTGCCTTCAATTATTATCTAAAACAAAAGATCGCGATAACAATCAAAATCTCAGTTCTCATTCTAAGAAATCAGTAAAACAAGGCATGTCGAGTATTATACCGTACCGAGCTTCAAGCATGTATCAGTACTGGACTAGTCTAAATGCAGGCATATTTTTTCCAATACTGGGCACTTCTAAATACAAGTCTGCAAATTTTGTCAGACTTGGGCAATATTTTCAAGCTGATCCCCAGTTCATAGGACTTTATCTAGCAGGCTTCATGGTCAGGCCAATTCCGATGTGATTTTGTAAAATTCCCGGGTTGACCCCATAATTGAAAAAGTTATAAAATTACAACTTCATATTATGGCGTCTATGAAAAGTTGTAGTCATAGAACTTTCATAAAAGGGAGTTCTATGGAATTAAATTTTTATGCAAAATTTTTTTATATCATGAAAAGGAAGGAAAAAGTATGTTTCAAAAAACTAACTTGAAAAAAAAATTGAAAAATTGAGTCTTAAGCGAACAGAGAATTATGGAAAAGTTGTAGCCATAGAACTTCATAGAAAAAGAAAAAAATTTGGAGAAAAGTGAAAAACATTATTGCAAGTTAAAAAACTCCTTGCCAGCCCTGAATTATTCAATGAAAAGCCATTGCATCAAAAGAGACTGCAAATAGCAATCAACAATGAAAAAGTTGTAGTCATAGAACTTCATAGAAAAGTTTTGGTTCAATTTTTTCCGTAAAAGACTCAATTTCTTCCTTACGAAGAAATGTTATCTTGCCATTCTAATTTTTGGTGCAAAGCAAACCAGCGTATAGCAAAAAAGTATGGGACAATGAAAATTCGATAGAACATGGTTCCAGTGTTCTTCCAAAAAAATTTTGGGGTAAATCGGACACCCAAAAATTTGGTTAATGTAGCCAATTTTTTTTCAAAACACCAATTGCTGTTGCCAACGAGTTGTTTCGAGGAACCAAACTTTTTGAAGCACAGTTTGTGTTTTTCAGCTGATATCAAGCAAAGTTTTATCTCGTCGAGAATTGAACCACCCCATCTCAATAATTTTGCTTACAAAATTTATCCATATAAGATTATTTATTTTTTGTCAATATCAAAAATGCTTTAGTTGTGATCCTCCACTCACGTTCATCTCCACGAGTGTACAATTAGCTCATAGCTTAAAAAAATTATGGGACAATGAAAACTCGATATAATATAGAATAAGTTACCTCCCAATAAGAATTTTTGATGTATATCGGACACCCAAAATTTTGGTTAATGTAGCTAATTCCTTTTTGAAATGACCAATTGATATTGCCAATGAGTTGTTTCGAGGAACTTTAAATCTTCGATGCACATTTTTGGTTTGCAGCTATTATCAAGCAAAAGTGTACCTCATCGAGAATTGAACCACCCCATCTCAATAATTTTGCTTACAAAATTCATCCATATAAGATTATTTATTTTTTGTCAATATCAAAAATGCTTTAGTTGTGATCCTCCACTCACGTTCATCTCCACAAGTGTACAATTAGCTCATAGCCTAAAAAAATTATGGGACAATGAAAACTCGATATAATATAGTATAAGTTACCTCCCAATAAGAAACTTCGGTGTATATCGGACACCCAAAATTTTGGTTAATGTAGCTAATTCCTTTTTGAAATGACCAATTGATATTGTCAATGAGTTGTTTCGAGGAACTTTAAATCTTCGATGCACATTTTTGTTTTGCAGCTGTTATCAAGCAAAATTGTACCTCATCGAGAATTGAACCACCCCATCTCAATAATTTTGCTTACAAAATTCATCCATATAAGATTATTTATTTTTTGTCAATATCAAAAATGCTTTAGTTGTGATCCTCCACTCGGGTTCATCTTCAGGAGTGTACAACTAGCCCATAACACAAAAAAATTATGGGAAAATGAAAACTCGAGAGAATATAGGATAAGTTTCCACCCAAAAAAATTTTTTGGGGTAAATCGGACACCCAAAATATTGGTTAATGTAGCTACTTCTTTTTTGAAATGACCAAATGATATTGCCAATGAGTTGTTTCGAGGAACTTTAATTCTTCGATGCTCATTTTTGTTTTGCAGCTGTTATCAAGCAAATTTGTACCTCATCGAAAATTGAACCACCCTATCTCAATAATTTTGCTTACAAAGTTCATCCAAATAAGATTATTTATTTTTTGTCACTATCAAAAACGCTTTACTTGCGATCCTCCACTCAAGTTCATCTTCACGAGTGTACAACTAGACCATAGCACAAAAAAATTATGGGAAAATGAAAACTCGATAGAATATAGAATAAGTTTCCATCCAAAAAATATTTTTGGGGTAAATCGGACACCCAAAATTTCAGTTAATGTAGCAAATTCTTAAAGGCCGATTGCTATAAAAGACCGATTGATATAACACTTGGTTTTCATCAAGATTTGAGACGTTTTTGAAGCACATTCTGGGTTTTCAGCTGATATCAATTTCGTTCGACTTCACAATTGCAAAAAAAAAATTCAAGCAAGTTTTGTTGAAGTTTTTGTTTTTAATCAACTCAGAGCGTCTCGCGCAAATAAACAACCATCAACGGGCTTGGTAGCCCAATCTACAATCTGGGTTTTAGTTCAAAAATGGGCTTTTTGATCAATTTTTACCACGAAGAGCTTTGGAACTTCTTATTTGTTTTTTTTTTTGCGTTGGACTTCCAGTGGTCTGACAGGTGTGTCGATGTAAGAAACGTACGCTCATTTAAATTAAAAACTTTGTTAACTGCCCCAACCAACTCAAATCACATCCAGTTAACATTCAGGAATACATCTGAAAAATTTTTCGGAATCTTTTTCAAATATTTTTGTACGAGAACGGTTCCCAAACAATTGAAAAAAGTAGATCTTTTTTTAATTCTGTAAAAATTTTTTCTCAATTACGGATTCAAAATGGTCGTCAAGATCTCAAGGTGAAACAACCTAAGTTCACTAGTTTAAAAAAAATAGGAAAAACGGAATTTTGTCTCTTAGGCTGAGGAAAAAACTTTATTCAACTTCAAAAAGCAAAAAAAAAATGTTTCGTCTATTTTTTGTAGATAATTTGATTTTTCTTTTTTTTTCTGCAAATTTTCGGAAAGTAAAACTGCTTCATGGAGTCAATCACAACGCTCGCTAAACATTCTATGTCTTTTTTCTATTTTTGTTTCCTTAGTTTGGATTTTCATCAATTATTCTCATTATGAAATTCAGAGATTTTGTAAATTTTTTTCCTTGCAAATAGTGTGACACTTCTGTCGATGTTAAAAGTGGTCATCCAATTCATTTTAAACGCTTGGGTGTGCACCTCACCTAACCATGCATCTAATTAACTGTCAAAAACACGTGTGAAGGTCTTTACGGAAAAGTTATTGTCCAAATTTGAAAAAAAAAATCAATTGTCAATTCGCGGTACGCTTCATGTGTTTTATGATTTCTTCGAAACTAGTGTACCAAATTCTACGGGAATTGTTGCGTTTTGCTGACCCTAAACATTCACTGCTTGCAGTGTTCATTGGTTTCTGAAGTCGTTCTAATCAAAAAGTTATTACTGTTTAACTTTGAAAAAATTGAAATAAAATTTAATAATTTGAGGGCACGCCTATTGTTTCTGACGATTTTTCCTGAACTACTATGCCAAATTGGCCAACCATAGTCGCATTCTGTTGACTGTAAGTTTGTTAAATGTCTGCAGTCTTGAATTTGTGGCTAAATTGGCCTGATTAGAACGTTATTAAGCTGTATTTCTTAAAAAATTTTAAAAAAATTATATTTTAAATACGAGTTCTTTTGTGTTTGACAATTTCTCTAAAACTACTGTACCAAATAGGACGGGCATTATCGCAATCTGGTTGGTCTCAAAACTTCTTGTTTTTGCAGTGTTTATAGGTTTCTCACGTCGGCTTAATCAAAAAGTTGGAGGAAAGAACTTGTTTTATCACATTGAGAAAGGAACTTAATGTTTTGTACTTTTTCGAATTTCTCATGGAATTTTTGACCAAAACGAGTGATTAATAGCTTAATCTGTTGCTATTGAGACTTTCTTCTCTGGAATGGCTAGTCATAGTCCTGAAGTTTTTTTTTAGAACAGTTATTCATTTTTGAATCCGGAAAAACAAAATATTTTCTCAAATTTTATGGCTGAGTGCTGTTTTGCGCAAATGAACAAGTTTTTCGGCGTGCGTTTTGTGTTTTCTAGACAATATTTAAGTTGTTGAAGCTAATTGTATCAATTAATGGGGTTAATTCAACAATTTTTCTTTTTTCACGATTTCATCAAATTTCTGTGGATGTTGTTTTATGTCGAAACACACAAAACATCATAGCCTTCATGGTGAGGTGGGAAATTCTTTCCCACCTCACCATGAAGGTTTGCCGTGACCTAGAACGTCAAAGTGGACCAGAATAACACGCACAAATTCGCCGGGAACTCTGTTTCACGTTGTCTTACGTCGGTTCCTGAGATTTTGGGCTTCGCTGATGGCCCGAAAAATGGGGTATAGAATAGTATTTTGTTAATAACTTCTAAAGTACTGAACCAAATTAAACGGGAGTGGTCGCATTTTGTTGACACTAAACCCCTCTTGCTTACAGTGTTTGGTTGGTTTCCCAAATTGGCCTAATCAAAAAGTTATTAATGATCAAAGTTGAAATAGGTCGAAATTTTGGGCTATTCGGGATGACCCAAATTTTGGTACAACAAAACAGCTGATTTGCGGAATAAATGTTAGTGTTTTAGAATTCTCAATTAGTGGGAAGTATCCCCATATATATTTTCCATAGCATTTTACGGAATTGAGACGGTCAAATTTGGCTCTGAAAGTCAGGTCACCATGCTTTTTGGTCATTTGGTACGGTACCTTATTTTTGCTATAACTCCTCGAAGAATGAACCGATTGGGTTCATTTTTTGATATGATGCGTATCTCAAGCAGTGCTACAACTGTTACCAAGGGCGTTTGTTTTTGTTCAGCCGTTTGCGAGAAATTGGCCAGGGAACTTGGCCCCGGTATGGCCTCCTGAAGCGGTTGACCCCATCCGGTTGACACCTTTGACACCTTCAATCTTTGAACTGACTTACAAAAATTAGTGTTTTGAACAGCCCGTGTAACGTAGATTCCGAATATGTATACTTTGTATAGCGTTTTCAGTGGTTTAGGTGTTCAATTTTAGCTCTGCAGTCAGGTCACCTCGCTTTTTGGTCATTTGGTACGGTACCTTATTTTTGCTATTACTCCTCGAAGAATGAACCGATTGTGCTCATTTTTTAATATGATGCGTATCTCAAGCAGTGCTACACACAGTATCAAGGGGGTTTGTTTTTGTTTAGCCGTTTTAGAGAAATTGGCCAGTAAACTTGCCCTCGTTTTAGCCCCAGAAGAGGTTGACACAGCGGTTGACACCGTTTTGTCACCTTGAAACTTTGAACTGTCTTTTGGAAAATTAGTGTTTTGAATAGCCCGTTTCACGCAGATTCCGAATATGTATACTTTATATATCATTTTCTGTGGTTTAGGTGTTCAATTTTAGCTCTGGAGGTGGTGTATCTCTCCTCCATGGTCATTTAATACGGTATCTTCTTTTTGCTATAACTCCTCGAAGAATGAACCGATTGGGTTCATTTTCTAATATGATGCGTATCTCAAGCAGTGCTACAAACAGTATTAAGGGCGTTTGTTTTTGTTCAGCCGTTTTCGAGAAATTGGCCAGGGAACTTGGCCCCGGTTCGACCTCCTGTGGAGCGAAACAACACTTTGAGTACGATATTAAACCTTGTTGTGGGCTCAATCCACGTTGAAATTTAGTGTGTTATATTCCCCCGTTAGTTAGGAGTCTCCCCATATATATTTTACAGGTGGTTATAATGAGTGGTTGTGTTATAGTACAGAAACAGGACTCGAAATAGGTCATTTTGGTCATTTGGTACGGTACCTTTATGTTAGAATATCTCCTACTAGAGTAAACCGATTTTTGATTTGTTGGTTGATTTGAACTCAGCGTGAGCCGAGCTTGAATCCCTGTAAATGGCGTTTTGTTTCTTTCAGCCGTTTTCGAGAAATTGACCTCGATATGTACGGTCATTTTGATGTTTTAGTGACTGGTACGTTTCGCGTTTCTACTTGTGAAATGGTGAAAATAATGACTTTGACTGCAGGAATAGGCCCGTTGAACTCCACTTGTAATGGGGAATCTCCCCATATATATTTTGTATAGGGTTTTCTGAGATCTAGGGGGTCAATTTTCACTCTGCAAGTGACCCCCCCCAACCCCCTGATTTTATGCTTAGAATCAGGTTATTCACTTGGGAAGATGTGAAAACTATCAGATTGGGTCACCCAAACTGGTCCCATAGACCAGGTATATTGTCCTGGTGCCCTGGTTATAGTTATAGCTTGTTATTATTTAGGTGGCCAGGTGCCCTGGTTAGGTGGCCAGGTCTGGTCACTTTTTGAACTCCGAATTTCACAAATGTTCAATTTATAATGTTATTTTTTTAGGTCTTAGCAAGGTCCCAGCCACACGGGTCGAGGTGGCATAGTAGGTAGGCTAAGCAAAATAGACGTGTTAATTTTTTCAATGTTTTTGAGATAGCAATGGCACATGTGCTACTTATTGGCGACTCTCACCTTAAAAGAATTGCAGATGTCTTCCGATTCCCATCGAACTTTACAATAGAAGCACGAGGAGGGGCGCATTTATGCTTCTGGCTTGAACTAAAAGACGCTATCAAAGAACACGAGGTCTGTATGGTCATGCTAGGTGGTAACAACTTAATCGCAAAGCCAAACGATCCGATACAATATAAAGAGGAGATGAAAATGGTGATCGGGCAACTTACACAGTTAAGAAACTTCTGCAACGGTAACAATGTAAAACTCATCATATGGCAAGTGATCAACCGTATTTCTTCTTGCAAGGAACCGTTCGATATAATTAGAGCACTCAACAATCGCTTGGCGGAAAATAAACTAAAACTGCACTTTCGAACCTTTTCTTATGAGGAAGATTATCTGCCTGATAATGTTCATATGAAGGACTGGTGGTATGTTAATGCTGGATTTGATTTGGTAAACATGTGCAGTAGTGCCCCTGAAGCCCGCCCAGATCTTCTTGATGTAACTTTGCCCAATTTTAATTGAAGTTGCTTTCAATGCGTTCAATTTAAAATTGAGATTTCACAATTTTTTCCGCCATAAGCAAGTTTTAGAGCTGTAAAATTGATAGTTTTGAAATTTCAAATTTCTACAGTGCCGCCCGATAGTTGGGGGACTCTTCCATTTTTCTAGTCTCACCCGATAGCTGGGGAGCACTATAAAACCAAGAGCTCTTTTGCTGTATCGAAGTCCACCCGATAGTTGGGGGACAAAAGGATTATAACAATTAAAGTTTCTATAGCTCCACCCGATAGTTGGGGGATTCTTCCATTTCTTTGGTCTCACCCGATAGCTGGGGAGCACCATAGAACCGAGAGTTTTTTTGCTGTATCAAAATCCACCCGATAGTTGGGGGAAAATTTAAGGATTATAATAATTAAAGTTTCTATAGCTCCACCCGATAGTTGGGGGATTCTTCTATTTCTTTAGTCTCACCCGATAGCTGGGGAGCACCGTAGAAGCGAGAATTCTTTGCTGTATCCAAATCCACCCGATAGTTGGGGAAAATTTAAGGATTATAATAATTAAAGTTTCTATAGCTCCACCCGATAGTTGGGGGATTCTTCCATTTCTTTAGTCTCACCCGATAGCTGGGGAGCACCATAGAAGCGAGAGTTCTTTTGCTGTATCGAAATCCACCCGATAGTTGGGGGAAAATTTGAAAGAATTTTTGAGGACTGTTTTTAGAATCTTGAAAGATTAGTGACAATTTCGAAACGGTCTAGTAGAATATTGGTTGATTGTCATACAATCTGTTTATCGTATTCTAAGAATGGCAGAACGAGTGTATAAATACCTGTATGCTGCTTGTTTCGAATTTGCGTAGTTTGAAGTAGCCGACTTCTTGAAGGTCAAGTAATGGCGAAATAATACCTACTGACTTTTATCTAGAAGACATTGATTAATTGTTGTTTATGTTTTTATAATTCGTCTGAGATTTGCAATTCTTTTTTGGTTTTTAGAAGAAATGTCTCTCTCTAAGTTAAGCGATAACCTTATTATCAACGGACCACGCTCAACCAAAGGCATTATGCCGAATAGAAACTACGTTGACTCACCAAGTGATACGAAAAAAGCGATGAATCTGCGTTGGATCTTTTACAAAAAATATGATCCCTATCCTTTTGTGCTCGCACACAACAGTTCCTACTGGCCATGGCAGGAAATATCAATTGCCGACAAGTTGTCAATGGTGAAAGGCCACAAGATGAACTTTAAATCAAGCGACTCCGGGACTTTCAGGGCTTCTTTAGTAAAGATAGTATCTCCACAAGAAGTGGACAATTTTCTGAAAGGTGTTACAGACAAGATTGCAGATGCGAACGGAAGCCTGTCGGACATTAGTTCTATTGCGTTAGTGAACCTGTTTAAATATTTAAATTGATGAAATGTATCACAGAACGCTTCCTTTTAGTAACATAGCATTTTTTTCAGTGAGACAAGTAATCGCCAAATTGAGACTGAAAACAGTTTCCAAGACAATGCGCAAATACCAGAGATTTCTACCGAGTAAGTGATAACTTTTCGTGTCAATGAAAAATCTTTTTGATAGATTGAGCAGTAATGATTCTAGCATAGCTGATAGAGAAAGAGAAGTTTTATAAAAGGTGACAACAGTTTTCAATGGGTTAGGAAAGGGTGATCTAGTTTAAATGTGGCTTTCTACTCAGGGACAAAGAAAACGAGAGAGAAACTGCAGGGAAAGCGAAGAAGCGGGTTTCCAGTCAAAAAACTGCCAACAGAAGAATCCATTTCTCGAGTGATGTGATGGTGGTGGAGAAGGACTATGAAAGTCCACAAGTTGATTTGGCCAAATCTCGATGCTCAACGCCCTGCAATGCACCAACTGTTAATGACATTACGGATAAAGACCGCCCGATAGCTGACCTCATGGATATCGTTACAAGCAAATTTAATGAGGTGCTCGACGCGCAAGAAAACCATATGCGCAAAGTCATGAAAGAAAACGCAGTGTTGAGAAAGCGATTGCTAGAAGTACTGGGTGATGGCGATAAGCCGGAGTCCTTGAAAAGTCTTAGAAAGAAAATCAAGGCCAACCGTGATGACAATGAGCCGCTCATGTTCAACGGCAAGGACTTAATGCGGTTCAAGCCGACTGATGAAGGACCGTCAGTGTTTGGAAGAACAATTGCAGCTGAAATATTTGGTAATGAAAACAAGTGTAAACTTATTCATGAGCGTATTGCCGTAAAAGTTACGAGAAAGAATACTCGAGGAGCCTGTGACAGCCAACTCGAAGACATATTTGTTCAATGTGTTTCGAAAAACTATACCAACTGTACTGAAGAGGCATTGAGTCGAGCAATTGCTGGAGCCAACCAGTTTGGCACTGAGTTGAAACAGAAATACTTTCCCTAGATCACTTTGGAGCTCAAATATATCCATTTTCTTCGCGTTCTTTGTTCTATCTACTCAGAAAGGTGCAGTTGAGCTGTTTCCTCTTTTCAGCTGTTGTTGTAATATAAGCTTACTACATAACGTCTCTCAATGCTTTTGTTTTCCATTCTAAACCAGCTTTCATTCCGATGAATCAAAACTAGTTTCCTTCTACTTTTTAAAATAAAAGCTCGAATTGGAGCAATTTGTTGTTATTTTTGTTTTGATATTTGTTAAGACCTTCCTCATGAGCGTTATTTGTTTATTTCTTTTGTTGAATTGAAACTTGAGCAAGCTCGACTTTTGCTTACTCTTAACCGCGTTCGAGTTTTCAGCTATTTATTTTTTTCTGAGCTTAATCCTATTAGAATAATTGTCTGCCTACTGAAGAATGCTTATGTCTGTTTCATGTCAGAAATGTCCTTTCTTGAAAATTCATCATCGGAAGATGAGCAACCTGTTGCTAAAAGGAAATCGGTAGAGAAGCGAGACAACGGGACTTTGGATAGTGACAGTGATTCTGATTTTGATTTGGAAATGAGCAGCGATGAAGCTGAAACCACGCTTGTACCTTCAAATCCAAACTTGCTTGATCGTTCGCAGCGCTCTGGAAATGCTGGCCAAATTGCTGCCTTCAAACAAAAGTTATCGGGAATGGTAAATGAGCATAAATCGTGCCTCAAGAGGTTGCGACAAGAAGATAGAGCCAACAATGAAGAGTTTTTTGCTCTAGTAACTTACCATAAAACGGGGGAGCTGCCAGCTGCTGATAATACAACCGCCTATGAGCCTGTTATTCATGAAGGAATTAATTTGATGCTAGTTCCGGCAGGGGCAAGCGCAGCCAAATTTGGGCGGCATCTTGCATGTGCGATGTATGGAAAGGGAGAGGAGTGCAAACTGCAGAATTACATCATTGGTGCACAGAGGCGTCGAAAAGATGTTCGGTTGCCCGTAGATGAAGAAGAACGAGCGAAGTTTGAACTGGTAGTTAGGAGAAAATATCCAAAGTTTCCTGAAGCTGCCTATAAGGATGCTCGTCATGCGGCTAATCAAATGGGTCTCGACATCAAGCTCAAGATTCTGCAAGGAAAATCCAATAATTGATAGTTCCTCAATCGTATTTTTATTATTGAGGCTGTAATAATGACCCAAAATCTATGCTTTGGAATTGTTTCAATGTTATCTCTTTTGATCAGTTCTTTGGTGCGTTTCATCCGTGAGCGTTTTCCAGAACAATGTTCTGTGATAATTCAATCTTGCGCTCAAATTTCTTTTTAACTAGCTGGTTCTGTTAGGCAAGTTTTTTGATTACTTTGTTGTGAAAATTGGCCCGTTTTTGTGTTTAGATCGGGGTCAAGCTTTTTTTTATTAATTCTTGATATAAAAATTTTTTGTCTTTGACAACTTGCCTCGTGACGGTACGCGTTTCTGTAGTGAGAAACAACATTTTGTGGTTGAGTCAGTTTCTTTGTTAGATAAAACCTAATTTGTTTTTAGAAATGTTGAGATGCTTAAGTCTTGCACAGGCTGATGCGAAAATTACAAAAGAACTCATTGAAAATGATGGCTGCATCGTTGAAGCTTTGGTTGAAATGCTTTCGCCCGCTGAATATATGGAAGCTTTGACTACTGACTCGGGGCTTCAGGAGTTCGATGCTCTATTAAGGGACTCATATAATGCTGCTCTAGAAAATAATTTCGTGTTCAAAGAAGACGCCTATGGTGGCTACGGTCTGTTTTATGTAGGTGAGAATCAATTAAGACCGCGAAAGTCTCACCCAGTACAGATGCTGCCTTCAGTTATTGGGTTTGTTGAAAAAATTCCACAAGATTCCCTGGCGAGTTTCAAAGACATCTCGATCTTCAGGAAAACTGACGCTTGTAGCTTCGATCGGGTCATGCTGGGCCCAACTCGTTTTGCGAACCATTCCTGTCAACCGAATTGCCGATATGCCCTAAAGGAAGTCCACTCCCGGCGTTGTATTCAGTTGGAAATTCTTGAGCCCATTAACAAAAATGACGAAATCACTGTAAGCTATGGGATTAATTTTTTCGGTGAAGGGAATCAAGATTGCCGGTGTGTGCACATTGACATGCATCAAGAGAAATTGAACTCGGAAGATTCAATCTCTGAATCCAGGCGGAGACTTGATTTATGTTCAGCGAGCTATCGACGACGACGTCAATCCATTCTTCGGATAAAGCGTAGGAAAAAGTATCCAAAGCAAAAAATTGAAATGCGTTGCTTTGATTCGAGTAGTAGCTCTGGCGATATTGACTCTGATGTCAGCGGTTCCTCGGAAGAAACATCTTTGTCAACAAATGATTTTTTGCAGCCTACAAATTTAGTTTCATCGCCTAACCATGAGAACAATCATTCGTTTCCAAGTTTTTCCGTCAGCACCATTGATTGTGCAAATGACTCTTCAGAGTCTTCAGACAATTCTGAATCACATGTTGATGCAATCTGCACATTTTCTCAACATAATTTTACAATATGTGTGAACGAAATTATTGCTCGTCATGGTACTTCCGATGCAGAGGCCACAGACTGGATAAAACTAATGAAAACTGCGTTTCCGGAAAACAAGATTCCGTCGTTTAAATCTTTAAAACGAGATGCAAGTAGGAACGTAGTCTCTATTTTAAAGACATCAACTTCATGTGGAGAAGGCGAGTGTATCTCTTTGGATTTTGTCCAGGACTTATTGGTTGTACTTAAAACTAATTTCCCCGCAATTTCCGAGTACTCCTCATCTCGTAGTCCTCTTAAAGATGTAAGTGTTCCCCAAACTTTTGGATCAAACAATATTATGACGATTTCGTTGACAATGAATTCTGACGGTGTAAGAATTGTAAATTCAAAAAAACGTTCGTTATGGCCACTGTGGCTCAGTGTGCTGAATTTGCCACCAATTTTGCGCTGCAAGTTCGTAAACATTGTGCTGGCTAAGTTGTGGCTCGGACAAGGCAAACCTGATTGGGAAATCTTTTTCAGCGAAATAAAAGACAGACTTAGTAAAGACGTGTCAATTGAGTACAATGGCATTTCCTGGAATGTAGTATTTGAAGTTAAACTACTGGTAGCTGATCTACCGGCAAAAGCGTCTATACTAAATATGCAGCAGTTCAATGCATATTTTGGCTGCACTCTATGTCTGATCGAATGTAAACCTATAGGAGACGGCAAAAGAGGTTTGTACTACCCGAATCAAAGAAATAAAATGCGGACAGCTGAGCAACATCAATCTTATTTGAAATTAATGCAAAAAGAGGGACTTCAGACCTTCAGAGGCATCAAAGGGACTTGTGTTATATCAGATATGATAAAAAATTTACCATTGACGGCCCCTATCGATTATATGCACCAAGTTCTCCTAGGTGTAACTCGTTCAATTCTGTTTCTAATCAGGGACAAGACAAGCAAATCAGTGCTCATCCAAATTCGCGAAGTAATTGATTCAGTTCAATTGACTTCTGATTTTAAAAGAGCGCTGCGAAATTTGGAAGATCTAGAGTATTTTAAGGCTAACGAGCTAAAAGTATGGCTTTTGTACGTTGGACCAGTAGTTTTTCATGGATTTATAGACAAGGACTTATATGAGAGATTCCTTCTACTGAGTTATACCATCCGGTTGCTCTTATTTTCCACGGAATATTGTTCTCTGGCTGATCAACTCATTGAACGTTTCCACCTGTTGACAGCTGAATCATATACAGACAAAGTGTTTTCTGCAAATTTACATTCCCTAAATCATTTAGCGTGGCAGGTCAAGTGCTTTGGTCCCCTATGGTGCACGTCGGCTATCATGTTTGAGTCGTCCAATTACCTGCTGCGATGCAAATTTACAGGAACAGTTAACCATCTCAAAGTGTTAGTTGAGCGATACATTAGGAATAAAGAATCGCATCGAGAAAGCCCTCGAAAAGACACACTTCTAGACCTCTGTCTACAATTTCGCGACAAAAAAAAGTTCAAGCGGCATGCGGTTCAAGATATCCCACCTGACCTTCAAAATCTGTCCGCGCAATTCTACTCGAGCCAAAAATTTGAAAATTTTTCTATCGACTCTGAATCTTCCTTTCCCTCCAAGAACTCTTTTGTCTCCTTCATCTCCAGTGGAAGTAAACAATTTGGTCAAGTTCGACTTTTTTTTTCACTCGACAAGCAAGATTTTGCTTCTTTGTACTTGTTCAATCTAGTAAAGGAATACAAACCAATTGAATCTAGCTCAAATGTTTGCAGTTTCTATGAAGTCAAAAAATCACTAAATGTTTTAACTATCAACCAAGACGCGATCTCCGAAAAACTTCTGCCCATCTTTATTAATGAAAAACTCTTTGTTGTACCATTAGTGAATATCTTTGAACACGACTAGTTGCCATTTTAACTTTCATTTCTTGCAAAACCACTTGTGAATCATTGAACTGGTGCACTCTGTGTAAATAAGTGTTAATAGTTTGTGTCAACAAGTTTCAATTTGTTTTCAGTTTTCTTTTGTGCCTGGTTTGTTGATAGCTTCAGTCAGTAAACAGTTGATTACGGAATCGGTAATTGGATATTGTAACCCATTACCGGTGATTGCAGGATTTTCCTTCATGAAGCTGGTTTTCCCCCTTGATTGAATATGTTCATGCAGCAAGCTTAAATTTAATTTTCCTGTTTTCGTTTCTGATTTTAACCTTCTCGCCTCCTTGAATGTTTTCTGATCTAACAAGTATCACATGTTCTATAGATATTTTGCGCTTTTCACATCAACTGAGCAAGCTTTTTGAATTTTTCAGTTTTTGTTGAAGAAAATTGTGCTTCGTAATGCAACCAAATGAAGAAAACTGCCCTCTCTGTCTTGAAAAAGTTCCAGAGGAATATGTTGTGCTGCACATGAACGATTTTTGGGCGCATGTTGCATGCAAACTATGTATGAAAGAGTGGGTTGAAAGCGTTTTGAGACAATTTGATGGTCGTGAGCCAACATGCCCCATATGCAGAGGAGATCTTGACAAAAATTTCTGCGACTTTCAGTTCGAACCCTGTGTCTGCTGTAGAAGTTATGTTCCAAAATTTTATATGGATGCTGAAACGTTACTTTGCGAGGACTGTAAGGGAGTCAGAGAAGTGTTATCGGACTAAAGTCTTAGACTTTTCTTGTTCTAGCAATAAAAAGCGTGTCAATATTTCTGAATAAAGTTTTGCTTATCACAATTTCTCTCGACTGAAGCATTTTAAAGAAAATTATTTTGGTTTCTTTTTTCATACATAAAAATACTAGTATTTTCTGTCTATAAGGTTTGTATAACACCAGAAATTTGTTTTGGGTCAATACTTCAAAAATTGTTAAATGAGAAAAGTAGTTCAGAAACGCAAAAATTTCTCTTTTATGTAGAAGTTGTTGTCGTTTCTTGAATATTGAGTCTAGGCAATTCAAAGTGGTAAAACAATCGTGCGTTAGGCTAACTTGGGCTATAATATGAAGATATTTACGTATAGTGATATAGTCATTTTTTGCAATTTTGTTGTTTCTCAAAAAGTCAATCGTAATTAAAAAAAATTAATAGTGCCGTCTGGCTCAAGGAGTTGTTCAATGTTACCCGTATTATTTTAGTAGCTCTTCCTACAATTTTGGCAGTTCTTCGTATCCATTAGGATCCTGAAACGCCCGGAGATTTTACTTCTCGGTCAATGCTTGAAAATCTGATACATAAAAAACGTGTAGGTCGGAAACGCAAATTTTTCGACAGTTTTTTATGTAAAAATTGCTCTCATTTCTTAACTACTGGGTCCAGGCCACTCAAAGTGATATAACAATCGCGTGTTATGCTAAATTTGGCTATGGAATAAGGAAATTTTTCATAATTTTTAAATAACTCTAAGCTTTGCATTTTCTTCAGTTGTTTTTCAAAAAGTCAATCGTATTTCAAAAAGGTATTAGTACCCTCTGGGTCAAGAAGTTATCCAATGTTACCCATATTATCTTGGTAGTTTTTCCTATCCATAAGGATGGTAAAATATCCATAGATTTTCCGTTTGGGTCAAAGCTTGAAAATTTGACACATAAAAAATGTGTAGGTCAGAAACGCAAATTTTTTGACTGTTTTTCGTGTAAAAATGGCTCTCATTTTTTTACTACTGGGTCCAGGTCAATCAAAATGATATGACAATCGTGCGTTATGCTAACGGTGGCTATTGAATAAGGAAATTTCTCATGTGTGATATATAATTTTAAGTTTTGCAATTTCGTCAAATGTTTCAAAAAAGTCTATTGTACTTAAAAAATATAATGGGACCCTCTTGGTGAAGGAGCTGTTCAATGTGAACCATACTCTTTTGGTAGTGCACCCTATCCATAAAGATGTTATAACAACCCGAGAGTAAATGCTTGAGTCAATGCTTAAAAAATTTTTATACAAAATAGGTGTTGGCCGGAAACGCTAATTTTTAGATCGTATTTTATGTAAAAATTTGTCTCATTTCTTTACTACTGAGTCTAGGCTGCTCAAAGTAGTATAACAAGCGTGCTTTAGGCTATTGTTGGCCATGAAGCAAGAAAATTTGCCAGAAGTGGTATAACACATCAAGTTTTGCGATTTCGTCAAATGTTTCTCAAAAAGTCAGTCTTATTTAAAAAATGTAATAGGACTTCCTGGGTGAAGGAGTTGTTCAATGTTTCCCATAGTTTTTTGGTAGTGTCTCCTATCCATAAAGATGTTATAACAACCCGAAATTTTTCCTTTGAGTCAATGCTTAAAAAATTTTTATACAAAATAGGTGTTGGCCGGGAACGCTAATTTTTAGATCGTATTTTATGTAAAAATTTGTCTCATTTCTTTACTACTGAGTCTAGGCTGCTCAAAGTAGTATAACAAGCGTGCTTTAGGCTATTGTTGGCCATGAAGCAAGAAAATTTGCCAGAAGTGGTATATAACATCAAGTTTTGCGATTTCGTCAAATGTTTCTCAAAAAGTCAGTCTTATTTAAAAAATGTAATAGGACTTCCTGGGTGAAGGAGTTGTTCAATGTTTCCCATAGTTTTTTGGTAGTGTCTCCTATCCATAAAGATTTTATAACAACCCAAAATTTTTCTTTTGAGTCAATGCTTAAGAAATTGTTATACAAAGTAGGTGTTGGCCGGAAACGCAAATTTTTAGATCGTTTTTTATGTGAAAATTTGTCTCATTTCTTTACTACTAAGTCTAGGCTGCTCAAAGTAGTATAACAACCGTGTGTTAGGCTTTTGTTGGCCATGAATCAAGAAAATTTGCCAGAAGTGGTATATAACATCAAGTTTTGCGATTTCGTCAAATGTTTCTCAAAAAGTCAATCTTATTTAAAAAATATAATGGGACCTTTTGGCCCAATGAGCTGTTCAATACTACCCATACTATTTTGGCGGTGCCTCCTATCCATAAGGATGGTAAAACACCCAGAGATTTTTCTTCTGGGTCAATGCTTAAAATTTGATAGATAAAAAAGTTTGTAGTTCGGAAACGCAGATTTTTCGACCGTTTTTTATGTAAAAATTGCTCTCATTTCTTTACCAATGGGCTTTGGTTGCTCAAATTGTCATGACAATCGTGTGTTAGGCTAACGTTGGCTATGGAATGAGAAATTTTCTCATAATTGATGTATAAGTTCAAGTTCTGCAATTTCGTCAAGGGTTTCTCAAAAAGTCAATCTTATTTAAAAAATATAATGGGACCTTTTGGCCCAATGAGATGTTCAATACTACCCATACTATTTTGGCGGTGCCTACTATCCATAAGGATGGTAAAACACCCAGAGATTTTTCTTCTGGGTCAATGCTTAAAATTTGATACATAAAAAAGTGTGTAGTTCGGAAACGCAGATTTTTCGACCGTTTTTTATGTAAAAATTGCTCTCATTTCTTTACCAATGGGCTTTGGTTGCTCAAATTGACATGACAATCGTGTGTTAGGCTAACGTTGGCTATGGAATGAGAAATTTTCCCATAATTCATGTATAATTTCAAGTTCTGCAATTTCGTCAAGGGTTTCTCAAAAAGTCAATTTTATTTAAAAAATATAATGGGACCTTTTGGCCCAATGAGCTGTTCAATACTACCCATACTATTTTGGCGGTGCCTCCTATCCATAAGGATGGTAAAACATCCAGAGATTTTTCTTCTGGGTCAATGCTTAAAATTTGATAGATAAAAAAGTTTGTAGTTCGGAAACGCAGATTTTTCGACCGTTTTTTATGTAAAAATTGCTCTCATTTCTTTACCAATGGGCTTTGGTTGCTCAAATTGACATGACAATCGTGTGTTAGGCTAACGTTGGCTATGGAATGAAAAATTTTCCCATAATTGATGTATAAGTTCAAGTTCTGCAATTTCGTCAAGGGTTTCTCAAAAAGTCAATCTTATTTAAAAAATATAATGCGACCTTCTGGGTCAATTAGTTGTTCAATGTTACCCATACTGTTTTGGTAGTGCCTTCTATCCATAAGGATTGTAAGGCACCAGCTTTTTTTTGTTTGGCGTCTTCGTTTAAGTTTTGGGGGCTAAAATTTTTTTTTTAAAAAAAAAACCGATTTTTTGTTAAATGTCCATCCCTTTGTGCCCTTACAGGCACCTTCTCCCATGTGCTGTATTTTTATTGTGCGTTGTTTCTTTCTTCTATGATGTGCTATAATGTTCCTGGCTTATCCGGGATTTTAGATTTTAGCTATATATCTTGGAAAAAAAGAGCCTCCATTTTTGCTTATTCTGCAAGAAAAACAGTCAAAACTGTTTTCCCTTGTAGTTTAAGAAGCTCACGAGGACTCACGAAAAAACCAAGACTCTTTAAATGCCTCCTTTCTGTTGTTATGGAAGAGTGGTAACCATAGAACTTCCATATTATGGAAAAGTTGTAGTCATAAAACTTCCATTTATGAAAAAGTTATAGTCATTGAACTTTCATTTATGGCAAAGTTATAATTTTACCAATCTTTAAAAACTTTTTTGATTTATGAAGTCAATGGTCCATAATATGAAAGTTCTATGATTATAACTTTTGGTCAGCCCGGGTTCTCTTATTTCGTATACAATTTTGCTACTGTATACACTGAGAAACAAAATCAATTGTTAATTCTTATTACAAATGGAACCTTTAAATTATCTTCTAAGGTAACACTTCTTAAGTAAATTTTTTAATGAAATTAGATTAACTTACCTCAAAAATTTCGTCTCCGATTTAATTTTTTCGTCTTATTTCCCAGTAAAATCAATCATTTTCTTGCCATTTTTTTACAATAAAAAATTTTTTAGGCTCTGCTGTTTGAACTCTAGTAGTAGTACGTTGTCTAACAAATCTGAAAAAAGAGAAACATTTGATCTCGCAACAAGCTAAGATATTTCTTGACCGCTTTTAAATCCATTTTGCAAATAGTTAACATAAACTATATACTGTTTTGCTTAATTATCATTTTAACCAGATAACCATTGAAACAGTCATTTGAACTAAATCTTAAACGCAACGAAATATTGGCTACTTATGTTTGCGCAGTGTAATGGAACACACGGAATAAGTTTTGTAAAGTTTGAAAGAAATCCAAACAAAAAAATAAACACTTGCAGAATAGCTCAAGCATGCTAAATAGATCAGTACCACATTTACAGTTGTTTTCGGTTATAAGTGATGTTGTTGTTATTGTAGTTCTCTTTAACAATGAACTAATAACAAATGGTCTTTACTTCTGACCTCAACAAGTTTTGCATAATTAACAAAAATTTCTTCGTGCGAATTAATTAATGTCATGCTAGTTTGTGCTCTTTTCGACTTTTGTTGACTTTATCTTCAGGCATACTGCCTTCCCTCCTTCATGTAATCAAATAAAGTTAATGGAGAAGGAATATATGAAATGGTTAGCAGCCAGTGTCCCTACTTTCATTATTGATTACATTTATTTGTAGAAAGTGGCGTAGAGGATAAAAACATTGTGGCATTACAACCCAGGTTCAGACCTCGACTTATGAAAAGAACATGCTCGACCCAAAGAGCCCATGAAAAGACTTTAGCTGGACCTAAGCGTTCAACTAGACTTTGGCGCGATCAAAATTTTTGATGCTGGACTTTAGCTCGACTCAAATATTATGACCCAAATTTTATGCTCGAGTTTAGCTAGACCTTAAATGTTCATGCTGGACCCAAAAACCAAAAAAATACATTTCAGTTGAAAATGGCTTGTGCTTATAACGCAGTCAACGGGTTTGGCCGTTCAAATATTTCAATGTTTCTCATATTCTATCAAAAACCAAAATGTGCTATTGTAAATTTTAAAAAAAAACAAAATTTAGAATCAAATGAACTTAAAAATAACATACTAAACTTATTGCCGATGAAAAGCTGACTGTTAGAAGTTTGTGAACTAGTTGAATTCAACCGAACCAATTCGCAATAAAGGTTACTTGCGAAAACTAATTTATCTTAAGAATTCAATATTTCTTAAAATCTTCATCCGTTTTTCGAAAGTGAGCTGTTTTTCGAAAGTTCATCTGTTTTTCGAAAGTGAGTTGCCTGTTGCATCTGTTTTTTCATCTGTTTTTCACCTGCTTTTCGTACGTGAGCTGCCTGTTGCAACGCTAGTTTGCTGTTGCTGGTAGATGTTACACAACTACAAAATGAAGCATAGAAAAGTTAACTATTATTAATCCCACAAAAATGCAATCCTCGACTCATGAAAAGACCGTGCTCGACCTTTTAAAAGACCGTGCTCGACCTTATTTTCTTATGAAAGGACCCTTTCTGGGCCCATGAAAAGGCTTTATCTTGACATTAACAACGAACTGGGCCGTGGATTTATAGTCAATATTGGACCCACGTACTAGAATTATAAAGTCTCTTCATATTTTGAGGTCTAAACCTGGTCAATTTGCACAAATGATACGCTTTCGGGAATTAAAGAGGTTAAATGGACCAAGTTGTCCACTTTTTTTGATATGAGCACAGGCTTGTTCACCTATGTGCGAGAGTTGAGTCACGTAGAGAGCAATTTAACTCATTATCACTGAAGCTTTAAAATAGTCTACAAGCCTGTCATACGGCAATGGATACCCTTCACATATCCATGACCGTATCTAGTTCATGTTTATTACTTATTTCCATTTGAAGGGCAAGTGCTACTCCTATTCTAGTTAACTTCACTTCGTCCCAATTTTAGTCATCTGATGTCTGTTCATACTGTCTGCACAGGAAAATATCTGTTCATACTGTAATCAAATCTTGATAGTTACTTCCTTTTCCGTGATCATGTTGAACAAAACTTTTGCTTCTTAAATTGTACTTATTAAAATTCATTCTCTCATTTGCAACGCTACAACTCAGTTCAATTTAAATCTAGCAATTTGCTTTTCAAATTAAGCTCAGTAAAGTTGAGAAGTGCCAATCGCATCGCGATTGACTACTCTAGAAACTAGAAATTCTGATAGTAGAAATTGGCTTGCCACTTGCGGCATAATTGTCTACTCCGATTTGAAATGAAGCATTCGCGGCTCAATTGGATCCACCCATCGCAATTGAGTACAAAATGGCGCAGTCAGCAACGGAATCTAAAAAGACACCTCTTCACATAGAGGCGTTCTGGGAAAAGCCGACAGCAACACCTCTTCTGACGTGGGACAAATGGACCCAAAAGTGGAAACTGGCCCTGCTAGCTAAAGAGGGAATCCAACTTGACAATCTATTGAACGATCCACCAGCAGCGGTAACCTACCCGCCCGAACCAATCTATGAGGAACCAGTGGAGAATCATACACAAGCGACGGAAAGGGACCAAAAAATTGGCAATCAACAACTGAAGGTAAACTGGCAAAATTGTTGTAAAAAGATTGAGGAAATTGGGATCTTGTGTGGAGATAAACCATGGGGAATATGTGAGCAAAAATCGATATCTCTATTGTATTTGAGTATTGGAACGGAGGGACGACGAATTTTCAAAAGTAAACATCCCCATTTTGAAATAGAAAAACAACCGTTCAAGGAACTATGGCAGGCCATTGAGGATTCTTTCACAAAAGTTCGAAACATAACTTACGATCGTTTTGTTTTCTATACTTGTAATCAGCGAAAGGGTAAATCTGTGGAAAACTTCTATGGCCGTCTCATCGAACAAGCTAAAAACTGTAGTCTCGGTAGTGAAGAAACTACCTTGATTCGTGATGCATTCATATTGAATATGATCGATCACAAGACCCAGAAAGAACTGCTAAAAGAAACAGTTGAACCGTCTAAAGCACTGGAGATAGCTATTCAAATGGAGATGGGGGGCGCAGAATCAACAAAAGATCAACCAGAATTTGTTGCCGGGTACAAACTCTGTGAATGCAATCAACAGTAACCAAATACGCAATCGCAACGCGAACGCTCCACAAACTAAGCGAGATTTCACAAGATACGCAACTGTGCCCCAGAACTATCAGTACACAAGTACCTCTATGAATTGCGGCCTTCGTTGGATTCATAACCATAAGCAGATTTGCCCCGCGAATGGAAAGAAATGCAATAATTGTGGAATAATTGGCAATGCCGAAAACCGAAAAAGTCACAGGGACAAACACAGAAAACCCAACAAACGAATTGTCAATCAAATTGACCAGTCTCCTGAAAAGAGTGATGACGAAGAATCCGTCAATTACATATCCAGCTATCAACAACTGTATGAACAGGTGTATGACTCGAACTACGACAGCGATTCTGATGATTACGTGGCGGCAATTTCGTCTGACTCAGCACATCAACTTGAACCGTTAAATGTTGAGGTACAACTTGGAGAAGTTAAAGCACATGCAATGATCGATTCTGGGAGTGCAGTTAGCCTCATAACGAAAACATTGACAAACCAAATCCTTCGAACCACAAAAACTGCGAAGTGGATAGACACGAAAGACAGAAGGAACCTCAAAACTTTCTCAAACGAGCCAATAAAAGTTCTTGGACATCTGGAGACCACAGTTGCATACAACAATTTGAAAGATAGAGCAGCAACATTGACTGTGGTAGAAGATGGTCACAAAAATATCATCGGGAGAGACCTGTTCACAACCCTTGGACTTGCGGTGGTACAACAACAACCAGAAAATAGTAAATGTGTTAATAACATTAATAGTTCAACATGTAAAATAAAGAGACAATCGCGACGCAATTTCCTCATTTAGTATCAAGAATTGGTTTGTCCAAAACACATGTAGCGAGATCAAAGTTTCATCAAAAGTTTACAGCAAAGCATCAAAACGGACGACGTGTTCCGATAGATCTACAACCTAGACTGACGGCAGAATTAGAAAGATTACAGACTGAAGGCCATATTGAAAAACTATTCAGTTGCTCTGACGAACATTTCATATCTCCGATTGTAATCACAGTAAAGAAAGACCAATCTATAAAACTAGCATTAGATTCTAAAGTACTAAATAAAGCAATACATAAAAATAAATATCAAATGCCCAACATTGAAATGTTAATTGATACAATATCACAACACCTAGCCCACACTCAAAACGGTCAACAAGCGTATTTCACCTCATTAGACTTAAAATATGCATATAGCCAATTAAAGCCGCACCACGACACTGCAAAACATTGTAGTTTTAACATCATCTGTGGAGAATCTACTGGTACATATAGATTCAAACCAGATTTTATGGTCCTACAGATAGGCCAGCAGAATTTCAGAAAGCTATGGACTATACACTAATAGGTCTACAAAACACATATTATTTTTTAGACGATATCACAATCGCTAGTACTGGTACTGAAGCAGACCATTTGGCATATGTTATTAAATGTTTGAAAAAGCTAGACGAAGATAATTTAAGAATTAATCTTCAGAAATGTCATTTCGCAAAAACCGAAAATGAATGGCTGGGTTATAAGTTTACACAAACTGGAATATCCCCTCCAGAAAGTAAAACTGCAGCAATTTCAACAGTACCACCACCAACAACACTAAAACGCCTTAGATCCTTCCTAGGGTCAGTACACCATATTGGTAAGTTCATACCACACCCTGCACAATTATGTCACCCACTTAGACCACTTCTAAAAAAAATCAGCAAAGTTTATCTGAACAACAGAGCACACTAAACATTTTAATTTAATCAAAGAAAAAGTTGCCAACAGCACAGAAAATAGCCATTATAATCCAAAACTTGATGTCCGAGTTAAATGTGATGCCTAACATTACGGATTGGGAGCAGCACTTGAACAAAATACACCAGACGGTTGGAAGCCAATAGCATTCGCGTCACGATTTCTAAATTCAACAGAGGAACGCTACAGTGTTAACGAACTGGAACTATTGGGAATAATCTGGTCCATTGACTATTTCAAATACTATTTGTACGGGAAAAATTTTACAGTAGTGCCGGACCATAGAGCACTATTGTCTATACTCAAGGAGCATAGATCAAACAAATCGTACAATAGCCGACTATCTAGATGGATAGACAGATTACTTCCGTACAACTTCACAATTGAACATATGCCAGGTGCAAAAATGGGTCTCGTACACTATATCTCAAGAAACCCATTTGCGAGCGCTAAAAAGATATCTACATATGACGAACACTTTGTAGTAGCAACAATATCAAAAATTCGTGATTCCATGAAACATCTGATTACAAATAAACAAAATGCAACTAAAGTTTAGTAGCATTTTGAAGTCACATTTGCCTTCACACAAGTTAAAACGACCATTCGCGCCGCAATTACATACATCACTTAATGCTAATTCACAAATTAGCAATGATGCATTTGCATCACAATCACTCCTTTCACCACTAAAAGCACCATTCGTGACGCAAATAACACTAACTAATTCTAAAAATAATCCGTATTTAAAACAACCATTCGCATCGCAAATGTCACCTAAAGTTATAAAATCACAATTTGCACCAAATAACTGTAAAGTTAATAATTCACATTCCATTAACAAATTTGCTGCAAAAGAGGTGCAAATGTCAGACAGTAAAGAATGTGAACACTCTGAACAATTATACCCAATAAAGCCCACTAATGGCATTACGTCAAATAATCCACCTAATAACGCTAAATTTGGCGCGAAAACACAAATTCCAAAGTATAAATACCATTTGCACAAGAATCACTCGCTTTTTGCCCAAAACAAACCTACAAATCACTACACATTAAATAAACGAAATAAACTGATTAACTCGAATTATTCAGTCAACCACCTTAGCAAAATGTCGAAAGTCAAAGCTCCGCGATCAAAGTCCACTCCAACGAAAGCAAGGGTGACATTCGCAGACACCACTCCATCTACACCGGGAATGAATACGTCCTGAAATACTGAGACACCGACTGGCAGCATGATTGAGGAAACGGATGACATTTTATTTACGGAAACCCTTAACAAAGTCTTCAGCCGGAAATTTTTAGCCATTTTAACCGGTAAAGATGCAATCCTCAAGGAGGTGAGGGATTGCGTAATCCGTGATGACCCAGACAGGCTTAGAGAGATAAGTCCTTATCTCTTTTCCTATTGTCGGGATTTGAGCGTAAAGCATGGCTGTGTGTGTGTTTGGACGAGCGGATAGCCATTCCAAAATCAATCAAAGATGCAGCACTGGAGGATATCCACTCTACGCATCCCGGGAGTTTTGCCATGCTATCTTTCGCGCCACACATTTGGTGGTCGTACATCCACCGAGATATACTGGCAAAAACCAGTGAGTGCAAAGCCTGCACGGAGATTGGTAAGAAACTTAAATCAGTGATTTCGCACCGCAAATGGGCACTTTTACCAAAATGCATTGAACTAAATGACGAAATACAAATAGATTTTGGCGGACCAATATTGAATGAAAAAGGGATAGTACAATATTTTATTACAAGTATAGATAGATATTCAAAATATCCCACAACAAAAATAGTAAATAACGCTTCTGGTTCAAATTTAATCGAATTCTTAAATAATTACATATATCAACACGGAGTACCTAGAACTATTCGATTAGATCAAGCTAGATGTTTTACAGGATAAAAGTTTGAAACATTCTGTACAGAAAATAACATTGCACCAATATATATATATATATATATATATATATATATATATATATATATACATATATTTATATATATATATATATATATATATATATATATATACCAGCAAATGATCACAGAGCAATTGGATTAGTAGAACGTCTTATTCAAACAATTAAGCGACAATTATCTTGCATGAAATCACAATTAACAAAAAATTTAACTTAGAAAATTCACTTAAAGCAATAATACAACGACTAAGAATATCAAAGCAAAAACAATAGACATCACACCATTTGAGGCACACTTTGTTAGAAAATGTAACACACCTACATCTAACATCACCACTAAATCTAATAGTAAAAATCTCAATTATAATGCAATAATTAAACATTATTTAGACGAAGCTACAATTCCGGTCAATCATATCTATCAGAGGAGCAGTGGGCAGACATGGCCCTCTGTTCAGATACAGAAATTGAAAGAGTCATTTGTGCAGCAAGTTCTCGAGCCAGATTGGAGGAACAAAAGATGAACGACGACGAACAACGTTTAATCAGATCGGAAGGAATTTCCAGACCAATTCCCTGCTCAGAACGAAGTGTCCAAGTGAAATTGGCTCGAAAGCTTCACGAAAATCAGAGGCAGAAGAAAAACCTTGATGGTTTGTATGAAGTACTTGCACCCGGGAGTACAGTATGTAAAGTGAGCCCTAGGACAAGCGTAATCGAGGAGCCAAATAGACAGGAGGTGCGAGTAAGAAATTCAGACATAGCAAAATTTGGCACGAGAGCGGAATGAGACACAGATTTGACGCAGTATATCGAAAGAAGACCGAAAAAAATAAGCGAAAAAACTATTGAGCAGAGGATTCATAAACACAAACGAGATTTAATCAGAAAAAGTACGGGAGACAAGAAAATCAAACGCAATCGAAAACAGGCCGATGACGTCAGTGTAATTTCTTCAGGCAGATCATGTATATCATCCGCAAGCAACGTAGCCCGATCTCTCAAACTGAGAATCCCGAAGAGGAATCCTAAGCATGACGAGGCCTTTTTTAATCGACCAGACTTGACCCAAATCTTACAATTTAGTCCAATTGCTCCAATCGCGCCACCACCATCCAACCCTAATGCAGCTGGACCATATGCGACGCGAATGGATTCGACTAAGGCACCGACACCAATACTTAGAAAATCATGCAAGAGACAACTCACGATCAGTGACACTTCGGATTCAGACACATCTTCAGTGCGGAAAAGTAAAAGATCATTGAAAAAGAAATCTTCCCAAACAATTGTGGAGAAAATCAGAAATACTGAAGGATATTCAGCGGATTTGCATCAGGATATCGGAGAAACTTCCATAGGAAGTTCAAATGAATGGATGGAGGACTCTCAGAATATCCCAAGGGAAATGACAGTGCTTCAAGCAGAGAATGAGGAAAACTCGGAAACAGATTAGAAAACTCAGTCAAACTTCATAAATTTTTATATTTTTACTTATTATTTAATATTTTATTACTTATGTAAGCGGTGAATATTTATTGATATTCTGATTTTAAATACTAATTTCTTTTACTCCCAAGAGGGAGAAATGTCATACGGCAATGGATACCCTTCACATATCCATGACCGCATTTAGTTCATGTTTAATACTTATTTCCATTTGAAGGGCAAGTGCTACTCCTATTCTAGTTAACTTCACTTCCTCCCAATTTTAGTCATCTGATGTCTGTTCATACTGTCTGCACAGGAAATTATCTGTTCAATCTGTAAACAAATCTTGATAGTTACTTCCTTTTTCGTGACCATGTTGAACAAAACTTTTGCTTCTTAAATTTTACTTATTAAAATTCATTCTCTCATTTGCAACGCTACAACTCAGTTCAATTTAAATCTAGCAACTTGCTTTTCAAATTAAGCTCAGTAAAGTTGAGAAGTGCCAATCGCATCGCGATTGACTACTCTAGAAATTAGAAATTCTGATAGTAGAAATTGGCTTGCCACTTGCGGCGCAATTGTCTACTCCGATTTGAAATAAAGCATTCGCGGCTCAATTGGATCCACCCATCGCAATTGAGTACAACAAAGCCAGCTACAAATATCATCCCATCAAAATGTTTTTTACAACACTCTAAAACTCTCTAGTGTGAAATCACTCGATTTTTTCTAGTATGATGAAAAGACACCATTTTTCGTGTGAATAAACGTATAAGGAAAATTAGCAATCTCTCAGGGAAAATTTTTTTGCAGGCTATATTTCTAGTTGCTGTATTGAAAGGTCACAAAATGAACACAAAAGCAACATTTTTCATAAACGCTTAGTCGGATGTAATTGTTGATTTCCAGAAAAAAATCAATCTATTAGACTTGACCAGTTTTCTGACATTTTTCTTTTGTTATTTAGGCATTAAAGAGAGAACGGTTTTCTCATTGCTACACGATTTTTCCGGGAAAAATTGACACACAAAAAATGCCCAGATATATGATAAATAGAACATTTTAATACAATTCTCTTGGCCTTAATCTCATGGTTTTTCGCGTGATCCACTCGAATAAAAAAACAAGTTGAAAAAACTCGTCGAAAACCCGTCGAAACAATTGTACGAAAAAACCCCGACCTTTCGTGTAAATAATACTTTTTTACTTTAAAAACACTCAAAATTCTCATGGGGAAACGCACAATAAAAAACAAAAGAAATCATGTGAATTTTCCCCGATTTGTCGTGTGCTTTCACATGAGAATTTCGTGTGGTTTTTAATCTAAAAATCGTATTTTTTTACACAAAACATGGGTGTTTTTTCACACGATTTTTTGTGTGAATCACGCGAAAAATCATGAGATTCAGGCCGAGATAATCGTGTAAAAATAAACGTTTCATTATGTTACTGCGCTTTTCCTCGTGTGTCACTTTTTCCCTGAAAAAGACTGTAGCAATGAGGAAACCGGTCTCTCTTTTTATTGCCTAATTAACAAAAGACAAAGGTCAGAAAACAGGTCAAGTCTAATCTAGGTTGATTTTCAGAACTAAATTAGGTTTTTACATTTGAAATGTACTGATTCAGCGCTGAAAAGTTCTGAGACCCAAGTCCGGGTAACGCCCAATTCGTTGGGAGTTCGAAAGCCAATAGTCAATAAGTTACTTTAATGCGCTCAGTTTTCCATTTTCAATGTTCATCACACTCCCCTCTAGTTGAGAACAACCCATTGGGCATTCTCGTAACAGACTAATTTGGATCACACAAAAAATTGCCACACAATTTTTTGAGGAAAAAGTGACACACGAGAAAATGCCCAATTACATGATAAGTCGTGATTTTCACAATATTCTCTCGGCTTAAATCAAATAGTTTTCCGCGTGATCCACAAAAAAATAGTGCAAAAGACCCATTTTTTTGGTTAGATAACACTTTTGTCCTTTAGAAACACTCAAAATTCTCATGAAGAAACGCACAATAAAAAACAAAAGAAGTCATGTGAATTTTCCCCGATTTGTCGTGTGCTTTCTCATGAGAATTTCGTGTGGTTTTTAATCTAAAAATCGTATTTTTTTACACAAAACATGGGTGTTTTTTCACACGATTTTTTGTGTGAATCACGCGAAAAATCATGAGATTCAGGCCGAGATAATCGGGTAAAAATAAACGTTTCATTATGTTACTGCGCTTTTCCTCGTGTGTCACTTTTTCCCTGAAAAAGACTGTAGCAATGAGGAAACTGGTCTCTCTTTTTATTGCCTAATTAACAAAAGACAAAGGTCAGAAAACAGGTCAAGTCTAATCTAGGTTGATTTTCAGAACTAAATTAGGTTTTTACATTTGAAATGTACTGATTCAGCGCTGAAAAGTTCTGAGACCCAAGTCCGGGTAACGCCCAATTCGTTGGGAGTTCGAAAGCCAATAGTCAATAAGTTACTTTAATGCGCTCAGTTTTCCATTTTCAATGTTCATCACACTCCCCTCTAGTTGAGAACAACCCATTGGGCATTCTCGTAACAGACTAATTTGGATCACACAAAAAATTGCCACACAATTTTTTGAGGAAAAAGTGACACACGAGAAAATGCCCAATTACATGATAAGTCGTGATTTTCACAATATTCTCTCGGCTTAAATCAAATGGTTTTCCGCGTGATTCACAAAAAAATAGTTCAAAAAACCCATTTTTTTGGTTAGATAACGCTTTTGTCCTTTAGAAACACTCAAAATTCTCATGTGGAAACTTACGATAAAAAACATGAGAAATCATGTGAGTTTTACGCAACTTATCACGTGTTTTCACATTAAAATTTCGTGTGATTTTAATCTAAAAATCGCATTTTTCACACGAAAAACCGTGATATTTTTACATGACTTTTCATGTGAATCTCGCAAAACACCATGAGATTAAGGCCGAAAGAATCGTGTAAAAATACAAGGTTTATCATGTAACTGGGCATTTTCTTGTGTGTCAACTTCTCTTGAAAAATTGTTTTTGTGTGATTCACACGGGAAAATTTTGACGCTTCATGGGGCTGCCTTCATGGGGCTGCATTTTGGTGCTAAAGTGTTGCTCTCAACTAGAGGACGGTGTGAAGAACATTGAAAATGGAAAACATTAACGAAAGACATTTACTGTTGGCACTCGAACTCCCAATGAATTGGGCGTACCCGGACTTGGGTCTGACAAAATTTCAGCGCTAAATCAGCACATTTCAAGAGTAATAATTTGATTTTGTACTGAAACCTCCAGAAACATTAGAGCTTCATTATATGCCGTTTTTCTTTATTATGATAATATTGAGGTCATGGAGTTCACCCAGGCTAAAGTTATCCTGGACAGTCTGCAATTTACTTATTCGCCGAATTTCTATCTCAGCAGCATGGTGTCTTACTTTTATTGCGTACAACTGATAACTACTGCAGTAATATATACGCTCTTTATTTGAATGATAAATTGTAGGTAATTAACACAATAGCTTAGGGATAACGACGTGCTCCGCAAATTAAATGTTACAAGTACCGACGTGAAAGTTCTAATAGCGTATATGGCAAACTCTGTCGAGGGGAGTCAAAATGAGGACATTTATTTTCATGTGAAGTTTAATAAGAAATGAAGACTAGTCCCTGTTAATTAGAACATTAACAGTACTCGCCATCCGAAAATAATGTCTCTAGACTGATTCAGCCCTGATTTGCTCTGCCACCAACGTCCGAGCTGGAACTTCATACCAGTCCTACTTTTTACTCCTAAGCCATTTTCTTACTACTAAGCTATTCGTTACCGAGTTATATCTTTAGCGAAGAAAAACAAAGGCGTATCATCAGAAAGCTGTTATAAATTAAATGAATCATTTTTTTTTAATTTCTGATATCATGGAGAGAAATGAGGGCTCAAAATTTTGAAACGGTTTCAATCTTTAAATCATTCCGCATGCTTTTCACGCTTCGTAAGTGCATAAATGGGTTTATTGTAAAAGTTATCTAGTTTTTTAATTTGCTGTAATAGCAATAACTGCAAAAATATATTATTGGCCTTCCCTTTTTATTTGAAAATTAAAGATATTGAATTGTTTTAGGGCCTTGACTTTTTTAAAGAATTGCTCTCACTTTATTAGTCTTAAGGTGTTGTAAAACTTCCAGAAGAGTGAAAAAACGAAATTTGAAAAAACTTTGGTTTCTCAGAGAGTGTTTTTTCTTCAATCGCTGCAACTTAACTTCAGTTTTTAAGATTTCATCGTCCCTGACCAAAATTGGTTTTACTTGGTGATTCATGTTTTCTGATGCGGTATAATCAAACTTTTTGAGTCGTCAAATAACAGCTAGTGGTTTACACGACTCAGATACTTTTTGTTTTCAAAAATTTTTGCGTAAGTTCTAGAGATTTGCCTGATTTTGTCTCCTTCTCCTGTTTCGACTTCTCCTACTTTGACCTCTCTTATTTTGACTTCTCCTGTTCTCTTCTCTCTCAATCCAAATAATGAATCTCTTCAGTGGTTTTCTTTTGGAACTTGATTTAAGATGCTTTTAGTTTCATGTTGTATGTAACCTTTTTAACAACTTTTCCACCGCTTATTACGGGCCAATGTCGTGTTTTTTCCACGATCATTGTTTTAAGATTAGAGTTGTAAGAGTGTGTGCAAAACGATTGATTACCGTAAGGAAAAGAAGCATAATTGGTGATAAATTTCAGAAAGGTACCCTCTCGATGCTAATTTGGGATTAATAAGACAGCCTCAGTGGTTTTTTTTAAATTTACTCATAGCACTGTTCACAAGAACAATTTAATCTTTGAAAATGATCTCAAATAATTACTAATAAAACCCGTGCAGTAAAGTAATAGGCTAGTTTTATGCTCAAAATGGTGGTTTCATTTCCACAGAACAAAAATTTTGTCTTGCCTTTTTGGACATTGGCAACGTAATGCTTGTTTTCACAAATAATAAATGACTCTTTTAGTTTTGAACTTTTGGGGACATGTTGGTCGTCCCAGCACATAATCTTATTAATGAACGGTCGCATTGGTTCTGATGAGGAGCAACTGAACCAGCTGAATGGTTCCAGATCATATCTAAATTTTTTAACCACTTTAAAAATATAGCAAAGAATGGTCCCCTTGTGCTTTGTGCTCATTTCCCGGGTGCGAGCGCCCTTGCGTCAAGGCACTAAGTTGCTCGGGTGAGTAAGATTTTTTAATGACATATAATAAATTTTAAAGCTTAAATCCACTCTATATTTCATGACATGTGACAAAATTTTGGTAAAGTGAACTGATTTCGTGCAGAACTCAAAGCTAGTGGCATATTTAATGCGCAATTTGGTTGCATATATTTAATGCTATCAATGCAATGCAACAATCTAGGTAACAACCTATTGCATATGAAGTGCCTTATCTTGGTATTTGAGGCCTGCCCTATTTAACCGGATATGTGAATTCGGTATCATAACTCGATCATTCATTGTTTTATATGCATCCTTATACTTCTAAATTTGTTTCAACATTATACCAACTAAGTTGGGACAAAGTTTACTGGACAAAACCTAAACGGATTTTTGGTTACAATTCTCTTCAAGCAGAAGAAACAGTTACTTTATAGAAACCTATATACACAGCCAGATTTCAAACATGAACATGCAAGTTGTGTTTCGAGAATAATTGGATCTATTATCCCCCCACACCCAGCTTAGTGGGCATATATCTGCCCAGACGCATTTTTTTTTACATAGTAGCGTCTTAGAGTTTTTTTGAGTTTTACATAGTAGCGTGTTTTTGAGTGGTGGGCGGGAGAATGTATATAGTTTATAAAGTTTCTCTATCTGACACATTACGATGCCGAGGTATACCCCAAAATTTCCGCTTTTCTCACTTTTCGCAAAAGGGGTTCCGCCAATTTTGCGAAATAAAATAACATTCGGTGCGAAAAGTAGGTAACAAATCTTGTAGTACGTTTCCGCTCAATTTAGGTATCTATTATTCCCGCGCATTTTGAGAATGCAATAAGCACTTTTATAAAGATTTAATTGAAGCTTTCAAAGCTTTAAAGTGCTTTAAAGACATGCAAACACAAAAACTGATTTTTTTTCCGAAAAATCCCTCGCATATCAAAGGCTTTGTATATCAATGTGGGACTGGCCAATTTTAATAAGTAGTAATAAATAGTACTAATAAGTAGTAATAAGTAGTAATAAAGTACTATAAGTAGTAATAAAGTTGTAAAAGTACTACTAGTAGTAGTAAGTAAGGCATAATTAAATAAGTAGTAATAAAGTTAGGCTTAATTGCGTATTATATGCGAAATCGAGCTACATTGCGTGCAAAAAATCCAAACGTAAATTGAGCGGATGCGTGATACAACTTGCGCGAAAAATAGATTATTGAGTTTGTACTTGTATTTCGCGGCTAAAATTAGGACACTTTTGCGAACACGGGATACGATATTCCCTTCCAATTTGCCGATTTCTGCTAAAGTAGCTATTTTCCGTAATATTGTACCACTTTCAATGTACTAACATAGTAAAAACGAACACGAGATACACAAATCGGGCATATCTGCCCGTGACGATTTGGGTATACCTCTGCATCGTAATGCACCTGTCGGAAAACAAATTTAAGTTTTTTTGAACATATGTACTATTTTAAATTTCTATCTTGAATAGAGTGTTTTTGGATTTGAAGTTTTTGCAACAGCCCACGAAACAGCCCACATTTAATTTTGCCACTGGTCAGCGTTGTCATTTTTGCCAATTTTTTTTTTGCAGAAGTTCGAAAAATGTTTCAACAGTCTTGAAAAACTTATTTGAGACAACTTATGTTATACTACGCATGGAGAGCAAACACTAAAAATTGATAAAGAGACTTATTTTTAATTTGTTGAAATATATCCGTGCATTCTTATCAAACAAAAAATTTGTGGTCTTTTACAATTACACTTTAATCCGATAATTAAAAATATAGCTTTTCTGAGCAAAATTGACTCATTTGGTATGATTATTCCATTAAATAAAATTCTGTGTTAAAGCAAAGAAAAATGTATTTGGAATATATTTTTCTTTGCTTTAACGCAGAAGAAATTTTATTTTATGGAATAATCATTGGTTTTATGACTGAATGTTTAAAACTCACAAAGATGGGCAATAGTCTTGTTTTTGAATAAAAGCTACCTTTAAAAAGCCTCATCAAAAATTTCGTTCGTAGATGGCATCAAATGTAGACAATGTTGCTGATGAGAAAGTTACATATCCCTATTTTTTTATTAAACAAAATCATTGTGAAATTGATCAATTTTCTATCATTTTAAAATATCCATAGTCTTCCATAGCTACTAAATGATTGGCAATCATTCAGCAGCATTATCATTTTAAAGCATCCATCCCCAGTTGAGAGGTCGACTTTATGAAAAGACTTATTAACTTTATTGGCAATCTTTTCCAATACCAGAGGCATTAATAGTGGCTTATTTTTTTCATAATTTTATAATCATAGTTTATAAAGTTTTAATCCGTTTTAATACACTTGTATCCAATATATACTTCTGACCAATTCTTCGAAAAATGTTAATAGTAATCTCAGAATACAGCCAGTTGATTCTCGTTTGTAAAAAGGCTATTTTTGCTGTATTACAGTAACGGTTTTTGTGTAAAAGAAGTATGAAGTTTTATGTGGTCTCTAAATACCATTTTAGTCTTTTACTAAAACGCCATTTACAAAAAGCAATGAATCAAATTTTTTAAGACACTACACGCAATCTATCCTAAAAGAATTGCATGTATAAATACGTGTATATTAGAATTGCAATTGTAGATATTCGAAACAACAGTCTACCGAATTCAGGTTTCAATTCAATCTTTGCAAGCAACGTATCAGCATTAACGTTAGCTTCAACACTGTCCATATAAACAAAGCACGTTTAATTTTTGGAGATCAAGACACGTATTAGCATTCGTTATGATCATAGCAACCAGTGTCTAAGAGGCAAAGTCTTTTTTTGATGCCCCTTTGACAGATTTTTTAGTCTGCTTTCATTGGCGTCAAAATCGGCTCATAATCGGTCAACAATCGTCTAAAGAACCTATGAAATATTAAGTCAAAAACCACCTTAATTGGTACGTGTCGTGGTTATATTTACTTAAAATTACGTTAAATGAACTTTTTCCGGACTTTCTACTTATATTAGAAAGTATTTAATTCTTATTTTAAAGACTGGAAGTACTCAATTCTGATTGTTTAAAAATCGATCGTTTTTTACGCAACATCTTCCGGTTCGGAATCAGATGATGTGAGAAGTGGTACAATTTTTACAAGTGGGCGGACGAGTGAACCGGTCGACGTACGTACAATGGCGGAGTGCGCAACTCTATCAGAGCCGTAACGGAGTTCCACAATCAGAGCGGATGGGTAGTAACCCCTAGGGTTCGTTTCCTCAACAACCCAAACCATTTCACCGGTCGTAGGGTGTTGCTCGGCAGGCGTCGGCCAATTAGAACGTCGTTTCATCGTCGGTACGTAATCTTTGATCTAACAGGACCAAATAGCGTTAGCGTACAATTGCGAACGGACGTAACGTTTACGATGGTCAAATTCAATATCATCAACAAGAGACGGGATACCGGTAAAGTATTGTCCTTAAACGACTTGTTTGGGCGTTAAGGCGTTAAAATCGCCTTACGGGAGTTAAAAGACGAAAATTGAGAGCATGCTCCACGAGACAAAAGGAAGTATGCAGCATCTCATCCGTGAAGCGACGCGTGACGAAATTAATATACAACACGCGCTTGAAGCTGTGTACCAAGCTCTCCCAGTTACCACTATGATGTGGTTGCGCTGGGTGGACTGAGCATCCTCTTTATACCTTTTTGTGCGAGCTCAGCTGCAATGTTGACAACGTTCCACTTTTCAATACTTTCCCGGAGTTCTTTCTCCGCTCCCATGAAGTTATTGCCATTGTTCGACTAAATCATGGCAGGTATGTCCCTACTTGGCGCAAACCGCTCAACTTCCATAACACAAGAACTGATGTCATTGGACGCAACTATCTCAACATGGACTGCGCGAGTGCTAAGACAAGTGAAGAAGAATCCCCACCTTTTTTCTGTAGTACGGCAGACAGTTACCTATAACGGTCCAATGTAGATGACCCTAGTGTTCGTGAAAAGTCAAGCCTGGTAAGCAAGTCACTCTTTAGGAAAATCAGACATGATTGGTTCCATAGTTAAAGCTCGAATGTCTCACCTCAAGCAGGTGGCTTTGATGAAGCGCAATGGTGATCTTAGTTTCAGTACTGTAAAGTGTTCTTGCCAAGATGATCTGGGGTACTCAACGTCCTGATAGTAATGGGTGGGTTAAAGGAACAGATTTACAGACTGGTGATGTGAATCTAAGATGATTAGGTACTTTACCTTAAACCCAACTTTCATTAACCGCTTGATGCTGCCAGAGGAACGGATTAGCCCATTTGAACTAAGTGAAGGCAAATATGGAGCAATTTGGTTGTCCACTTAACAGATTTATTGTCAAGAAGCGCAATTGAGTGCTTGATGAAGGGTAATGGTGATCTTAATTTCAGTATAGTATAGTGTTCCTGCACAATTGATCCTTGTACTCAACGCCTTGATAGTAAAGATTTATATGGGTGTATTCAAGGAACAGTTTTATAGACGGGTGTTGTGCATCTAACTTGAATAGTTAATTTACGTTAAACCCAGGTTCCATTAACCGCTGGATGCTGCCAGAGGAACTGATTACTCCATTTGAACTAAGGAACGGCGAAGGTGGAGCAATTCGGTTGTCGGCTTCAAAGACTTTCTGTCAAAGCTGTTCCTTTCGGTTTCAAAAGACTCTCCTTGCAACAAGCACTGTAGATGACGCTCCGTTTCGTCAAGTTCACTAGGGTCATAAATGCTACCATCGAGGTTGCGGTTAGCGGTGGGTTTTGGTAAAAGTCGGAGAACGTATACGAATGAACTTCTGATAAGAACTAAACTTATCAAACGGTAAAATTGACGGAAAGGGAGTTGTCTGTTTCTTAACTGATTTGACCAAAGATACATTGTCTTCAATAGTGACCGCTTTGTTGACGCCAAGATTGCTGTTATTGATGTCCTCTTTGTTCGGTACGAACGGAAAACTTGGATTAGTTGAGGAATTAGGACCTTTCTCCCAACTGCTTAGTTGCAAAACTTCGGCAGACATTCCACGAGTGTCAGCATCAACTGGATTATCCTTAGTTGTGACGTGGTTCTATTGGTCAATGCTGGTATACTCAAAAGTTCCGCAAACGAGGTGTGCATTAAATGTTGTTTTCTTTTCATTAAAGTTAATCCGTTAAAGAACGATCGTGTTATATGTCCACATGAATATCTGGTCAACATTTCCGGTAAATTCACAAATATTTCTAGACATAAAAGTAATTCAAAAACTTCGTCACTGAAGCGACAATTAGCACGGCTAGTGTAAAATATTCGCTTAAAAAGGAATAGCTTCTCCCAGATGCCAGCTCTGTGTGGCGCAATAAGGGAGTTGAAAATCCACTTAATGACTTTGTGGGCAACTCCAGCGGCAATGTTGATGGTCTTTCATTTTTCAATACTCCCGAGCTCTTTCTCCGCACCGAGAAAAATAGTAACATTATCAGTCCAAATCACGCTAGAAGTTCGTCGACAAGAGGTAAACCACTCCTTGCTCATTACACACGAATTAGCGTCCACGATTGGGACTATTTCTGCATGGACAGCACGCGTATTCAACTAATTGAAGAGCAATCCCCATTTCTTCTCGGTAGTTCAACAAACGGTGACGTAAAATGGATCAAAGTCATCGATTCCTGTGTCGTTAGACGGAGGAGATTGAATTTAAGTCTTTCTACAGGAAAGTCAGCCATGGCGGGTAGAATAGTGGCAAATTGGAACATTCTGCATGTAACACAGCCAGCTTTATTTGAATTCAGTGAGGATATTAGTCTGAGGATAGCATAACGCTCATGTTGTTTAGCCCCCCGATAGTCAACGCTTTGATGGTAAATTTTTACTTTCATATACCACAGAAATAGTTTTACAAATACCTGGCGAGCGTCTAAGTCGATAGGTTTTTTTTACATCAAAATCAACTTTGACCAACCGTTTAATGCGGCCAGACAAACGGATAAGACCATTTGGTTCGACGAAAGGTGAAAATGGAGGGAAAACGGCAACACGGTTTAACGGATTCGTTCTTCAGGAGATCTTTTTTTTGGAAATGGAACAATTCCATGGTATCTTTGAAGGGTAACTGAAGATGACGCTCGGCTTCCCCAAGCTCAGTGGAATCTATTATTCTACCAATGATATCATGGTAGCATTCGTGGGGGTAACAGCCGGAGTATATATGCTGTTATCCGTAGGAACTTTTTATAAGTACTGACTTTATCGAAGGGGATTAATTGCGCTGGCGGATCTTTATTTGAATTAGTTGCGGATGCGGCCAATTATGTGTTGGTATTATCATTTTCTTTGGTTTCTATACCGAGTTTGATGTTATTAAGCAGTTCAGTCCCTGGTTCGAACGGGAATCGTGTGGTTGTTAGCAAATCTGCGTCGTTAACCTAGATACTTGATTGCAAAACTTCAACTTATATACAACGAATACCGGCGTCTGCCGGGTTATCATTTGAGGCAACGCGGTTCCAATCGTCCACATTAGTGTGTTCTAAGATCTCGCAAACACGGTTTAAATAAATATTGAGTGATTGGTTGTAGAATTAAGCCATTGCAAGACATTAGTGCTGTCGGTCCACATGATCACCTTGCTGACCTTGAATGCGAGAGCTCGACAGATATACTTTTTCAATCGAGCGGCCACTAGCACTGCTATTTGTTCCAGCTTTGGAACTGTCATGACTTTAATAGGTGCTACGCGAGCTTTATCCAGGATAAACGCAAGCTCCGTTTGGGACCCACTCGAATTAGTCACTCGAGCTCAGAGCAATGCAACAGCACTGAAATCTTCTTGCAATTTATTGCCAAACATATGTTTTTCCGGGGGTTTGAAGGTTTCCAAAATTTAGCTCCTTTGTGTAGTGATTTCGGCAAGGTTGGATAGTTCTACACTCCATTCGAGAAACCCTTAAACACTGTCTTTTGGTAGCGTCTCATCCCAATGCTGCCAGCTTACACACCAGATGTTCTTCAGTAACAGTCGCGCGCTAACTGTAAATGGTGCCACTAGACCAATGGGATCAAATACTTTAGAAAGTAACCTCATTACCAAGCATTGTAATTCAGATTAATTACTTTACTGGAGGTAACTCATCTCACAACTAGGGTGTCATTGTTGTGATCCAATTTCAACCCTAACACATGCCAAATTTCCTATTTAGATGATGCAATAACTTTTGGTTCGGTGAACGGCGTTGACCCATCAATTTGATCAGCCAGATTTGGTACATTGCTTACAAACTTAGTATATTGAAACCACCTAGATGGAGAAGATGCACCAATATCTTCGATCTATTGAGAGCCCTCTCAAGGCAATTCACCGAGTCCAGGTAATCGTCCGCTTATAAATTTTCTAGGAGGGCTTTGGTTGCCTCCTGGTGTTGACCTATGTTGTCTCGGGTCGTGCATGGCAATGCATAGTTAGCGTAAGTGGGCAAGTCTTCAAAAAATATGGCGCGTGTATTGATGCACTACTACATTTGTTGTGCGGTCATCCTGCCACAAAAATTGCGGTGCTGGCTGGTCATGGTCTGGGACATCAACCCGGAGGAACATACCCTCAATATCTGTGGACTCGGCAAATTGAATTTGACGAAACCTGAGTAGTACATGAATTAGGTTTGGAGCAAGTCGGGGCCAGTGAGCAAAGAATTGTTCAGAGAAGTATCGTGGAACTTCGCTGCACCATTTATTACCCTACGCATTTCCCCAGTTTGTTCGGGTTGATAACGGGATGATGTGGTAGGTACCACTGTTTTCCCGACCGCTGATCGATTATGTGAGCGTCAGGAACTGTTGTTAGATAACATTTTTCAAGGTATTCACTGATGGTTCTTGCGTAAATGTCTATTAAAATTCTTGAGAGCCGCTTTTTGAGGCATTTAACCTGAACTAGTGACAAAACATAGTTCTCGGGGAGCTGGATTTTATCTTCGGCACACAGTATACAGACATCGTTTATTTGGCCACTATGAAAAATCATTGTTCCAAATATTTCATGTGCGCGATCATCCGCTGCGGATCGTGGGTCAACCTGCTTGTACGCGACGTACGATTCCATATCATACCATAAAAAGCAACATTTGGGCCAGCGAACAGCGAACGGTGAGCACCTTTCGTCGGCTCTAAAGTACTCTAATAACGGACGCATGGCATGGTAGACATCCTGTCCAAATATTATCTGAAGGTCTCCAAATCTTTCTGGATCTCGGAGAGCAAGATGTAGGTTTGTTTCTTGCATGGAGTTAAAACCTATGATATTAGAACCTACATTTAAAGTTTCCCTCACACAGGGACGCACAGTGAATGCTTTGGAGGCTTGATCTTCATGAGGTTTCTCAGTGGATTGAACAATTTTTGTGTCTGTTAGTTCTTCTCTCTTTATAAACTTGACGGTCAGTTTTAGTATGGTACCTTGCAAACCAAGTCTAACTGCGAGACTATCGGCAACCCAAGAGTTATTGCAGGCGGTATAGCAGAAAACCAACGCCGTGATACTAGTGCCAGAAGATTCAGTTAAATGCAATTCTGTCCCCTGAAGGAGACCTTTGACATCGTTGACAGAAGACAAAGTGGTTGTTTTGCTTGGTTGTTGTTGACCGGTGGATGGTTTACTACAACATATATTTGACTTCGAATTATTTAAGTTGCTAGTTGAGTGTTTAGCTGAAAAAAACATTTTCAGCTCAGTAAAGTAAGGTGTTATAAGAGCGGTTTTCTACATTTACCATATTTTCTACATTTACGAGCTGAAACCATTATTTCTACATTTACGGGGACTAGGGCACTGCCTAATCATACGGTTACCACGCATACAAGAGAAACAGAGCTTTGCCTTGGCCACCACTTTGGATCTCTTCGTAGGAATCGTTTCTTTCAAGACACTTCATTCCCACAGCGAATGGGTGCTTTTGCATACAATGCAGCTTGGGATAGATGTTGACGATTTTTGTTGCAAATTCTGGTGACTCTTCCTTTGCGTATTTGAGGCAAATACATTCAATGCTACTTTTGTCTTGGGTACTGCGTTGATGAAATCCTCAGTTTTGGTTTTAATGGCGGCACTCTTCATTAAATTGTGCGCTTCGGCCTTCTCCTTTAATCAGTCGTTAAAATCCAGAAAAGTAGGTTTCACTCAATTAATTTTAACAGTAAAGAGTCACTATGACTCCTTCAAATTTGGCGGAAGCTTCTGTACAGCAGTGTTGAGACGTGCAGCACACTTTAAATCAGAATCGTATGAGAGCGTTTAAAGACACCGACAAGAATACAAATTTAGCTTGAATTGTTAAAGCTGTTATCGCTACTGTGCATCTTCAAGAGTGGAAAGCTGCTGAGTTTGTCCCAAAGGGCACTTACAAACTCCTGTGGTTCGCCAAAATTACGTTCTAAGATCCTCTGTGCGTCTTTGTATATTGCGCCGCAGTAGGCGAACTCACCTATAGCTGTTTTAGCTTTACCAATTTTGAGGGTCTTAAAGAATTTCAGTTTAATGTCAGTAAGAGACATAGAGTCAATTGCGTTTCTAAAATGACCACACCATTCGTGCCACTGTAGAGGGATCGCTATTGTAATGGGAGGAATTCCCTTGTGGTAGCTGGTTATCCCTCTTGCTAGTTATGGTGTCAGCTAACAGGGATACTACAGATTGCTGCGTGGTTACTTATAGCAATTTGTGGAAAAGTCGATTGCCACATGGAATGGCAGACGGCGGGGTTAGCAGTGCTTGGTGGTATTGTCCTTTGAAAACGCTGAAAACGGTTGCACTTTTTGTCACATGACTGGCGTTTGCGGGTGGGATACGGTTTCCGTGTGGTGGGATACGGTATCATGGGGCTGCATGGGAACGTACAGGGTTACTGTTGATTATTAATTGGTTGAATTGCAGGCGAAATTCCGGGAAGTCGGGATTAAACTAATTGATGTTGCCACATTTTGGGCAGCAGGTACACGTGTGGGTTCGCAGATTGAGATAAAATGTGCGGGAGGGGATGGATGTGATAGGGAGTTGTGTTGCGTTTAGAATATTATTTTGAGGTGGATTCTGTTGTGCAAACTTGAGTTTGTCCGATGCAACTGTCCGCGCATACCAGATCTTTTTGGTCTCAATTGATTAGCGGGTTGATCCATGGTTTGATTTACCTGTGTTTTTGATGAAAAATCAGGTACAAAACTGTTTGAGTTCGATGGTGCCATAAGAAGTGACTGTGGCCGGGGAGGTTGCATAGGCGGCCCGAAGAAGTGAGAGTGCGACATTTTTCAAGTCGGTTACTACTTGGTTCACTGGTTTAACCAAACCACTGCTTGAGGGAATATGGGCCTTTTTGACTTTTCGATCACTGACAGCTTGCTGCAGTTGAGCCTGGACGTATTTACGATAAAACGACACTTGCTGAGCAATAGAAAGTACAACTCCTGGTCGTGTGTACTGAGAGGGCATTTCAAGATGATTTAAGTTGCCGGCAACACCACTTGGGTTTTCGGGGGATCAATAACGCAGTATCTTAAAGGGGATGGTTTACAGTTAGTGAACCGGGACGAGACAAAATTAACTCAATTGCGGCAGTCAACGAATTTCCGAGTGGAAACGAATTTACCCAATCCTGAACAAGATACTGACTTCTATTTGAGCCCCTATCTTTAAGTAAATTTAGTTCACTTGAGTGGTGACTAAACAAGGAACGATTATACATCAGTTCGGTTTCATTTAAATCTGCTGTAACAAGCTGCCCTGCGGTTATTTGTATTTCAGGCTCTTTTTTCCGCATGGCAATATTGTGTATTTGTTTAGCGAGGCACAGGACAGCTTGTTCTTGTTTCTCAACCTCTTCGCGTTTTAGTTTTGACATGAGAAATTTACGTTTACGCCGGCTAGATATTGTTGACGTTTTTCTGCCTGAATTTCTCTTAGACTAATCATGCAGACTAAAGAACTCGCATCCGGTATCTCGGTCCACAGTTGACTCAATATAGCTTCTAGCCGCAAGCAAGAATTTATCATTTTTCTTAGATACAACATTCAACACTTGCTCAAGGAGAGGATGAATTGCATCTGGATTCTCGATTTTACCCGCCAAGTCTTAGAGTTCTTCATTTTTATGTACTAGCTGGCTGAAGAAATTTGTTATGTTAAAATCAAGCACTCAATTTTAACATTTCTTTCCTTCCGATCTATGGCGTCAGTGATGTCTTTGTGGACGTTACATCTTTGTGTTCGTCCACGATCTTGACATTTCTAATTTCGCGATATAGATTAACTTCCAAACAAACACGTGGTATGAGGATTTTGCCGAACCAAATGACGACGATATTATAATCACGACGCCGAAGAGCAGAAAACGAGCTACCGAGTAATGAATTACTCGGCGAAAGTGAGTAACAGAAGTGGGAGATCGTCTAACGTGCTTGTGAGCAATGTGAGAATAAACAGCGAGACAGTCGACTGGCGATGAAAAGCCGGTGGATGAAGCACAAAACGGGTATTAGAGCAACTCTTTGCTCGTTATGTTGATTCAATGTCAACACCGTTATAGTGAGAGTAAAGTTTGGGACCTTTGCGGGTTGCGACCCCACAATCTCTTAAATGATTACAATTTTGTGCTCTCCACTGAGCCAACTGGTCCACATCGCGACAAGCTTACTATGCTCCCTTAAATTGAGCCATCATTTCAAGCTCCATCTTATGATCACAACTTAATTACTGGAGTGTATACTCGAACAACGGGCAATTAAACGGACGGGGCAGGAAGGATGAGCGAACGCCGAAAACGGAAACAAAACGAACAGAGCGGCAGATCGGACGACGGGCGCGCGAAGTGGTTGGACTGAACTGAAAAGTTGAGCGACTAGCGCGCAATTCAACTGAAAGACGGGAAAAAACGGGCGGAAAGCGAGAATGCAACAAGCGGGGAGGTGGGGAAGTACTATGCTAACAGACCACAGCTACAAACTCAACTAAGCAAATTAGCCGTAACTCCAGAATAAACCTAAGTCGCACCATAGTAAAATCCAGACCAAAACAACCAATCGGCACACTAACAATTTTAAACAAATTACAGCAAAATTTAAATAAACTACAAATGTATTTGTAGAGTGTGACAGCTAGAAAAGTCCAGAAGCAATCGAGCCGTAATTCCAGGGAAAACTTAATTCACACCCTAGAAGGCAAAAACCCAAACCAACTAACAATCATACAGTTACACGCAATTATACAGCAGCAGATATCAATATACTACAACAGGAGTGCTAGTAAATTAATAAAGTTGCAAAAGTCATGAGGCACTCCAGCTGTAACTCGTGAATCAACTAAGTCACACCCTAGAAAGCTATAAGTTTAAAACAACAAACCAGCATACTAGCATAATCAACATACCGCAACAAAAACTGAAACAATTTTACCACATATGACAACATACCACATCGAAGGAATATAAGACGCGGAGAAATACAACGTCGAATACCAAAAAACGGAACGATCGATACGAAAATGAAATACTAAAATGTGGTCGAGCGACAATATTGAAAAAAACTAAACACGGAGACTTGAAAAGCTAAAAGACGAAAAAAACGTGGACGGTACGATGTTGAATAGAGCGACGAAAAAAAAATATGGCAATACGATTTTTGTTGTAGGCCGGAGGTTGTGAGTTTTTCACACCTTATCTGTATTGAGTTTCACTCAATTGATGAACCTTCAAGTTGGAAAAGAGATGGATTTGACAAATTTGTCAAAAATTTACCCTTTTGTCCAATTTTTTCCAATTTGGGTCAATTTTTCTGCAAATTCTTGATCACGGAACTCTAATCCAGTAAAATTGACGGTTTTATGCATAAAAGAACGGCTAATCAAAATTCGGTATTGGTTTTCTCATTTTTTAAATTTCGTCAAAATTGACTTTTAAAATTTGACTTTTAAAATTGCACTATTAAATTTTAAAATTGACTTTAAAATTGCACTATTAAATTTTAAAATTGACTTTTAAAATTGCACTACTTAGCATTGTTCTCACTTTTTTTCGTATCTGAGGTTAACTTATTGCTATACAAACCATAGTGAACCAATTTCTCTAAAATTTCCAAGTTTCGAACAAAATGCTCAAAAACGATGTTTTTCAAAGTCGATGTTTTCCAAATTACATTTTTGTTGTTAATAATGTTGACCGATATGATATCTCAAACAATTTCCTGCAGAAAGACCGTTTTCTGCGAAAACTAATGAAACTTCTTTCGTAGTTTCAACTTTTTTTTCAGGGTATGAGTTCTTGCCGTCTAAATTTATTACACATATATCGCAGTTGAAAAAAAATCAGAGGTTCTGTCTGACAGTTCCTGTTGGTCTGTTTCCTCTTGCAAACAATGATCATGTGGTAAGGAGTAAAAGGTAGAAGGGAGTAGTCAGCGGGTGGCTTTGACAGGTTGAGGGAGCATCGTGGCCATCTCTGAGTTCGGAACTCGAGGCAGAGGGTCATCGAAGTGTCTCTCCCGTTTCTGGATTGCTTCTATTGGTCGTTTGTATCGTGAGCGGATTCGGGCCTAGGACTTTTCCACGAATCGTTGATACTGTTTAGGAAAGCTGAATTGGCTGATTTAGGAAACTTCCACATCAATGTAGCAGCTTCCTGCTCCCTTTTTGCCAACTCCGTTTACTGTCAGGCTCACAGGCAAATTTTTGTCAACTGAGGAGGTCATTATGACAAAGCTAAAAAGTTTATCACAATTAGTCTAAATAACGATGGGTGATAGAAGAGAAATGATAACGAGGGGCGATCGGACATAACGAGATTTCTCGGCACCAAAATGTAGCGGTAGATATTCGAAACAACAGTCTACGGAATTCAAGTTTCAATTCATCTTTTTGCAAGCAACGTATAAGCATTAACGTAAGCTTCAAAATTGTCCGCATATAAACAACGCAACGTATAATTGTTGGAGATTAAGACACGTTTTAGTATTCTTTGTGATCATAGCAACCAGTGTTTAGAGGGCAAAGTCTTTTTTGATGCTCTTTTGACAGATTTTTTTTAGTCTGATGTAATTGACGTCAAAGTCGGTTCATAATCGGTCAACAATCGTCTAAGAAACCGGATCCATTCCGTTTTGCCCCCCCCCCCCCCGTCTTTTTATGCCCCCAGTTACAAATTATGTGTTGTTATATAACACGTTACTCTGTAAGAAAATAGCACGCGCTCCTGGGGGCGTAAAAAGAAATAAGCTCACTAAGGTGGAGGCCAAAATAGAACAGATCCAAAAAACCTAAAAACATTAAGCCAAAAACCACCTTAATTGGTACATGTCGTGGTTATATTTACTTAAAATTAGGTTAAATGAACTTTTGGGAACTTTCTACGTATATTAGAAAATATTTAATTCTTATTTTAAAGATTGGAAATACTCGATTCTGATTGTCTAAAATTCGTTCATTCAATTCGTAACAAGAATAGCTAAGCGGTGAATGCAAAGGAAGCCGAAGGAAAAGCAAGCCGACAGAAAAGCAAGACAAAAGTTTTGTAATAGTTATGCAATCTATCAGAAATAATACATTGTTAGCCGTTACAATCAATAGTGCGCGTAGTATTACAGTCCATAATGTATTCCAATGCACTAAAGAAACAAAAATACGTAAATTTTTAGACATCTAGTGGGTACGGGTCTCAGTGGACCGCTCTCCGTACGAAGCATTCCCACCGGCCCGCCAGGGACAACTTAAAATACGGGTATCCCAAAAATTTTTCGGCTTACTTGACCTCATTTTCAAAATTCGGCTTGCTTGCCTATCGGCTTGCTTGACCACCACCTAGCTAATCATGTGGTGGCGGTCAAGCAAGCCGATAGGCAAGCAAGCCGAATTTTGAAAATGAGGTCAGGTAAGCCGAAAAATTTTGGGATACCGGTATTTTAAGTTGCCCTTGGCCGGCCGGTGGGTTCGCCGCGATAACCGGCCCGCTATTTCCGGATTACATCCCACAGCGGATCAGAGGCATGGCCATGGACAGCGGTCTGCTGAGGCCCGTACCCACTAGATGTCTAACAATTGACGCATTTTTGTTTCTTTGGTGCATTGGAATACATTATGCACTATAATACTACGCGCAGTATTGATTGTAACGGCTGACAATGTATTATTTCTGATAGAATACATAACTATTACATAACTTTCGGCTTGCTTTTCTGTCGGCTTGGTTGCCTATCGGCTTACTTTGCATTCGCCTAAGCATGTACTGTCTTCAATAATCAGTTAACTTTGCTCAGCACATTGGTATAATTTGTCACCAACACACACACACACAATACTTCGTAGACATTTTGCAGAATTTAGAAAATTGAAGTGAAGAATGGCGCAGAGCTTATCGCATTTGGTGTGTTTGGCTGATTTTGAGAGGGAAGCCAGACATATTTTGCCCAGAAATGCCTTGAATTACTACAGATCGGGTGCGGACGACGAAATTACATTGGGCGAAAATGAAGCAGCATATCGCAGGTTTGATCAAAAACTCTACTCATAATTACAATTACATACAAAGGTGTCAATTTATAATTCTAGGGGTCTTGACGAGCTATTGGGGCGCTGATTGTTAGCCCCAAAGCCAACAACATCACAGGCGTTTTTTGGTGCCGATTTTTTTGCATAAATGTACGCACTTTTATAGCTGGTTTCCACTTTTTTGTATCGTAATATATTGCAAATGCGCAATAACTATGCGTAATTCTACTTTCTTAATCTTTTTTTAATTGTACGGTACTTCGCGGCTACTTTCATCGGAAGTAAGTTTATCTCGGTTCAAGTAATTGCTTGTAGTGAATTCCAGGAGAAAGTTACAAATACTATAAATTTTATATGACGATAAATAATCTCATATATAAACCTTCTCAAAATTGCTAAAAAGCCTGTTGTTCATGTCAGAGCAAAGATTTAATCAGAGCAAAGTGCCATCCAAGCAAACTGTCGTGCAATTTGCTGTTTTTTGCATTCTCGTCCTTCTTGTAATACGTGACACCGCGTATCCTTAATTAAGTTTTGTCTGATGTATAATCATCATAAGGTTCTCGTGCATTTTTCCAATATTTAATTGAATCCTGATTTTACCCTTTCCCGCACTGCAACTGATAAATAAAGATATAGTTCACGATTGCAGCGCAAAAATCAAATCTAATCATCTATGTCCTGAGAAAAAACTTCTGATGTAATGAAAGCAACCCAGGTTTAGGCCTTGAAATATGAAAAGACGACCATGCTCGACGAAAAAATGGTATGAAAAGACCATGCTGGACTGAAATAGCCCATGAAAAGAATTTAGCTGGACCTAATCGTTCAGCTAGACTTTGGCTCGACCAATATTTTTGTTGCCGGACTTTAGCTCGACCCAAATATGATGCTCGACTTTACCTCGACCTAAATTGTTCAAACTGGACCCAAAAAATTTACATTTGCTCTGCAAATTGGTCTTTGCTTATAACGTAGTCAACGGGTTTTTACCGTTCAATTTTTTCAATGTTTCTCATATTTTTCAGAGAAGCGAACTGTGGTATTATACATATATTTGAAAAAACAACTTTTAGAACCAAATGAACTAAATCATAACAACCTAGACTCATGGATGATGAAATGTCGATTGTTAGAGCTTTGTTAACTAGCTGAACTCAGCCAAACAAATTTGCTATATTGCTTATTTGCGAAAACTATTTTATCTTAAGAATTCACTATTTCTTAAGATTGTTTGGCGGAAATCCACCTGTTTTTCGAAGTTGGACTGCCTGTTGTAACGCTATTTTGGCGTTGCTGGTAGATGTTACACATCTACAAAAAGAACTATAGAAAGGTTAACTGTTTTTAATCCCACAAAATAAGATCCTCGACTCATGAACAGACCCTGCTCGACCTATTAAAAGACCGTGCTCGACTTTAATTGGCTATGAAAATACTTAGCTGGACTCATGAAAAGACTTTACCTTGACTTTACCTAAGTTCTGGACTGTGTATTTATAGTCAATAAAGACCCCCCTACTAGAATTATAAAGTCTTTTCTTAAGTCGAGGTCTAAACCTGGGAATCAATCTCGGTTAAACAATGGTTACGTGACTCTGCGTGAAGTTAAAGAAAATTTCCGACCTCTTTTGTTTATCGAGATCCGAGAATTGGTTCGAGATATTAAGTTAGATTCTCGAAGTGACTTCTGCAGAATCTTGTAACGATGCTTAAAGTACGAATTGCGCACGTTTTAAAATGACGAAAGTCTAACGGAAGTGAACTTCTGGCTATGCAGGAACTTCTAATATTTTGTCCTCTGGTACTGCAGACTTTCGGCGTCTTAAAATGTGCATGTGAGTGTCTTAATTGCACCCAAAATACCCCGGGTCGAGGTGTCAGCAGCTGTAAGCGGATATTTTTGTAAGAAATCCACTGAATGTGCTGCAATTATGTAAGGTTGTGCTGATTGCGCTGAAAATCGATAAAAAGGTGCTGAATACGCTGAAAAAAATTTATTTAAGCACATTTCAGCGCTTCTCTTGCATAAAATCAGCATTTGATTCAGCACCTTTCTTACATAATTTCAGCACTTGTGAAAATGTTAAATTCAGCAGATTCAGCGCCTTTCATACACAATTTCAGCACTTGTGAAAATTTTAAATTCAGTGGATTCAGCGCCTTTCTTACATAATTTCAGCACTTGTGAAAATTTTAAATTCAGCGGATTCAGCGCCTTTCTTATATAATTTTACGTGCAATCTTTTTGCTCACTATTGCTTATAACGTAGTCAGCATGTAGGCTCCTTCAAATTCTGCACTTATGAATTGCCACTAATCAATCAAAACTCTGCATGGTTTTTTAAATGAAAATTCATTTTTTTGAAAAACAGACCGAGTGAAAAGCGTCACACTTTCATCATATGTAACGGAAGGAAGATAATTATACTTAGGGTACCTGGTTTCATTCAATCAAGTAATTTGGTTTTATACCTCAGCTGCAATAACTGCTTTATCTTAAGGTTTGACAAAATTCTTAAGTCTTTTGGCAGATATCCAACTGTTTTAATTTGAACTGCCCTAGTGCAATGCTTTCTAGTCTTGCACAGTTGCTTGTTCTAAATGTACAGCAGGAAAAACAATTCAAAAAGTTTCAACTTGTGCAAGGAAACCGTTGAAAATGCATAAGATAAGTGATGATATTGTGTAACACAAGTCCGGAAAGTTATGTAAGAAATGCGCTGATAGCCTCCGAAAAATTATAGTTTCAGCAGTTAGATCTTACAAAATTATCCGCTTAATGTGCTGAAAAGTGCTGAAATTATGTAAGAAAGTGCTGAAAAATCAGCAGATTAAGCGGATTAATGTGTAAGATTTACCCGCTGAAAATTTTTTTTTCAGCGGTTGTCAGCCCATTTCTTACATAAATTTTGACGAACTCCTCGACCCGGACAGTCCAGTCGCGGAATATTTCAATCTTTGCTTATCGATTAGCAGATATCACTCAAATTAAGCGTACTCATAAATCCAATTGCAATTAGCACAGTGAATAATCCATCCACGACGTTGTCCTTCAATTGACAGAGAGCCATTCTGGGAACTCCATGACCCTCAGTTCGATGGGAGAAACGGAGGGGTGGATGTCATTTTAAATAAGCAATTCTTGCTAGAGAAAACATCATCTCGGGCAAGTTTTTAGACGATAATAATAGAATTTAGCGGAAATTGACTTTGGAGGGCCTTTCTAAAAATGAAACTTCAAAACTTACTTCCTTGCTTGTATGGATCACTTTCCAAAATCCCTGCAGCAAAAATTTTTCAAAATACTTATGGATTGAACACCTAAATTTCTCTCAAATATAATTCCTGTGGACGGCGTTCCGCGAGCAATTAGGATAGATCAAGTCCGCTCTAAAGTTGGTCAGCAAATGAAATCATTTCGACAACACAACGATAATGAGTTTACTGAGGTGCCAATGCGCAATCATAGATCAAGGGACCTGGCGCTAGTGAAAATGGCAGACGTACCAAAATATAAAAATTTTACTGCTGGCCGATCACAATTGAGAAAATAGGAATATTGTTCTCTGATTGGCTGATTGCTCAACAAATTCTCCTTGTTTTAAAATAGGATATGCGTGTTAACGTGAATTTGCTCAGAAATCGCGATACGTCGAAATAGAAAAATTATACTTTTTTGGGGGGAACTGGTCTCACGTTCGGTTGTGATAGATTCATATCAAGTCCCACGGGCCGCTGAGATATGGCCAAGGCATGCGAGGCATGAACAGATTCGGTAAAAGAATATTAGCAATAGGCTCTGTCCAATTTAGGTTAATTGAACGCATAAAGATGCAGTGTTTTAAATTTCTCAACCAATCACATTCGTTGAAATTTCTATATTTTGTAACGTCTATTTGTTAAGACGTCACCAAGGGACCTAGCTAACCGGCTAATACAAGCAAATGAAAAAATTCAAGCACCTGTAAAAGGAGCTCAAAATAATTTGATTATAAACAAAAAATTAAAGCATAAATAATTTGATGACAACAACACGTAATTTCATCTCATGTCAGTTTATAACATAAAGACAGAGGACTTTAATTCGGCTACAAATCGAAGGCAACTTTGGAAGAAAACCGAATTCAATGCTAAGTAATATACAATAGAAGAAAACCTAATTCAAAACTAAGTTTTGCGCCGTATGCAAATTTTTCTACTTAAGAGAAGATTAAACAGATTTTAAATCTGAAAATAGTATCACCAGACCCGATGATACCCAACAACAAGTTGGAAGATTGCTGAAGTAGTGATAAAGAAACAGAGGGAAAAATTTTCTAAGCTACAATCGTAAATTATATTGCTCCCAGCCTGCCATTTGAGAGCAGTTAATCAGATGTCAGTCGGTTTATGTTTTTATATTCTTGATTTATTCTTTTTTCAATTTGTCTCCTTAATGAAGAGCTCGATTTATCACATGCAACTGGGAACACCTGAAATGTTTAATTTATCTTTTTAAGTTGATTTTTGTACATTACTTTTTATTGCTGAGATTTTGGAGGTCCTTTTTGAAAACAAAAATTTCAAAAAGTTCACCTCCTTGCTTGTATAGATTGCTTACAAAAATTCCCTGCAGGAAAAGCTACTCAAATTTTTTATGGATTCAACACCCAAATTTTGCTCAAATATAGTTCTTGTGGACGTCATTCCGCGAGCATTTAGGAGAGATTAAGTCTGCTCTAAAGTTGGTCTGCAAATGAAATCATTTTGTTAACACAACGATATTCAGTTAACTGAGGTGCCAATGCACAATCATAGCATGGGGCCTAGCTATCCGGCTGATAAATAATTTTAAATCGGGAAATAATACCGTCAGACAAGATGATACCCGACGATAAATTGGAAGATTGCTGAAGTAGTGATAAAGAAACAGAGGGAAATCGCCACAATACAGCATAAGATGAATACCCGAAAAAGCCAAATTCCAATAAGTGAAGGACGTCTAATACCGCATCACAGCACTGAACTGTCGTTGCAATTGAAACTCGTCAAGGAAAATCCAAAGACTCGCCGTGCCAAGAAAAAACAAGATGGATTAAATGAAATCCTTTGCCAAAGCTCGTCTGTTGGATAGATAAAAAAAAATTTAGATCACATCTTTGCGAACCAGGAACCTTGGAATCTACACCAATAAACTCCGATTTTGCAAAAACTGTTACAAAAGCAGGAAAGAACCCACCTTTATGAGAGAATTCAAATCACCGGCCAGCCAACCTCACCGAAAAAAGCGGAAAAATGAAGATCATGCACGAGACTTAACGTGAAAGAGAGTATTACGATTATCAAACATTGACGAGTAACAAATAATGCGAATTGCGTTTTTTCAATAAATTCGAAAAGATTTTGCGCGCTATCAGTAGGTCTCCCACTAGGACAAAAAAATGGCGAGACATTCTTTTTGGGCCCACAAACCCGAACTGCAAAGTAACCACTTCAACGCAGACCTCTTGCCAAAGCAAATGATCAGGACTGTTATTATTCAGAGGCTTGTTCCGGAGCTAACAGAAATGAATGAGAGGAGTTCAATTGTTAATAAACCCCACTAAGACTCTTGGGTACTTTAACATCGTCACAACAAGTTTTACGCTCAAAATTCCAATCTCGTCCAAAGCGAATGCGGCTACTCAAAAATAAGCAAATGTCAAGGCGCAATCGAGGTGTTGTCGCAATTATTCAGGACATCGGGACACAAACGCTAGCTCCCTCAGCATCTACTCATGCGATATTTGAATTTCTCCAAACGAGCCATACTCTACGCAAACTTATATCTCGCCCAATTATGAGGAACAGATTCTTACGGTTCATGAAGCAAAAATGCCTGCGTGCCTGATAGTGACAACCGATTAAAAAAAACTTTATCAAAACAGTATTATATTATTGTATCTTGTAACCAGCAAACATCTATACTAACAAGGATACACTATCACAAGTAGGGAAATGTGATGCGAGACTCCAATAATCCGTAAGTTAGGTCTGTTTGATGTCGAGCCATCATATAGTTCGAGTGCAGTTATTCCCATTTTTGATCCTGATTCTACTTCTTTTGATCCTGATTCTAGCTGAATCCTGATTCTACTTCTTGCTGCACTGCAATTGTGGAATGAACAATTTAAGTTACTTACCATTTATAAGAGTTACAATATAGAACTGTTATATTGCAACACGAAAATCAAATCTGTTCGTGCATTTAAAATAAAGGTATTTCCTATTTACTGAAACTAACTACTCTATGTTTTCTACAACTCGAGAACATTGGAACTCCTGTCTTTTTGTCCAAATCTGACGTTCACTACTCAGACACAATGTTCAATAATATAGCCGCAATAATATGTATACTTAATTAAATGGTTGTTCACGTTATCATTTGAATTGAAAGCAGCTCATTATTAATAACTGTAAAACTGGCAATACCCTGATAAAAATGCAAACTTGTACAGAACGCAAATCTATGGTTTTATTTCTTGCAGTTCAGCTTTCTGATAATTTTAGCAAATAAAAATCGTGTTTGCAATGTCCTGGCTAAAAGTTATGAATTTAGCACGGCTATTTTGAAACTTATAAGTTTTCAAGAGAATCCTTCTATATCTTGTCATGTTAATGCTTTTTGTTCAATTAGTTCAGGAACTTAGAACTTTTGCATTTGCGTTTACAGATAATTGCAAATATTGACTTTTGTTTTTAATTGCTCCAGATCGAATTTTTGATGCAATTATTGTAAAAGTGTCGGTTTTTTTATTGGAAAAATTTTGCGTGACCATTTTTGCTCTATGTGCTAAAACTTTCTGTGACTTCCCAAGTGACTTTTTCAATGCTCACTTCTTCATTTTGAGTGATTTCGATTGCTCTCATTCTAAAATGATGTCTGCTTCTAATATAAAAGTAATTGGTAGCTGCTTATGAACAACGTGTTTGTAGCCTAGTTGTTAAGATGTGTGACAGCTAGCCTGCAGGGTGATGGTCCGAACCATATGAGGTCCGAACTTTTGCTCCCAAAAATTTCTCAGCTAAACCCTAAATTTAATTGCTCCCAGCCTGTCATTCGAGAGCGATCCTAATTTAGTCGGTTTATGTTTTTTATATTCTTGATTTTATTTTTTCTCAGTCTTTTCTCATAAACAAACCGATCAACTTATAGCATGCAACTGGGAACACCTAAAAAATTTATTTTTTCAGTTTTTAGTTGAATTTAAACGTTATTTTTTATTGCTAAAATTCTGGATCAAAACTGTATTGTACAAAAAATTAGTTTCAATCTTGTTAGAAAATATTGATTTTGTCTATTTTTCAAAGCTTTTGCTGAAAATCAGTTATTAAGATTTGCTTTTAACAATAAACTAACAAAAAAATCTACGCATATTTTCCGAAAACGGAAACTCAATTCCTCTCATTATTAAAGCACTCGATTTATAACATGGTACTGGGAAAACCAGAAAAGATTAATATATTTTTAGGTTGATTTTTGTACGTTACTTTTTATTGCTATTACTTTGGAGGGCCTTTCTGAAAATGAAATTTCGAAAAACTCACTTCCTTGCTTGCATAGATCGCTTTCAAAAATTTCCTTCAGCAACATTTTTTCAAAGTATTTATGGTTTGAACACCCAAATTTCCCATGTATTTCTTGTGGCTGTTTTTCCGCGAGCAATTAGGAGAGATCAAGCTCGCTCTTAAGTTGGTCAGCAAATGAAATCATTCTGATAATACAACGATTTTCTGTTAACTGATGTGCCAATGCACAATCATAGAGCAAGGGGCCTAGCTAACTGGCTGATACAAGCAAATAAAACGAACTAAGCACTTGTAAAAGGGTCTCAAAAAATTTGATTACAAATAAAATTTAAAGCATAAATGATTTGATGAAAACATCCTTTAATTTCATCTGATATCGGTTTTCAATATAAAGACAGATGATTTTAATTCTGCTACAATTCGAAGGCCACTTTCGAAAAAACTGAATGCAAAAATAAGTAATATAACTATCGCGCCCTATACAAAATTTGCAACATAAAAAAGATTAAACAGGAGATATTAAATCCGGAAATATTACCGTTAGACCCGTTGATACCCGACGATAAATTGGAAGATTGCTGAAGTAGTGATAAGGAAACGGAGGAAAATCGCTACAATGCAGCATAAGATGCATATTGGAAAAAGCCAAATTCCGCTAAATTGAAGACGTCTAATATCACATCGCAGAAATTGAAAATTGTCAAGGAAAATCCAACGATTCACAATGACAAAAAAATTTCATAGTTTAAATGAAATACTTTGCCCAAACTCGTGCAAAAAACCAAAGCAATTGATCAAGACTGTCATTGTTTAGAGGGTAACTATTAGCTGGTTCCGAGGCTAGCAGAAATGAATTCAATTGTTCAATCGTAAGGCAAACCCACTAACACTCTTGGGTACTTCAACATCGTCACAACGATTTTAGCGTTCAGAGTTCCAATCTCTTTCAAAGCGAAGGCAGGTACTCAAAAAATGAGCAAACTTAATCAAGATGTCGCAATTTATTCAGGACATTGCAACACAAACACTAGCTCCCGCAGCATCTACTGCTGTGATATTTGATTGTTCTCCAAGCGAGCCATTCTTTACGCAATCTTATATCTCACCCATTTGTGAGGAGTGGATTCTTACGATTCATGAAGCAAAAATGCCTGCGAGCCTGATGGTGACTACCGATTGAAAAAACTTTATCAAAAGACTATTGAAACATTGTATCTTATAACCAGCAAACATGTATACTAACAAGGATACACTATCACCAGTAACGAAATGTGATGCGAGACTCCAATAATCCCTAGTTTAGTTCTGTTTGATGTCTCATCATTTCGAGTGCAGTTATTCCCATTGTTTCAGTTGAATCTTGGTTCTACTTTTTTCTGCACTACAATTGTTAAATGAACAATATTAAGTTAATTACCATTTATAATATTTACAATTTAGAATTGTTTAGTTGCGCCACAGAAATCCAATCTGTTTGAAAAATTCAAGTGGATCTATTTTTGACTATCTGAAAGCAATCATTCTTTTTTTCTGCAACTCGAAAACATTGCAACTCCTGGCTATTTATCCAATTTTGACGTTCATTAAATTGGCCGCAATAATGTATACTTATTTAAATGGTTGTTCACGTTTTCATTCGAATTGAAAGACGCTCATTATTAATAACTGTAAAACTGGCAATACCCTGATAAAAATGCAAACTTGTACAGAACGCAAATCTATGGTTTTATTTCTTGCAGTTCAGCTTTCTGATATCTTTAGCAAACAAAAATCGTGTTTGTTTGCAATGTCCTGGCTAAAAGTTATGAATTTAGCACGGCTATTTTGAAACTTGTGGCATAAGTTCTCAAGAGAATTCTTCTATATCTTATGTTATTGCTTTCTGTTAAATTTGCGTTTACAGATATTTGCAAAAATTGAATTTCTTTTCGAATGGTCTTTTTTTAAGCAAAACTTTTGCTTGAGCAATTTTGCGCTTGAAAATTCTGTAACTTCTCAAGTGACTGTTTCAAGCTTCACTTGATCATTTTTAGTGATTTCAATTGCTCATCCTGAAACGATGTTTGATTCTAATTCAAAGGAAAATTGTTAGCTGCTTATGAACAACGTGGTTGTAGCCTAGTTGTTAAGATGTCTGACAGCTAGCCTTCAGGGTGATGGTTCAAAACCCAAATTTTGCACCCCAAAAATATCCAAGCTAAACCCTAAATTTAGCGCTTCAGTCGGTTTATATTTTTTATAATCTTGATTTTGTTTTTTCTCAGTCTTTTCTCATAAACAAACCGCTCAACTTATAGAATGCGACTGGGAACACAAGAAAGGTTGAATTTTTCATTTTTTAGTTGATCTTAAACGTTACTTTTTATTGCTAAAAATTTGGAGCGAAACTGTTTCGTGCAAAAAATAGTTTCAATCTTGTTAGAAATTTAGTTTTTTCTATATTTCAAAGCTTTTGCTGAAAATCAGTTATTAAGATTTGCTTTTAACAATGAACTAACAAAAAAATCTACGCATATTTTCCGAAAACGGAAATTCAATTCCTCGCATTAATAAAGCGCTCGAATTATAACATGCAACCGGGAACACCTGAAAAGTTTAATTTTTCATTTTTAAGTTGGTTTGTGTATTTTACTGTTTATTGCTAAGACTTTGGAGGGCCTTTTTGAAAATGAAATTTCAGAAAACGCACTTCCTTGCTTGTATAGATCGCTCTCAAAAATTCCCTGCAGCAACATTTTTTCAAAATATTTATGGTTCGAACACTCAAATTTCTCATGTAATTCTTGTGGACGTTTTTCCGCGAGCAATTAGGAGAGATCAAGCTCGCTCTTATGTTGGTCAGCAAATGAAATCTTTTTGATAACACAATGATATTAAGTTAACTGATGTGCCAATGCTCAATCATAGAGTAAGGGGCCTAGCTAACCGGCTGATACAAGGAAATAAAACAAACTAAGCACTTGTAAAAGGAACTCAAAGTATTTTGATTACAAATAAAAAGTAAAGCAAAAATGATTTGATGAAAACATCCTTTAATTTCATCTGATATCAATTTTTAACATGAATACAGAAGTTTTTAATTCTGCTACAATTCGAAGGCCACTTTGGAAGAAAACCTAATACAATACTAAGTAAGATAAGTCTTGCGCCCTATACAAATTTTTAATTGTATTAAAAAGATCAAACAGGAGATTTAAATCTGGAAATACTACTGTTAGACCCGATGATACCCGACGATAAATTGGAAGATTGCTGAAGTAGTGCTGAAAATTCGGAGGAAAATTGCCACAATGCAGCTTAGGATGTATATTGGAAAAAAAACCAAATTTCACTAATTGGAGGACGTCTAATACTAATCACAGCAATTGAATCTTGTCAATTGAATCTTGTCAAAATCCAAAGATTCACCGTGCTAAGAAAAAAAGTAGATTGATCAAATGAAATCCTTTGCCCAAACTCATGCAAGGTAACCAAAGCAAATGATCAAGAATGTTATTGTACAGAAGGTAACTGGTAGCTGGTTCCGAGGCTAGCAAAAATGAATTCAATTGTTCAATCGTAAGAAAAACCCGCTAACACTCTCGGTACTTCAACTTCGTCACAACGAATTTAACATTCAAAAATCCAAACTCTTCCAAAGTGAAGGCAGGTACTCAAAAATGAGCGAACTTATTCAAGGTGTTGTCGCAAATTATTCAGGTCATTGCCGGAAAAACACTAGCTCTCACATCATCTACTGCTGTGATATTTGATTGTTCTCCAAATGAGGCTTACTCTACGCAAACTTATATCTTGCCCAATTGTGAGGAACGGTTTCTTACGGTTCATGAAGCGAAAATGCCTGCGAGCCCGATAGTGACTACCGATTGAAAAAACTTTATCAAAAGACTATTAAAACATTGTATCTTATAACCAGCAAACATGTATAATAACAAGGATACACTATCACCAGTGACGAAATGTGATGCGAGAGTCCAATAATCCCTAATTTAGTTCTGTTTGATGTCTCATCATTTCGAGTGCAGTTATTCCCATTGTTTCAGTTGAATCTTGGTTCTACTTCTTTCTGCACTACAATTGTTCAATGAACAATATTAAGTTAATTACCATTTATAATATTTACAATATAGAATTGTGAAGTTGCGCCACAAAAATCCAATCTGTTTGAACAATTCAAGTGGATCTATTTTTGACTATCTGAAACTAATCATTCTGTTTTTTTTGCAACTCGAAAACATTGCAACTCCTAGCTATTCATCCAATTCTGACGTTCATTAAATTGGCCGCAATACTATGTATACTAATTTAATGGTTGTTCAATGTATCAATTGAATTAAAAGCAGCTCATCTCACCTCATGAATTTGGAAACAAATTTCATTACGCTATAAATTCAAGAAAAATATTTAATACTGTAAGCTTGATTCATAATATATGTAAAACAAGCAAAACCCAGAAAAAAAATGCAAATATATTGTTTCTGTTCTCAACGTTTAGCTTTTTGATCACTTTAGCAAACGAAACATGAACTTGGAACCTGCATTTGCGTTTTCAAATAGTTGCAAAAACCGACTTTTGTTTTTAATCGCTCGCGAAAAAATTTTGAAGCTGTCAAGGACAAGTTGACTTTCGATCGAGTTCGAGAAGAAAAGCCGGCAAAAAAACAATCATTTTCAAAACCTGATAGAATTAGTCGACTTCTCAAAACCTTTCATAGCAACAAAACAAGCGAAACAAAACGAATCGAAATTAATTTTTCTGTAATAGTACACAATCAAAAATGTCCTAAACACATTCCCATCCCCACATAATTCATTAATATTTTTGGCATTCAAACAACCCAGAAACAGGATTTCAAAGCAGAATTCTTTGCTCTGAAAAAAGATGATGATATATCCAGTTCAAGAAGACTAAAACATCTATCCCCGTTCTTAGACAAAAACAACCAACTTAGAGCGAGAGGCCGTTTGTCAAAAGCAAGTCTTTTGATGACTTCTCGTTACCCGCTGTTACCTGACGGCAGCGCCACTTCCACCAGATTGTCGATACAACAAACACATGAAATTAACTGTCACTGTTGTCCCGAACAAACTAGGAAAATTTTTACGGATTATTACTGGATATTTCGGTGTCAAGCAGTAGTAAAACAAACCATTAAACACTGTGTTCTATATCGCCGAATGATCCAAGACTTTAGCATTCCTAAAACGGCAGATTTGCCTCAGGAAAGATTGCCTAAAAACAATCAATTTGTCTTCGAAACAACTGGATTTTATTTTATTGGACCTTTTCCTGTTAAGAACAATGGCAAGCTGTTTAATCGGTACGTACTACTATCTACATGTGTAGTTATTAGAGCAGGCCATCTCAAGGGCTCAAATGGCCTTAGCACCGAATCAACAATTAATTGCATAAGACGTTTTGTCAGCCGGAGAGGAAAACCCAACAAATGAATTTCAGACTGCGGAAAATCATTTGTTGGTTCGAACAACAGCCTCCAGTCCAGCATTGCCGACCTAATAGCGTCAAAATTGTTTGCGGCAAAATTGCACCTTATGAATGTTGAAATCTTATGCAAGTTAAACCTTTCAGCGGCCCCGCATTTCGGCGGAATTTGGGAGCGATTAGTGCATATTTTTAAACTGCCTTATAAAATCATCGGGTCACGAACGCTTACCGATGAAATATTATGCAGAGTTACGTGTGAGATAGCAGCAATTATGAACTCTAAGCCCCTAACAAACGTTCCAAGTGATATAAATGATCCTTTACCTCTTACGCCAAACCACTTTCTTCTAGGTAGGTCTTCAGTCATTTTGCCTCCTGGCGTTTTTATTGGAGACGAAAAGAACATTTCGAAAGCTTGGCTGACATCGCAACAAATAGCTGCTCACTCTTATTGCTGTGAGAGTACCTTCCAGGACAACAAATTCTATCCAAATGGAACAAAAATTCAAAGAATCTGAATGTCGGCGACTTGGTATGGATCCTTGAGGACTTCACCTCCGAAGACTGAGGCCTGTTGCCAAAGTAATGCCAGTTTTTCCCGGAGATGATGGAATAATTCGATCAGTCAAATTGAAAACGCCGAGCGGTGAGCGCATTAGGCTGGTCATAAAGTTGAGCAAATTATTTTCTGACTAAATTTTGAATTCAGAGGTTCTACAATAAAAAATGCAGCTAGCGGATTGTGTTTATTGGATCCCAATTTTCGCAAAATTATCAACACCATAACTTACTATTAATTTTAATCCAATTCAAATAATTTCAATATAAACCGACATTGTAGCAATTACTTGCATACACTCGGTCTCATACGCTTTCATAGGTGTTACCTTCTTTTATTCCCCATTATTTTGGACTACATTCGCGATTAACTAAATTAAAAATAACGCTTTCCAATTGCCAACAATTGTTTTATGGCAAATTCTTATCGATCGCGCTTGTCTTAACTTTTTATTGATATTATTTTTTAGAGGTTCGTCTCTAACCCCCTGGCTCTCGTTTGTTAATTTTGGTAATTTCGATTGGTAATTCTTTTATTAATTTAGGTGACTCGTTTTTTTTACGAGCCACCCGATTAGATTTGTACCCTTGTGTTTCCATTACCATTATTTTGAATTTATTTCATTATCCAGCTGAATGGATGATTTAACACTTACTACGACAGTAATATTCTTTTTTGCGATTCTGCAATTGGGGCCGGTGAAAACGAAACATGAACTTGGAACTTGCGTTTTCAAATAGTTGCAAAAACTGAGCTTTGTTTTTAATCCCTCGCAAACGAAGTTTGAAGCTTTCAAGGACAAGTTTACTTTCGACCGATTTCGAGAAAAAAAACCGGCAAAACAAAATCAATCATTTTAAAACCTGATGGAATTAGTCGACTTCTCAAAACCTTTCATAGCAAAAAGAAAAGCGAAACAAAACGAATCAAAATTAACTTTTCCTTTATAGTACACAATCAAAATTGTCCTAAATACATTCCCATCCCAACATAATTCATTAATATTTTCGGCATTCAAACAACCCAGAAACAAGATTTCAAAGCAGAATTCTTTGCTCTGAAAAAAGGTGATGATATATTCAGTTGTGGCAGTCTAAAACATCTATCCCCGTTCTTAGACAAAAACAACCAACTGAGAGCGAGAGGCCGTTTGTCAAAAGCAAGTCCTAAGTCAAAAGCTCGCTGTTACTTGTCGGCAACGCCACTGCCACGAGATTGTTGATACAACAAACACATGAAATTAACTGTCACTGTTGTCCCGAACAAACTAGGAAAATTTTTACGGATTATTACTGGATATTTCGGTGTCAAGCAGTAGTAAAACAAACCATTAAACACTGTGTTCTATATCGCCGAATGATCCAAGACTTTAGCATTCCTAAAACGGCAGATTTGCCTTCGGAAAGATTGCCTAAAATTAATCAATTTGTCTTCGAAACAACTGGACTTGATTTAATTGGACCGTTTCCTGATAAGAACAAGGGCAAATGTTTAATCGGTACGTACTACTATTTACATGTCTAATTATCAGAGCAGTCCATCTCGAGGCCCCAAATGGCCGTAGCACCGACTCAACAATTAAATGCATAAGACGTTTTGTCAGCCGGAGAGGAAAACCCAACAAATATTTTTCAGACTGCGGAAAATCATTTGTTGTTTCAAACAACAGCCACCAGTCCAGCATTGCCAACCTAATAGCGTCAAAATTATTTGCGGCAAAATTGCACCTTGTGAAAATTGAAATCCTATGGAAGTTTAACCCTCCAGCGAGCCCGCATTTCGGCGGAATTTGGGAGCGATTATTGCAGATTTTTAAACTGTCTTATAAAGTCATTGGGTCACGAACGCCTACCGATGAAATATAATGCAGAGTTACGTGTGAGATAGGCCCCTAACAAACGTTCCAAGTGATATAAATGATCCTTTACCTCATACGCCAAACCACTTTCTTCTAGGTCGGTCTTCAATCATTTTGCCTCCTGGCTTTTTTATTGGAGACGAAAAGAACATTTCGAAAGCTTGGCGTACATCGCAATAAATAGCGGCTAACTTCTGGAATCGTTTGCTGCGAGAGTACCCTCCAGGACAACAACTTGGTTCCAAATAAAACAAAAGTTCAAAAAATCTGAATGTTGGCGACTTAGTATGGATCCTTGAGGACTTCACCCCCGAGTCCTGGCCTGTTGCCAAAACAATGCCAGTTTTTACCGGAGATGATGGGATCTTTCGATCTGTCAAATTGAAAACCCCGAGCGGTGAGCGAATTAGGCCGGTCATATAGTTCAGCAAATTGTTTTCTGACTAAATTTTGAATTCATAGGTTCTACAATGAAAAATGCAGCTAGCGGATTGTGTTTATTTGATCCCAATTTTCGCAAAATTATCAAAACTATAGCTTACCATTAATTTTAATACAATTCAAATAATTTCAATATGAAAACGCCATTGTAGCAATTATTTGCATACATTCGGTCTCATACGCTTTCATAGGTGTTACCTTCTTCTACTCCCCAATAATTTGGACTACAATCGCGATTTATTTGCTTAAATTTTAAAAAAAAACGCTTTCCAATTGCCAACAATTGTTTTATTGCAAATTCTTATCGATCGTGCTTGTTAACTTTTTATTGATATTATTTCTTAGAGGTTCGTCTCTAACCCCCTGGCTCTCGTTTGATAATTTTGTTAATTTCGTTTGGTAATTCGTTTATTAATTTAGGTGTCTTTTTTTTACGAGCCACCCGATTAGTTTGTACCCTTGTATTTCCATTACCATTATTTTGAATTTATTTCATTATCCAGCTGGATGAATGATTTAACACTTACTACAACAATATTATTCTTTTTTTGCAATTCTGCAAATGGGGCCGGCGATGTCAAGGACAAGTTGACTTTCGATCGATTTCGAGAAGAAAAGCCGCAAAACAAAAACAATCATTTTCAAAACCTGATAGAAGTAGTTCACTTCTCAAAACTTTTTATAGCAACAAAACAAGTGAAACAAAACGAATCAAAATTTATTTTTCTTTAATAGTACACAATCAAAATTGTCCTAATTACATTCCCCATCCCAACATAATTCTTTAATTTTTTTGGCATTCAAACAACCCAGAAACAAGATTTCAAAGCAGAATTCTTTGCTCTGAAAAAAAGTGACGATATATCCAGTTCAAGAAGACTAAAACATCTATCCCCGTTCTTAGACAAAAACAACCAACTTCGACCGAGAGGCCGTTTGTCAAAAGCAAGCCTTTTGATGACTTCCTGTTACCCTCTGTTACTTGACGGCAACGCCACTGCCACCAGATTGTTGATACAACATACTCATGAACTTAACTATCACTGTTGTCCCGAACAAACTAGGAATATTCTTATGGATTATTACTGGATACTTCGGTGTCGAGCGGTAATAAAACAAACCATTAGACACTGTGTTCTATATCGCCGAATGATCCAAGACTTTAGCATTCCTAAAACGGCAGATTTGCCTCAGGACAGATTACCTAAAAACACTCAATTTGTCTTCGAAACAAATGGACTTGATTTTATTGGACCGTTTCTTGTAAAGAACAATGGCAAGCTGTTTAATTGGTACGTACTACTATTTACATGTCTAGTTATCAGAGCAGTCCATCTTGAAGCCTCAGATGGCCTTAGCACTGACTCAACAAATAATTGCGTAAGACGTTTTGTCAGCCGGAGGGGAAAACCAACAAATATATTTCAGACTGCGTAAAATTATTTGTTGATTAGAACAACAGCCTCCATTCCAGCATTGCCGACCTAATAGGGTCAAAATTATTTGCGGCAAAATTTCACCTTATAAAAGTTGAAATCCTATGGAAGTTTAACCCATCAGCGGCCCCGCATTTCGGCGAAATTTGGGAGCGATTAGTGCATATTTCTAAACTGCCTTATAAAATCATCGGGTCACGAACGCTTACCGATGAAATATTATACAGAATTAAGTGTGAGGTAGAAACAATTATGCACTCTAGGGCCCTAACAAACGTTCCAAGTGATATAAATGATCCTTTACCTCTTACGCCAAACCACTTTCTTCTAGGTAGGTCTTCAGTAATTTTGCCTCCTGGCGTTTTTATTGGAGACGAAAAGAACATTTCGAAAGCTTGGCGTACATCGCAACAAATAGCTGCTCACTTCTGGAATCGATTGATGTGAGAGTACCTTCCAGGACAACAAATTTGTTCCAAATGGAACAAAGGTTCAAGGAATCTGAACGTCGGCGACTTGGTATTGATCCTTGAGGACTTTACCCCCGAGGCCTGAGGCCTGTTGCCAAATTAATGCCAGTTTTTCCCAGAGATGATGGGATCGTTCGATCAGTCAAATTGAAAACGCCGAGCGGTGATCGCATTAGGCCGGTCATCAAGTTGAGCAAAGTTTTTTCTGACGAAATTTTGAATTCATAGGTTCTACAATGAAAAATGCAGCTAGCGGATTGTGTTTATTGGATCCCAATTTTCACAAAATTATCAACACCATATCTTACTATTTATTTTAATACAATTCAAATAATTTCAATATAAACCGCCATTGTAGCAATTACTTGCATACATTCGGTCTCATACGCTTTCATAGGTGTTACCTTCTTTTATTCCCCAATATTTTGGACTACATTCGCGATTAACTAAATTAAAAATAACGCTTTCCAATTGCCAACAATTGTTTTATGGCAAATTCTTATCGATCGCGCTTGTTTTAACTTTTTATTGATATTATTTCTTAGAGGTTCGTCTCTAACCCCCTGGCTCTCGTTTGTTAATTTTGGTAATTTCGATTTGTAATTCTTTTATTAATTTAGGAGAGTCGTTTTTTTACGAGCCACCCGATTAGATTTGTACTCCTTTATTTCCATTATCATTATTTTGACCTCATTTCATTATCCAGCTGGATGGATGATTTAACACTTACTACAGCAGTATTATTCTTTTTTGCAGTTCTGCAAATGGGGCCGGCGATGTTGAATTTCGATCGATTTCGAGAAGAAAAGCCGACAAAACAAAAACAGAATCATTTTCAAAACCTGGCGAAATTAGTCGACTTCTCAAAACCTTTTATAGCAACAAAACAATCGAAACAAAATGAATCAAAATTAATTTTAATTTAAAAGTACACACTCAAAATTGTCCTAAAAACATTCCCAATCCCAACATACTTCCTTAATAGAAGCAATTATTGAACACATGTTCGTCTTTTTTTTACAAAAATTTTATTTGACCAATTTTGGGCTTCTAAGTTAAAAAAATACTCTGACTTCTCAAGTGACTGTGTCAAGCTTTACTTCATCGTTTTGAGTGATTTCAATTGCTCATTCTATAATTAAGTTTCCTATTAATATAAAAGTTATTGATAGCGGTTGAGTAACAACGTGCTTGTAGTCTAGTTTACAAGATGTCTGGCAGCTAGCCTGGATATCTATGGCGCGAAACCCGATGAGATCCGAGTTTTTCCACCAAAAAACTTCCAGGCTACACGCCTAAATTAAACCCAAAATTAAATTGCTCTGGTGTGTCGTTCGTTAGTTGGTTGATAATTTTCACATTCTTGATTACATTTTTTCTCAATCTTTGCTCATAAATAAAGCTCTCAACTGATAGCATGCAATTGGGAACCCCTTAAATATGTAATTTTTCATTTTTAAGAATTTTTTCTTACGTTACTTTTTTACTATGATTTCGGAACAAAATTGTTTTGAACAAAAAACTAGTTTCAATCTTGTTGAAAATTTTTAAATTTGACATTATTTCAACGTTTTTGCTAAAAAAGCAAATATTTTGATCAGCTCTTAACGATAAAATAACGATGAAATCCACGCGAAAACGTCTCGAATACGTTTCTCAGCGTAAAATATATTAGAGGTACCGGTTACTTGAACCTGCTTGAAATCATTGAAGCCTAAAACACGCAATTTTTGAGTTTAATGGAAGTCTGCTCTTGGTTACGTATATATAGGAACTTATATTTACGCAGCAAACTTTGTTTTTTTAAAAACAAAAACTTGCAAATGCGTTTATTGATACAATCGGGAGAGATTTTTCCGTTCACGGCCGATAAAAAAATTCATTCGGTTTCATATTTACTACTAATACTAAGTTTGGTTAATTTTTTTGTTTTGATCGTTATTGTATGGAACCTAAAGCTGCTAGAAAAGAGCAAATGTTGGGCAAGAAATAGCCGTTTGGGCCATGAAATTATGTAATTGACTACTTATTTCAAACGTTTTTATGCTTATGTAAAAGAAAAAATGGCAAAGGTCTCATCATATTCTCTTGCCTCGAATTTGTATTTGATCGTCCGCCTCTAAACTGAATCCAATTGAAAATTTATGTCCAGTGTAGAAGCAACAAATGCGAATGCCAACCGTTTTTAATGAAAATTGGAAACAACAGTATCGGAAATTCGACACACATGTTTTGAAACTTGCATGAAAACTAGACAAGCCATCTACAAGATGTTTTATAGCTTAGGCGATTTTACTCGTTACTAAAAAGATAACGATGGAGGTAGCAGGAATTGTCTTTGTCTTTTCATTGGTCTTGAAAATAATTGTTACGCGCACGTCCAAATCTGCTTTTGTTGGTAGTCTCACTCTTCGTCCCAGAAATAGTTCAACCGGAGATTTGCCCCTCGTCTTTGAAATGTTTCGATGTGTCATCAGTTCCCTTTGTTTGCAGGAATGCCCGAAACGACAATTTGAGGACAAGCTTGAAGCGCCCGCTTCACTGTCTGAACTGCTCTCTCAGCTCTTGCAATAGCTCTTTGATGATAGAAAGGTGATTAAATTCTCTTAACTCCAAGTGATTCACACCACTGTTTACGGTCACCACTTAAAACCCCAAGACCTTTATAAAAAACTAAAGTTTTGGTATTCCGAATCATGCTAATTTTTTTTACTAAAATATACTTTAACTGTATCTGATTATCTATTTCGCGAGAAAGCTTTTATCCAGCCTGAACCCGCGTCCACAATAACTAAGATGTTGCCTTGGTCCTAAACCTAACCCCACTCCATGTGGAGCCGTTCCCAATCGTATGCTTCTGGCCACGTATAGACTGTTTTTCCCAGGCTAGGCATGTTCCTATGACAGTTACTACCAAACAGTTACTAACAAAATGTTGAAAGCCGTGTGTAACGCCATGCCACCATGCTATCATTCTAAGTGATGCATCAGTTTCGTTTCTACTAGAATGTGTCTCATGCGCTTTTGCCAAAACCAAATGTTTGAGTGGAATGAAAATAACAACAGCTGAAGATGATTGCATTGTGTATGGTCAGTGCATCTTTCTGTTGTACCGATCTTTTCTCCACTTCTGAACATTGTTTCCAATTGCCGCTTTTGTTTTGTTCCGTTATGTCCCGGGAGAGTCTGTTTGTTTCATGTTAGTTTAGATTTTTCCTTGGGTCACCAAATCATACTGAGCGAATTAGATGTTGTTGATTGCGAAGCACTCTCGGTTGTTGTCGGATTCATCGTCATCAAAATCCATTCTGCTCAAAGTATCTGCATGTGGTATCTGCTCTCCTGGTGGTTATTTCAGCTCCAATTCATCGAAACCTATTAGAGCTACAGCTCATGTTGTGATTCTAGTTGCTGCCGCTTTTTGGGATCTCATCTGCTGCAAAGAGATTTTTGAGTGGTTTGTGGCCTGTCTGTAGGGTAAATTGTTTTCCAAGAAGAAATAGTTTCAACCTTGTGACCATAAAGACAATTGCCTGTGCTTCGCGCTCTGTGTTTGATTGGTTTTCCTCCGCTAGAGTCAATTTCCTGGAGACATATATTACTGGATGTCGTTCTAGCAAAAAAAATCCCGCCAATTGCTTTTTCAGAGGTGTCAGTAGTTGCAGTGGCTTCTTTTTGCAAACTGTAAGGCTGTACCAGAAAGTTCGCACATAATTTATTTTTTACAGCCAAAGGTTTTTTATTGCATTTTGACCCACGAGAAGTTGTTATTGTTCATGTAATTCAGAGGTACCATTTTTGTTGCAGAATCAGGAACCATTGTCGTAAAAATTTGCGAGCACAACAAACGATTTGAGTTTTTTGTTGTTAGTTGGAGCTTTCGCGTTTTCTTGTCAACATATTTAGGATCGGGTGCTATTTCTGCCTGAAATTGAGTATCCCAAAAAACTAACGATATTCACTGGTTTTGAGTTAGATTTTTTCTCATTGATAGTAAAGTTTTTCTCAAGTATTCGATTCTTGACAGCAAGCTTTCTCTTGTCAAACACCTCTATGGCAGCTCCACTGACCAACACGTCGTCTTGAAAAATCACAACACCCTTGATTCCTTTGAATGTTGATTCGATGCATTTCATTCTCTGAGCTAGTCAGCGCATCTGGAACAGTCCATGAGATGTGCTGATTGCGAATATGCCTTTTGCCTCTCCGTCAAGTTCAATTTCTTAGTAGGCATCTGCGAGATCAATTTTTCCCGAAGTATGAGATCCACTTAAGTTGTGGAAGACTATCTCTTTTTCTGGTATTGAGTATTCCTCATCCATGACCTTGCCACTGATATGCGCTTTCAAGTCCACACAAAGTCTCAGTCCTCCGCTTTTTTTCTCAGCCACACCACCGGAGATTCATTAGTTACTCTTTCTGGCTGTACCGGTTCAAGGATGCCTTGTCTCACCGTCTCCAACTCCTCTGTGACCTTGTCTTAAAGTGGTAGAACTATTTTCTGGCTTTGCAGAACATTGACTTTGGCCCCGGTATTAGCTTCACATGAGCACATTTGGACCACCAAGTAGCCCAAATTCTTAATCAGACTGCACAACTGCTGGTTGCTTTTGTGTGCTCCTGCTCCCGTTCAAGTCACAAGTAAGTGATACAAGAAATTGATTACCTTATCGCGTTAATTGATGACAATCGTAAGCTTCGACTTGTCTTATTTTGCAATCTATTTGAGGTTTACCAAGCTCAGTCCATTTGTTTGATGATATCACTGTGCTATCTGCACCTCTGGTTACCTGCATTTTTGTTTTGCTGTTATTTTTTGAGATATATTACCATGTCGTAGACAAGCTAAAAATTTGCTCTTTAATATAAAACACATTCCCGTCACCGAAGCTGGAGATGCTTGCACTGAAGGAATTTCTTCTTCACAAAAATTATTCTGTTTATTTTACTTACCTGAATAAGTTTGGGATTTGCTTCTACACATTTCTGAGAAGTAACCACCTTTTCACAGGTGTTGCCTTTTTTATTTAGCACTGGACAGCGTCTACTAGAATTTGGGTACCACCACACCTGGTGCACATGTTGTTGCTTTTTTGCTTTTCTTATCCGTAATTTTTTGTTTGATTTTCTAAAGGTCTATTTGAAGTTTTACCCAACTTCTTTCCCATTTATGGGCTTATTACCTGATGAAGAGCTTGAACTGTAAGCTATCAGCTATTTAACCAATTGATTTTGCTGGTTTTGATTTAATACTATCTAGTAGTCTAAGATTTGATTCAGGGTCCCTAAATCTTGAGATAAACTTTATTTTCACTAACTCCTCTTCGGGTAATTCGAATGTTTCGAAGTCACCATACTCTGCATCTTCTCTGGGACGTGCCAGGAAATCGTCGTTTAAGAATTGCATCTCGCCCGCACATACTAAGAAAGAGATTGGTTACTGGCAGGTCCACTATAGTACTATCGGTGTTAAATTTGTCCTCTTTAGTCTCTGCGCGACTTTTCACCACAAAAGACAATCCACACAATAGCTGATTTTGCATTCTGTAAATCCAAAATTTGTCTAGCTGCTGATAGTCTGGATACCACTGTGGTAGTAGATAACACGGGTCAAAAGAATTCAATAAGTTGAATTTTAAGTTGAAATTGGAACTGAAAATATACAAAATTTTGCTCTTATTTATATTACTTGTCTATGAGAAAAATACAGAGAATATTTAGATTAGCTGAAAACATTTTACTTGATTGACATGCGAAAAGATCTTAGTTTCGGATGCCGGTCGTGATTTTCTATTTTAATCATTATTTCCTCAGAATCATATATGGCCTAGATACAATCATTAGTTGGAGGTCAGAGGATGTTAGAATCAGGTTCCTATGGGTGGGAGAATTTACTTCTGAAATCTGATTAATTGGTCAATAAGATAATGATAGCGCCAAGACAAAATTAGAATTGAGTTTAGCTTGCGGTCATTGCTAATCGACATAGCAGCAAAGTTCATAAGGTAAGTTCTTCTTTCGTTCTTTGAAACTTTAAAAGATAAAACTTCTAAGTTTCTTGATGTTTCTTCGAAACCGTCACATTCGTGCAGTTATGTTTTTTTTCAGCTAGAGGGACTTTCGCTGGATTTCCAAATCATTATGGTCTCTTTGTGGCCCAATCAGCCATTCATCTCATCTGCGACAATTTATTTTAAGCTTATTGAGAATTTTTTTTCGGTTACACCTGTTTGTTTGTTTGTTTTTTCGGAGGGGCGGGGCTAAAACCTCGTCCTGGGAGCTAAATAAATATATGGTCCTAATTGCACGCAAAAAAGAACCCTTCTTTCAGATTGCGTCTCATTCCCAGAGTGCTGCGTGACGTGGAGGGAGTGAGTGTGGGGGGACTGTCCATTTTGGGGGAGGAGGTGTCCAGTCCAGTGTGTGTAGCCCCCACTGCTATGCAGAAAATGGCTCACTCCGATGGGGAATTGGCAACTGCAAGAGCCTGTGCTAAACATGGTAAATTGCGCCGCATTTGAAATCACAAAGTAGATTGTCGTCATACAGTTTATGTAATAACCCAGCTTCTGGTATTCACCAGAGCTTTGGTGCAAAGGTAGCAAGCCTGGCCACGGTTCTGGAGATTGTTGATTCGAGTACTCTAAGCTCTAATTCTTTAGTAGTATAGGGAGTTAGCAAAAACCATAATTGGGTTGTTAAACTTATTTGTTACTTGGAGGTCCATTTTTTTAGTCTGAGCGCTTGTCTAAAGTAAACTGATGCTTTTGTACTGTTTCATTTACCCAAAGTCAGAATAACCAATGCCCCAAAATACCTGGTTTCAACACCATAAAAGAATCTTAGCAATCATACTCAGTCTTATAACTATCTTGATAACCATGTTAAGTAATAAATGGTTTTATAGAATCATAGACAGCAAGCTTGCTAAGATCAAACAATTCTTAGTGAACATAAAAAAATCATTAAAAATTAGTGGTCACGTAAAAAATGTCAAAACAATTTTCTTGGTTTTAAATGAAAAATTGAAAATTTTCATTTCTCAGTGGTCACAAATGAAAATTTGCTTTCAAAAAATTTCATTGTCTGAAGTATGATGTAGTCAGGCAGTTCAGATTTTTCCGTCTAAAAAGCGGGAAAACTCTTTGAAAAAAAAATTAATTAAGAAAAGCACATTTTCTTTGTTCTACATTAAATTAATCCCCGGCGCATCAATGCGCCTGCTTAGTTCAGTTCTTGTGCTTTATGAGAAACATAGCTGGGTACCGGTTCCCTATCATAAACAATTAAACATTTAAATTTTTTGTCAATATTAATTAGTAAAATGAGGGATTACACTGCAATAATTAAGCTCCCTGTAGCAGTTTTCTAATTAAAATGCAACTATTCTAAATAAAGTGCTACTTGTTGTTTTATATTGTTTTGCACCAATTCTAGTATTGTTTTACGCCAATTCACTTAAAGGCGAATTCGGCTCCTTTTAAAAGTGATTTTTGCTTCCAGTCATTAAAAACGCAATATGCGCTCCCTTATTAAGAGAAATCTGATTACGGCAATTTTGCGGAATGGTCTGCAACAAAAAGTTGTTTGCGGCGGAAAGTAGATTCTATTTTCATGTCAATTTTCAGGTGGCCGCCGTATTGGCCGAAAGGGCGTTTAGCCGACAACCAAAAAATGAGAAAATTAACCGACAATTTGAGTAATATGAGCGATAAAACTTTTTCTGTGATTGGCCAATTTAAAACACTATTTCGTAAGCGAACAAATATACCGCAGTTTTTTCATCAACTAGTGTAACAAAGGTCTATCAACTAATGTAACGAAGGTATTTAACTGCATCTGGCCATACCTGGCGGGCCATGGCCATGCTTCAGCGGCCCGTGGGACTTGATGTGAATCTATCACAACCGAACTACTGATTTATGGACCAATTGGACTTTAATGACCAATTATGATAAAACTGTCGGCTAAATTTCCCATTTTTTCTTTGTCGGCTAAACGCCCTGTCGGCCAATTTTTCTAGCACCCAATTTTCAGCATGCGAAACCTGTGCAGAGTAAAAACAGTATCGGATTTTTAAACTTGGGTTAAACTGTTCAGAATTAGTTTTGAGTCTTTTGCATCATTGATCAGCATATCTTAGTAGTTATATCTATTTCATAGTAACATAATTCGTTAAAGGGAAAAATTGTACTAAACTACACTTAGAAATAAATAGTCAATTTATGATTAATTTTTACAACTAATTTTTACAAAAAAAATGATTCATTTTTTCGGATGCAAAATTTGGAGTGTTTTGAGTTTGACATGAACTATTATTCCCTCTGAACTAACCTTTCATTCCCTTTGAAATTAGATTCCTCTTCAGAAAGCTCTGGCTTTCTCTTTCTCGTGCACGCTGGTCAGTTTTAGCTATCACTGGATTAGATTGGGAAGTTCAGCGATTCCCGACATTAAACAGTTGGTCGAGGTAAGGGCCCCTCCCCAGATGGAAGACTAGAATAGAAAGCTGACACCCCCCCCCCCACAAGTGCTAAAGCTGACAGAACTCATTACTACATGAAATGGGGATAAGGACAATAAAAAATTATAATCAACTAATACCCTGATACCAGTCGATTTCCCGAAGTTTGTCTTTTTGGAACTAGTTGGTTTATAACAATTCTAGAATAGTCGAAATAATTTTACTGCTATTAACTGATTTTTAACGGTTAAATGCTGATTTTGTCTGGTATACCCGTGTATTATGCTGAATTTCCTTGGTTTTCTAATGTCATGAATGTGCATACTCAAACCTTTTACTATTGGATTATCATGAATCAGTACTGGTTTACTATCATACTAGGGTCCGGATAGTCACCCACAAACCAATTTGTTTTAGTCGTTGTTGAACTATAATAATGATCACATGTGATATGGCTTAAAACTATTTAAATATGCCGGATATCTGTCGTTCTGGTCGTAATCTTTTCTGAACATAGACATACTTTATAAAAAAACTCAAAAAAGTTCAAAGAACTGATCTGGTATATACTATTGAAATGTGATACGCAAGTGATTGAAGTAGCTATTCATTCATCAAATCAATACTTTAACTATTTTAGGGACCCTAATGAGCCTTAGCACTTTAACGACAACGGGGCTAGAGACGATAGCTGAACAGGTCCCCAATCTCAAACGGTGGCTGCAACTCTATATTTACAAGTAAGACGAGCCCTTTCAACGAGTACTGTTCTGAAAAAACGAGTTTAGCTGAGGAAAATTTAATCGTGTTAAATAATTTTAAGACACAACGAACCTGGTGGGAGACAAAACGAACTATTGATTGGTTAGCTTAAAAAAATTATATAGAAAGCAAAAGCAGAAAAAAGATAACTAGGCCCTTCGTTCTTTTCTTTCGCAAAGATACTAATATCAAGAGTCGCGCCAATCAAAAGTGCTCCTAGCTCTCTTGCGGCCCTCAAGTATTTTTGACCATACATTTTTTTGCTAAGCAATTTAAAGCCAGAAGATCCCGCTTGTGGTCCAGCTAAGCAAATACTCGATGCCAAACATCAATACAATCATTTTTGAGTGTGTAACGACAGTGAACTGAAGACAATGCAGAAACGAAGGCAGTGTAGAGCATAAATAACGCTCAAGTCAGTGGTCACAGTAAATGCATGAATATAAATAAATGATCGATGCTGTTTTTACCCTTACAACTCAGCCTTGTCACAACTTCCCTCAAAAAATAGAAAATGATTTCTCCAATTACGCAAAAGAACCGCCTGGGAATGACAAGATCTAATCGAGAATTTTTTGCTCAAAAAATGTGGAGCAATATTACTATTGAAAGAAAAGTCAAAAACGTTTTTGGTTGTACTTATAGCCATAATTCATTACATGCATCTGTGCCAAGTTTTCTTAGCAGTACAAATTTTATTTTAGCCGACACAAACGTTCACATCTCAAAGATCTAAAAATGAGATAATTTAAGGCGTACCCGATTTGGGCTCTAAGGTTTATAGTGATAGAGTTACTTATTTCTGCGCGCAAAGTAGAATTACCTAATTATAACTGACTAACCGTCTACGGAAAACACTGAAGGACAACTTCAATTTTAACGGCGTTTAATATATGGAGCATGGAATCATTGATATACACATTGTGGACAAATTCAGAAGACTGGTTATAAGAGATTGTCATGCTTTATCTAAAAGAGAACAGATTTTTCTCAGTCTGTGATTGGTGGTGAGTTCACTTAAAAGATTTTCATCTGCTTCGTCGATCCGGGATGAAGAGTTTTTGCTCTGGCTGTTAATTTTAGCTGAAAATCTGTTCGTTTGAGTTTTGTAAAGTAAGTGGGTGACTTGTGTCCTCAGTCAGTTGTTCGTCTGTGGAAGAAGTCAGAGTGAAACTTACAGGGTAACCTGACGAATAACTTCCTGTCCCAGCTTGTTCAGTCACACTGACTCGTAGTAGTAGCAGTGAGAGTTTCGGGTGCCAACTGCAGAATGAGGTGTCGCATTTGAGTCAGTTTGGCTGTACAAAGAGTTTTTGATCATTTTGTTCATTTGTACTTAAGCTGATCAGATTTTTCAGCTCATCTTCTGGTTAGCATCGTTTTTAGCTACTGTAATTCAATCGTTCCACTTTTTAAATCGGCAAAAAGGAAAAAGACAGACAATTGAATTCGCCAGCAAGGTAAGTAAAAATTACCGAAGAGAAGAAAAATAAATAAAGTTTAGTATTCAATGCAATTAGAGTTTTCGATTGGACTTTTTTGCTAAAGCCAATAAGTAAGTTTCCTAGTTGAGAAAAGTGCGTCTTTGAGTGCTGAAATCTGTCTATTGATTTTTGTTGTTTCCCAAAATGGAGACCTGAAGCGCAATTTTGAGGACCGCAAAAAATTTCTGGAAACACCTTGTCGCAAACAAGACACGCTGCAATGACTCCGGGGTAGAGCTCGACATTGTAGTGGCAGGCCTTTGCCAAGAGATGTTTCAGTAACTTTTTTCGCCCTTCAAGTGTGTGGTTTGCTAGTTTGTCCGAAATCCAGTCGCCACACCAAAGACTAAATGTATGGCCGTACATACACTTCGTAGAACCAACCTGGATCCCTCGCAAATGATCGGTTGATATGATTATAGGTCAAAGAAATGGATATTTGGCGATGAATATAGAGCGATGCTAAGATGTGGGAGGTGGCTTGTCCGTCTCTGTACAAAAATGTTGTATGGAATGATATTTATGCATCGTATGCTCATTTAACTCTTATTTTTACATTGGTATTCATCGTTTACATTCATCTGTGTCTGGTGTAAGAAAAGATCTTGTAGTTATAAGGGGTCATATTTTCGGTAGAGATAGTAAGGAATTGGCTCCCTTAAAAAAGTGCTTAATTATACGTTGCCACGATCGGCCAAGACAAAAAAAATAATTTGAAGTGTGCCAAAAGCATTCGGGAAGCGGCTTTCTTCGGTGTGTTTATTTTCTAATTGCTTGCGTGTGCAAATAACATTAGTGATTATAAAACAGATTCCTGTGGGGTAGCGAGAAAGTTATTTCGTTCTGGGACATAGACTCCAAGTTCTCTGTTAATTTATAGGGTATTGATAAATTGATATTTTTGAAAATTTGATCTAGTTGGGCAGTGTTTTTGTCTTAGGCGGAACCAAAAACGACTAGGGCGGACCATACCAGATGAAGTAAATAATTATTCTTGCGGAGTAGGGTGAAATAGGGTTAAACGGACTGGGAAGAGTAACTGTGTCTCAAACCAGTGAAACGCCTCTGACGTCTGCGCTGGGGAAAATTGGTATCGTAACTGTTGAGACGTCTTAGCTAGAAGTTATTGACTACTCTTGGGTCATTGAGGACGAGGTGGAGGATCGGCTTGGAGGTAATTTTTCGTGGACAAAGTTCGATCGTAGGGAAGAGGATGAGGGATAGGGTTCGTGGACATTGGTAATGTCATCGTTTTCTGAGCAGTGGGTAGGGATGGTATAAAATTGCGTTCCGATATTGCAAAAATTTGGAATCTGTTTCAAGTGTTGATTGTTCTGCCTGATCTGCCCAAGAAAAGGTAGTTAGTGGAGTGTGACGTTGTGGAAATGGAAAAATCATAGGTTCTCGTATAGAACTTCGGGTTGGAATTGCTTGTGGAGCAACTTCTTGAGGAATACTGTGTTGGGGTTGATTGTTATCGGAATTTCAATCGTTGTTTCCGAGGACTGGAAGAGGGGCTGGAAAAGGCAATGGATTTATCCGGGAGTAGATAATACAAATTGTAGATAATACAAGAGTTCAAACCGTGGCTGTGTTAGCGAATGTGCAGGTCTTTGCATTTGGCAAGGTTTTGATTCTAATGTTGAAGGTAAGATACTTCTAACCTCCGTTCTCAGTGGGTCGAACTGTGTCACTTCGATGTTCGGTGGCGTCAAAGCAATTTTAGCGTACTCTAGAATTCACCTTGAATGAACAGCCGAAGTGTCTCTAAAGCAATAGGAATTCTTTTAACCAAGTGCAATGTACATTTAGAAATAAATCTTCAGGAAACTTGAAAAACCGGGTCAATTTCATCGAAAGAATGTGGAAGAAAACCAGCTTGCAATGGCTTTCTTTTATATGACAGATAGTTTCCAATTGAAGATTCCAGTTGAAAAAATGTAAAATCTATTGTAAAACGATTGGAGGATCTTAGCAGTCATGGATTGTTGTTAGCAACGCAGTGGTACGTTTTTTAGAGGAGTTGTTGTATACCGGTAATGAAAAATTTTATATTAGAAGTATTAAAATTTATGTGTAAAAAAATCAATTCAATTTTAGGCTGTAAATGGATACTAGATGAAGAGTGTTTTCTTCTTTGGTTCTTTGGAGTAGACTTATTGTTATCGTTTTCTGTATATGAAGCATATCAATTAGTTGTGAGAAGTCACCTAAGAAACCCGAGGCCAAAAATAATTTGAACTGTTCCAAAAGCATTCGTGAAGCGGCTTTCTTTGGTGTGTTTGTTTTCTAATTGCTTGCGTGTGCAAAAAACATTAGTGATTATAAAACAGATTCCTGTGGGGTAGCGAGAAAGTTATTTCGTTCTGGGACATAGACGGCTGGTTCTGTGTTAATTTATAGGGTATTGATAAATTGATATTTTTAATTGCTCTCAAACGAAATTTGTAGCAATTATATTAGTCCTGTCGGTCTTTTTTTTATGCGATTTTTCGCTTGACCAATTTTTCGTCTGACGCTTTTGACTTTTCGTCCTCAAAAACGGGATAAACAGGTAGCGCCCAGCGGGCATTATGTTCTCTTAGAGCCTTTCAGGTCTGTTTCAGCTCAAATTGTCTTGGAGACTTATACTTATACTTATGGTGTAGACACCCCCCCCCCCTTTGTTGACCCCCCACCCACACTATTGGCTCAACCCCCCCCCCACCGCGCTTTTGCCCCCCCCCCTACCCAGTGCTGCCCCCATCAGCCCCCGGTGCACCCCCCCCCCCCGTAGCTAGCCACTGACCAAGCCAACCGCTCGCCGGTCGTTTGAGAGCAATTCGCCCGACGTTAGTCGGTTATGTTTAAAAATTTGATCCAGTAGGGCAGTGTTTTTGTCTTTAGGCGGAAACAAAAACGACTAGGGCGGACCATACCAGATGAAGTAAATAATCATTCTTGCGGAGTAGGGTGAAATAGGGTTAAACGGACTGGGAAGAGTAACTGTGTCTCAAACCAGTGAAACGCCTCTGACGTCTGCGCTGGGGAAAATTGGTATCGTAACTGTTGAGACGTCTTAGCTAGAAGTTATTGACTACTCTTGGGTCATTGAGGACGAGGTGGAGGATCGGCTTGGAGGTAATTTTTCGTGGACAAAGTTCGATCGTAGGGAAGAGGATGAGGCATAGGGTTCGTGGACATTGGTAATGTCATCGTTTTCTGAGCAGTGGGTAGGGATGGTATAAAATTGCGTTCCGATATTGCAAAAATTTGGAATCTGTTTCAAGTGTTGATTGTTCTGCCTGATCTGCCCAAGAAAAGGTAGTTAGTGGAGTGTGACGTTGTGGAAATGGAAAAATCATAGGTTCTCGTATAGAACTTCGGGTTGGAATTGCTTGTGGAGCAACTTCTTGAGGAATACTGTGTTGGGGTTGATTGTTATCGGAATTTCAATCGTTGTTTCCGAGGACTGGAAGGGGGGCTGGAAAAGGCAATGGATTTATCCGGGAGTTGATAATACAAATTGTAGATAATACAAGAGTTCAAACCGTGGCTGTATCAGCGAATGTGCAGGTCTTTGCATTTGGCAAGGTTTTGATTCTAATGTTGAAGGTAAGATACTTCTAACCTCCGTTCTCAGTGGGTCGAACTGTGTCACTTCGATGTTCGGTGGCGTCGAAGCAATTTTGGCGTACTCTAGAATTCACTTTGAATGAACAGCCGAGGTGCCTCCAAAGCAATAGGAATTCTTTTAACCAAGTGCAATGTACATTTAGAAATAAATCTTCAGGAAACTTGAAAAACCGGATCAATTTCATCGAAAGAATGTGGGAGAAAACCAGCTTGCAATGGCTTTCTTTTATATGACAGATAGTTTCCAATTGAAGATTCCAGTTGAAAAAATGTATAATATATTGTAAAACGATTGGAGGATCTTAGCAGTCATGGATTGTTGTTAGCAACGCAGTGGTACGTTTTTTTAATAGAGGAGTTGTTGTATACCGGAAAAGAAAATTTTTATATTAGAAGTATTAAAATTTATGTGTAAAAAATCAATTCAATTTTAGGCTGTAAATGGATACTAGATGAAGAGTGTTTTTTTCTTTGGTTCTTTGGAGTAGACTTATTGTTATCGTTTTCTGTATATGAAGCATATCAATTAGTTGTGAGAAGTCACCTAAGAAACCCGATGTTTATGCTCTTCGGCCTAAGTCTTGCATACCAAGACAACTTTTCATCAATATTTGTATTTCTGAAAGTCGCAACTATGGTAGCAAATCAAGCTCTATAAATACATCATAATCGCGCCATTGGCACACAAGTTATGGTCAAAAACGGGAAATCCCTTACTATAAATAATATTGAAAGTGAACGTCAACCACTTCTGACTTCTTCAATAAAATCAACATATAAAAAGCTTCAACGAAAATAGGTTGGGGGAATGAAAATCATGAAATGAAAGGGTTTTGGAGGACGAAAGTGTAGGTGGGGGGAGGAAAATGAGGGTGTGGGGGAGATAAAATATAAAGGAACTTGGTTCCTTTACACTCCCGGCAACAAAAGCAAGCATTTGATATGAAAATGTAAACACAATAAAGCAAAAAGTTTTCATTCCGACATTGAGTTTTGTGTGTGTGTGTGTGAGTGTGTGTGTGTTTCGATGAACTTGTTTCAGTGACCCTCCGGCGCACCTGACGATTGTGGGAACACACGGCTTAGAGTTACTGCTGGTCTTTGTACCATTCCTGTAGCCGTCTGGATGTCGAAACTCCTGGCTATCCCGTCTGAACCTCTGTGTGCTTTCACAATCTTCCCAAGAGGCCAGATGCCTCTGGGTGTGAACTCCTTGAGGACCCACACAATGTCACCTTCATCCAGCTCATCATGTGATTTTTGCCACTTCGTTCTCTTGTTGAGCTCAGGAACATATTCCTTCAGCAACCTGCTCCAGTAGTGATCAAGTAGTGTCTGCGTCAACTTGAAGTCCTTAGTGGAGAACCGCTGGTTGCTGTTCACAAGAGGTTTCAAACACATGTGAGGTCGGCGAAGGAGGAAGTGATTCGGAGTAAGTGGTCCCTCATCTGAGATGCTGCAGCCCACATGAGTTAATGGCCTGGAGTTCAAAATTGCCTCGGCCTCTGCCACAACTGTCTGGAAAACTGAGAGTGTTAGTTTCCGACTGCCCAGCACTATTAGTAGACTCCTCTTCGCGGTCTGTATCAGCCTCTCCCAGACTCCTCCGAAGTGTGGTGCCAATGGAGGGTTGAAAGTCCACTGAATGTTCTGTTGAGCCAATTGCAGTCTGATGTACTCATTGTCTGGCTTGTAGCTTCTCTGGAACTTTAACTTCATTGCTTGGTTGGCTCCAATGAAGTTTTTGCCATTGTCACTCACAATGAGGTCAGGGTATCCACGTCGTGAGACAAATCTGCGGATTGTCATGAGAAGACAATCAGTTGAGAGGTCATGGCATACTTCTAGGTGGACAGCTCTGGTGACCAGGCATGTGAACAAGCAGACGTAGTGCATCTGGGTGCCCTCTCTCTTGTCCTCAATGTAGAAAGGTCCAAACATGTCCATTCCTGTATTGACGAAAGGGTACTGCTTGTTTGCATCTGGAAATCTGAATTCAGGAAGATCGGCCATCTTGGGTCTCACATTGTCTGCCCTCCATCGTCTGCAAATGAAACAGTATTTCCCCAGACTTCGCAGCACTTTTCTCAATCCAATCATCAAGAAAGTCTGTTGCAGGTGAGCCTTCACATGTTCCACACCCTGATGGCCACAGTCATGGTGCGCCTTTTCAATCAACAGTCTTGCAATTTTGCTCCTGCTATGGAGAAGAAAGGGATGTTTTGCATTGTAGGTTAGAGGTGCCTTGTTGAGTCTTCCTCCTACCCTCAAGAGTCCGTCTTCATCTAGAAAGGGTGTGAAGGGCATCAGCTTGTCTCCTTTCTCAAGATTGCCTCCCTTCAACAGTGCAGAAATTGTTCCTGAGAACAACTCGTTTTGGGACCTTTTGATGAGGTAGTTCCTTCCCCTGTTCTCATCTGATGCAAAAGTGTTAGTGTTGGATGTCTCAGGTGATTCGTTTTGTCTTCTAGTTCGAACTTTTGCCCTGAAGCGTCTTATTGCCTGGAACACCATTCTAGTAGAGTTGAGCAGTCGACTCCATGTTGAAAATTTGTCAATCTCAATGACCGGCGTCTGAAGTTGTGTCGCTTGTGTGGCGCATATGTGGGGATCACTGTCCTCGGCAAAATTCCAAGAGTCTTGAGGTTTGCTCAGAAAGTCCGGTGGTTGGAGCCACAGCTTTGGTATGTCTGATGGGGTGAGGCCTCGTGTTCCATGGTCAGCGGGATTCATCTTTCCAGGGATGTGTCTCCAATTCTCTTGGTTGGAATTCTCGTGAATTTTGGTTAATCTGTTGGCAATGTACATTTTCTGTCTTTGCTTGGATTGGATCCAACCAAGTGTAGCGGTGCTGTCTGTCCAAAAGTGTTTTGAACTTATTGTAGTTGTCATCTCGCTCTCACAGAACCCAGCTAGCTCTGCTCCAAGTGTTGCAGCTTCCAACTCCAGTTTTGGAATGCTCAACTGCTTGATCGGTGCTACTTTTGTTTTACTGATCACATATCGGGATGTGGAAGATCCATCGGAGTTCGTTGTCCTCACATAGACTATGGCAGCAATTGCACTCATTGAGGCATCAGTGAAAGTGTGAAGTTGATGGGTTCCATTGGTGCTGGGAATCAAGCATCTGGGATTTTCAATTGGAGTCATGTTGTCGAACTCATCCATCCACTCCTGTAGTTCCTGTTGGTAGCATTCTGGCACAGGTTGATCCCAGTTTCTTCCCTCTTTAATGATTCTTTGGAGGCTGCATCTAATTCTGATGGCAAAGGGTGATATCAGTCCAATTGGATCGAACAGAGAAGCTGCCATTGAAAGAACCTTTCTTTGGGTCATCTGTTGTCCTGTGTAGAGAAACTTCGGTTTTGCAAACATCAACTTGTCAGTTTTGGGGTCCCACGTCTGACCAAGGATTCTTTGGGCTTTCATTTCCGCCTTGTCTTCCAGTAGGTTTTCTAATGCGGCTGGTCTGTTGCTCAAGAACTTCGTCAGATTGAATCCTCCTGTATGTAAAACAGTTTTGATCTCCTCTGCACTTCTGCGGGCCTCCTCTTCAGAAGGGTAGGTCTGCATGAAATCATCCATGTAGAACTGCTGCATGATTGATGTGTAGGCCTCTGGATGTTCTTGTTTGTGGTCATTTGCACACTTCTGCAGAACAAATATCGCACAAGAAGGTGAGCATGTGGCTCCAAAAATGAGTCGATTGTATTTGAAGATCTTTTCATTGCCATCCTCTGTCCAGAGAAAACGGAGATAGTCTTGGTCTTTTGGTTGGATGCCAATCTGCATGAACATTGCCTCGATGTCCGCTGTGATTGCCACTGAGTACTGTCTGAAGCGGAGAAGAAGGCCATGCAGGTTGCAGAGTAGATCCGGCCCTGTCAGCAATGCATCATTGAGTGAGAGTCCCTTATATTTGGAAGCAGCGTTTGTGACTCTGCGGATTTTGTCTGGTTTCTGTTTGTTGATCACTGGGTGATGGGGAAGGTACCAGACAGAGTGTCTGCAACTGGGGTCTGCAGTTGTGATGTAGTTTTTATCCAAATCTTTTTTGATTGTTTCCTCATAGCGGTCTCTCAAGTTTGTGTCCCTCTCCAACCTCTGCTGCAGAGCGTGCCACTGAACTTTGGCCATGAAGTAGTTGTTAGGTAGTGTGATGTCTTTCTTCCATGGAAGTCCAATCTGGTATCTGTCACCAATGTGTCTTATGGTATCATTGAGGATGAAAACCGCCTCCTAGTCATCTGAAGACTGTCCCTTTGAAGAACACTGATTGAAGTTCACTCCTTCAATTGTCCAGAAGAGCTGGAGAAGATCTTCATCTGGATCGTCTTGCCGTCTCTTGATATGATTGAAAAGTGTTATGTTTGTGCTGTTTGACTGTCCGACCCTCTTCTGTGTGTACCTCTGAGGAATGGGCCCTGTCAGTGTCCAGCCAAGCAGAGTGTTGACTCCGTATGGTGTACCAGTGGGTCCCGTTGTGAACTGTCTGGGAACTGTTGCTGTGAATGCGTCTGCTCCAATCAGTATTCCGATCCGGTTGTCCCTGATTGTTGGAAATCTTATGCTCTGGAGGTGAGAATGGTCTCTGCAGATCTCATTCAACATTTCAATTTGAACTCTTGGCATGCGAAACTCGTCCATTGCTGTTGCGTACACAGGGATTCTGATCACAGGACAACTGCTGTACAAAGCTCCTATGCCGATCATGACATCTGCTGTTTTGACTGAGTGTTCACCATGAAGTGAAGCTAGTGGTAGGGTTATGTCTTTTGGTTGTTGAACTTGAAGTGCATCAGCAACCTTCTGTGTTATTTGAGTATTGTCACTGCCACTGTCCAGCAATGCGTAGGTTTCAATGCAAAGATCTCTGTTGAAAAGTGTTACTGGTATTGCCTGCAACTGAATCTGCGGTCTGATCCAAGAAGTCTCCTGCTGGTTGCTGCAGGTGTAGTTTTGTTGCGGAGTAGTTGCCTGCTGCTGAGCCACAGTGCGTTGATTGCTACTCTGCTGTCTGTTGTTGTTGTCGTTCTGCGTGTTCATCGGCTGAGGGTGAAAACCATTTTTGTTCCAGTTGCCCCTGTGTGAAGTACTGCTGTTAGATCCACAATGTCTGTTTTGAGTTCCACTCTGTTGGTTGTAGTTTGAACTCGTCTGCTGCCTTTGGTTTTCATTGTTAAAGTTACGTCCATAGTTTGACTGGTTTTGGTTGGTTTGGGGTCTGAAGTTATTTTGTGAGTTTTGGTTCCAGTTCCCATTTGGTTGTGCATATTGTTGCATCTGCCTTGCATCTGTCCTATGGAGTGTTGAGTGATGGAAGCCATTGCATCTGTCCACAAGGCACCTTCTTTTTGATTGACAGAGACCCTTTTCATGACCTCTTAGACAGTTAGGGCAGAGATTGAACCTTCTCACACAACACTGTCGGTCATACACTGTTTTTTCCAAGTATTCGGGACATCGACCAAGGTTGTGGTTTTGTGAGCAGAGTTGACATGACACATCTGGTGGCCCCCTTCTAGAAGAACTGTTTACTCTGGTTCTCTGGTTCCGTTGTGGGGAGATGTCCTCACACGCCTCTGCGTAGGAGTCAATCCAATCAGAAAAGTGGGTAAGGTTAGGTTGCAGCAAGGCTTGGCTTCTTGAGTGTTGATTCCATCTGATTATCATGGTAGCGTTCAGTTTGTCTCTGGCCATTCTCAGGACGGCTGAAGACTTGAAGTCAGCTTCAAAGTTGTGAAGCCTGAATGTTTGTACCAGTCTCCTCAAGAAGGATGAAAAGCTCACAAAAGTATTTGGTTCGTCCAGTCTGGGTTTCGGCCACTTCTCCAATTGATCTAGGTATGCAGCGACAATATGCTGTGGTTTGCCAAACTTTCTGGTCAGTTCAGCGATAGCTTCATGGTAGTAGTCCCCATTGTATGAGTATCCACTTATGGAATCTCTTGCCTTATGTGTTACAGAGTTTTGGAGGTATGTCATTTTTTGAGCGTCTGAGAGGCCACTGTTGTTGTGAATGGTCGCTTTGAAGAAGCTGAACCACTGGTGCCATTTCAAAGGATCACCTGTGAAATTATCAATTGATATCTTGGGCAAACTCATTGTGTTCTGTATCATCAGTGCCTGGTGTTGCATCCAGTCTGGTGGAGAACTCGGGAAACTCGGGAAGCCATTGTATAGGTTGTTGTTAGAGCCGTTGTTATAGTGTACTTCATGCCTGGTACAACTGTTCAGTGGTTGTTGATTTTGTGGTGTGTACCTATGGCTCATGGTAGGACCAGCTTGGCTATTGATGTGAAAAGAAAGTGGTTGTTGCAAATGCCCAGCTCTATCCTCACTCTCATGTTGGTTCTGTCCTCGAACATGGTTCTCTTCTCTCGATCGAATTGAGTTTTGCCAGCCCTCATCTATTCTCAAGGCCCCTGTGAGAAATTCTCTGTTCCTTCCTCTCTCTTCAATGTTAAAAACGGTTTGAGAATTATCAGGGTCTTCTGAGTCGGACGAGTCAGCTTTGTTTGTTTCCTGATTGTTGCGGCTTGCCAACTGATGTTTCATTTGTTTCATTGCTCTATTGCGTAAAGGGTACTGTTTTCTCAGTAGATTAGGGGAAGACGCTGCTGATGTGTTGAAAGCAGATTCAGTGTCACTTGCATCCGTTCTGTGTGCTTTTGCTCTCTGTTTGCATTTCAGCATGGTTATGTTTCTTTCAGCAGATTCATTAGCAAGTGTTGTCAACTCTTCACTTGTTAGCTGTAGCTTCATGAGTTCACTGCAACTTCTGTCCAGCTGCTCTTTTTGAGACCTCAAAAGTTCCAAAGTTTCACGTAGTATGCTTAGACCTTCGTTACTATTGCTTTGTTCTTCGAAGAGGTCTTTTACTGCGTTCCACTCTATTACTTTCAGCTGAAGTTGTTGCTTGAGGCTGTTCTTTGCTGTTGATGATGCTTTGGACTTGTTTGGCATGTTGATTGTGTTAGAAGACTTTTCTTATTTTACAAAGTTTATACTGCACTGTTACTGCACTATGTTTCCTTGTAACAGCCCTATTCTAGTTTTTGTTATGTTAAACCTATTATTTAAATGAGGCTGTTGCTTACTGTGCTTAGCTAATGCTTTTGTTTAATGTTTGATTGCTATGTTTATGCTTGTCGCTATCACTAAGTGATTTTTGATACAGATATGATGCTAATCAGAAGTTGCATAGAGTTAAACTTTTCCACTAATCAGTGAAACTCTTACAAACTTAGATAAATTAGATGTTTGTCTGGTTGCCTATTTGATTCTCGAGCGCGACAGAAGGAACCCTAACCTGTGGTGGTTAACTTTCGACTATTGTGTGTGTCTACTGACACTGGTGGGGGGATAACTTCACGTTCCTATAAACCTTAAGGTAGCAAGGGCATACCAGGCCTTGCAACTAATCCTAAGTTAATGTGTGTGTTGGTGGTGCTTTAAATTTCACCTAGAGGAGGACCTACTCCTTTCAAAACTAATGCGGAAAGATACTATATTGATCCAACGATAACTAGTCGCCTATTAAAATCCAGCCTTTGAAATGAAGACATTCAAATCCGCAAGCAAGACCAGCCCATCTGTCGTGACTAGGCATCCCACGCAAGCATCCTTTTCAGGAGAACTCTCATCTCAGTCTTCACTTCTAGGGCCAGATTAAAAATCAGTTGGATCATTTGTGATTGTGATGTTTTTGATTAAAAAGTGTGAAGTTATCAAAACCAGAGTTTAAAAGGTGCTAAGTGTCAAATGTCTAAGTTCCCCCCTATAAAATCAAAAATTCCCCAGTCTGCGTCGAGCAAGTTTCAAAGGTCCTTTTTTGACCCTAGGATACGCCAGAAATGTTTATGCTCTTCGGCCTAAGTCTTGCATACCAAGACAACTTTTCATCAATATTTGTATTTCTGAAAGTCGCAACTATGGTAGCAAATCAAGCTCTATAAATACATCATAATTCGCGCCATTGGCACACAAGTTATGGTCAAAAACGGGAAATCCCTTACTATAAATAATATTGAAAGTGAACGTCAACCACTTCTGACTTCTTCAATAAAATCAACATATAAAAAGCTTCAAGGAAAATAGGTTGGGGGAATGAAAATCATGAAATGAAAGGGTTTTGGAGGACGAAAGTGTAGGTGGGGGGAGGAAAATGAGGGTGTGGGGGGAGATAAAATATAAAGGAACTTGGTTCCTTTACACCCGAGGTGACTGTTCGATCTAACGTGACATTTTGTACTAATTCCTTTTGGAACTATAGGTGTCAAAAACGCTGCGGTTTAAAACAAAGAGAAAATGTCAAAAGTTAAACACTTATCATGCAATGGCTATTTCATTTGATACGTAGCAAGGGTATCTAAAGATTCCAGTAGTGGAGTCCTTTAAGTAGATTCCGCTGTTGGGATCCGTTATTAGGTGGCAACCGAGGGCCAATTGTGAGTTTTTCTGTATTGTTTTTGTATTTGCTAGTGTTGTCATTGTCATTGAAGCTATCTGGCAAAGTCTGCGAAATTTCTCAGTCTGCGATCCACGTCAAGTTTTTCTGCTGCCTCATCATTTTTTTAAAAATTTTTGGTATCTATTGAATTAGTCAAGTTGTTCTGATTGAAACTGCCAATTTATTCAACGGCAAAGTCCATTTGAGAAGCTATGTTGTATGTCATTGGGTGTGAATACCATTTTATATTGTTTTGTGCCCTGATTTGGTAAGCCCATGGCCTACATGAGTCATCGTCATTGGCGTCTAATGCAATGAATTGGTCAAAGTTGCCAGCTCTACATGGTGAATAAGCCGACCAGGGAAACGTTTTCTGATTGAGTTAATCACCAAGTTGTATTTTGTTTTCAATATTTGATGAGATTTGTTGAAAGGAATCGTTTCCGACATAGTTTCCGTAAGAACGGGAGAAATCTGTTTTACAGTCAAATATTAAAATGACTTTAAAGCTTTTAAGCGTTGCAAATATATTTCTGTTTCCTGTCATTACATGCCAGACGAGAAGTAATTTTTATCTTTGGAGGATAAAACCAGAGTATTTTAAAACTCTGTCAAGATCGCAGAGTTTTTTGTAGATTTTTAAAATAGAGTTAATTGTTTGCAGAGGAGCTCGATTGATTGCGTAATCACTTTTGGCATAAACCTGTACATAGGTGTGAACTGAGGTTTATTTTCACAAGAATTGCTGTGTTTCAGATTTACCGTAATTGTTAAATTTTCTGGTTTAACGTAATCATACCGAATTTTTGCTTTTGTGTACTGGGATACCGAGATAGGACTGTTGGGACTAAATGCAGGTTCTCCACGTATCATTTTTCAGAGGCTGCCTGCGGCAAAACTAAAGCGATCGTCATGTTGGCAGAAAACGTTTCTGTGTAACGTAAAGAGGTTTTCTTCATTGCACTCGAGCAGAGGATTAATGATCAATTCAAATCGAGGGAGTGCGGTCTTAGGGGTAAAAAAAATTCTCGTGTTGAAAGGCGAACGGATTCTGTATAACAAAATCACATTGGCCTTGTTTGTTTAATATACTTGAATGCCAGTAAGGGTCATCTAAGCGATCAAATTGTATTAAATTTCTTTCACTTTGGTGTGTGCTTAGAAATTCTAAACGTTCAAAGTAATCGTGGCACTCTGATTTCCGTTGGAAAGAAGAGTATTTCTATATTGTTTTTAACATACCATTTATCGTGATCAATTTGTGAAAGTTAGCCACTTGGGTGCCCAGGATCTTAAAATCGGCGGGTTGAAATCTAATCGCAGGATCTTGAATCTAACATTAGCCTAATGTGTTGAAAATATCATATTGCATCTTCCTGATGTGTTGGGCAGAACGATCTTTGTGTATTACTATGAGTTCTAGTGTTCTGAACTTAGGAGTGCTAATTCTTGGTTGAACAATTGTGATTCGTTGTGCCACTTGGGACGTGAAGGCAAACTATCATTTACTGTGCTGATACTTGGTGCTGATACTTGGTTGAACAATTGTGATTAGTTGTTCCAATTGGGACGTGAAGAATTTTTATCATATTTGTAGTGGAGATGTGTATGACAACCCGGAATGAGGCTTGTAGATAAGAAAATAACATTTGGTATGTCGGTTATATTCATAATAATTTTTTTCAGATAAATGGCGAGCGGTTCTTTTTAACTCTAAAAACATTTGGTGCTTTAGCTTTTGGGTGGAAATTTTTTTTTCAAATTCTATTGACTCAAAAAAATTGTCTTTCATTTTTTGATTAAATCTTTTGTTCCGTAATTTTCTCACGAAGTAGCTTTGTGAGGCTTTCTTATACGCTGTTTTGCTCAAAGTTGTCATTTTTCGCACTTGTTTTTATAGCCGAAAGGGACGGGTGGAGTTACTTCCAAATTTGTGTGTGTTTTAAAGTAAGGTTCGGTAGTTACGAGATGTGTCTGGATGTTTGGCGATACAAGGAAACCCGTATTTGTCTGGACCAGTTTTTGAAGGGTGTATAGTGCTACCTGTTAAAGGTATAGTGCTACCTGTTAGGAAGGAGAGGAATTTATAAGTTTTAATTGAGTGATTCTAATGAGCTTTTGAAAGTATTCTCTCTATGTGTCAAGTTTGCCTTTGAGTAGGTCTGAAAGGAGTTTTTACTAATCCATGAAGTAATTAACAAAAAAAAATAAAAAATTGTGCATTTAAAGTGCCAGTGTCTGACCAGTTTTTTGAGCTAGATTGATTCGAACATTAATTTGCGATGTTTTTTTAATTGCAAAAACCTTGAGTACTTGAAGTTGCAAGGTTGAGCCTTGTTTATTTTGTGTAGTCGCAGTTGTAAATAAGTCTGGAGTGCTTCAATAAATTTGGAATCTGAGTCTTTGGTGCTTTCGGTGGTGTTGGCATGAATGAAGCTTCTGAAAGTCAGTTCGTAAAATCAAACTTCTGTAGGGAGCTACCCCTTGGTCGTTTTATTAGTTGCTGTGTTTTTGTAGGCTAGTGATGCTGATAAAAGATTGTAGATTGTGGGGTAAAGTGAGTAAGAATGTCCAGTTGGGTTAGTATATCTGTAGATTCTGGAAAGCAGAAAGGCGGTTAAAAGATGTTTTTCTGTTTTTTGTTCATATTGTTTTTGTAAAGAGTTTACATGATGAGTTTCTGGGGTCAATTGCTTTAGACTTTCTTAGTTTAGACATGCTTGTAGTTCTGTGTTTTTGATTGTGCTATGCTTTGTATTGGAAGAAAAATCAGGGCTCGCGACTTTTTTTAGTCTCTGTCCGATACAGTATGTGGATAAATATTGCAATAGTTTTTTTGTAATGACAGTAAAGTCTTTGCTGGGATGTCGTTAACATGTTAGATGATATCTAGAAATTTAGAAGATAAATTATCTAAGAGTTCATCAAGAGTATAGTTTTCACATCAATTGACAATATATAGATAAATCTATTCTTTTGAGTTGGGGTTGTCTAACCAAGTTAAATGAATCTTTAAATTATTTTAAGTCATAAGAGGTTGGAATAGGATCTAAATTTTAGAAGTGAAAAAGACATCAAATAAAAATTCTATCATTTTCCATGAGGCATGTGGTGCAAAAGTAGAGGGTTAAAGTGAGCTACTGCTTCCCTGGGGACTTTTCTGATGAAAAATCCCAGTCAAAGCAAAAATCTAGGAGGTAATCGATATTTTAGAATTTTTCAAGCAACCTAATATTTTAGTGTTTTAGAGTTTTAGAGTTTTTGGTATAACGGCAAACTTTTGTAAATCGAACTTGTTGATACAGTATTTCCAATCTTTGTTTTGAAGAATTTTGCTCGTCTGAGTAGATAAGTTCTGAAGAGATGGGTTTGTTGTTGAGTTTCTGTGACTGAAAAAGTTTTTCCTAGAGAGCTTGCTGATGCGAGCAATGAAGGAAAGGGCGCTCTTATGGAACTGAGAAAATGTGAAACTTAGAGAAGAATTTTTGATGGAGAGGTCGATTTTAAAAATAGATGAGGAGAGTGGAAATTTATTAAATGCAATTTTGAGAAAGTAGATCAAAAGAGTTCGAGCGAGAGAAAAAATACCGAATGAGACGCAAGTCGGATAGAAAAGTGATTTTGTCTAATGCCAATTCAGTTGTCTACAAAATTTTTGAAAATTGAAAAATTGTTAACGAGTCATATGCTGGCAACTTAGTGGAATTGTTGTGTTTTTTAAATACATGTTGTTAGGCCCTAAGTTAACATAATATCCAGTTACCCAGGGCAACATCAGTCTGCAGGTGAACGGCCGATTTTTGCCATTTGCTGTTTTTCCTGTGGGGAAGAAAATGATTATTAGTCTGAGGTAGGAGGAGTTAATAGAGTCACAAAAATTTTCAGATAAGAAACCTGTACATTAACTGAAGAAGTTGAAGTCCCCATTGCAGAAAAGATTTATCTGTTTGTAAATTTGAGAATGAAGTGGTTCCGGATTAGGTTAATAGTCGCTTTTGTACTGAAGGATTTTCTAGAGATGGAATTAAAGTAAAAAGAGAAAGTGGAATCACGAATTTGATGAATTAACTAAATGATCCTGTTTTTCTTTTCGTAACTGGTGTTTCTCATGGCGATGTTCTCCTGAAGAAAAATTTTTGAATTTTTTTATTCACTCCTGAATAAGCGGTCATTTGGGAAACAAAAATAATGGCATCACAATGACAAATATTTTGTTTTCCATGAACAATTTTGAGCTTGTATGTAACAGTCGTAGGATTGTAACTCATTTTATATGGACCTACTCACCGTGGTTGTATTTATTTACAGATACGCTTTTGGGTAGTTTCATTCATTATGAGAAGGAATGTTTTTAGTTTTAACTGTGGGCTGCGCCAAGTGTTCGGTTTACAAATAATCGTAAATGTTGACTCTGGACCAGGAAGTTCAAAATTTTTTATATTTTTTAAAAGAAACTGGTTGTCCTTTCTCTTTTGAGAAACCCAGACACAAAAGTTCTGCTCTGTAGTTTCTCAAGTTGACGGCGATGAGAACGATGTTCTGTGTCTGTAGGTCTAAAAAATGAGTTACATCGAGATTTGTCCGATATTTTACGATGTCCAAAATCATCTAATGTGGATGGTAAATGATATATTGTTCGTTTTTAAGTTTGATTCCAGAAGCAATTTTTTATGGGTAGAAACCCATGCTGGTTCGTATTTTTCAATTAAGAAAGTCCGGAAAAATTCTCATTTTAAGAAACCATATTTCAATTTGTGTATGTAAAACATTTTTTAGGTCAACTTTGATGTATTCGTTTTTGTTCTCTGTGAAAAGGTGACCTCGAACACTGAACTTGAATAATCATTGATCAAACAGCAAGAAAGGTAAGAGTACTGTTTTAGCTCTTACCGAAAGAGTTTATGTAACTGGACATTTTTTCTTTTTCTTTCACTGTAGTTTTGTTGAACTAAAGGGCTCCTTTGTTCAAAAAAAAGCTGTTCATTTGCTTCTTTAAATTTTAGGAAAGGGTTATTATAAGTTTGTAGTGTTTTTTTTTTAAAGTTGTTGGCTGTTGGAAACGAAAGCTCATATTGTTTAATGGTTGTGCATTCTCCGTTGTAGGCATCTGTTTTTGCGAGAAGTTCCGTTGTTTGATTTAGTGTAACACATGTCTGTTGTATGCCAAAATTTGCTATAGGGAATGATTTTTGATCTATTTTTTTTTGTAGTTAACTGTTATTGTAGTGTTTTAAATGGTTTTGCTTTTTAAGCAAATTCATCGTAAGACGCGGGGAAAAGATGCTATTTTACTGATTTGCACTTTAAAGAAGTTGTCTTTAATATCAAAATGAGTAGGAACGTGTAGATACTCTAACGCTATTTGTCAATGTATTTGTTTTTATCTCGAATAACTGCAAATTAGAGGAGAACAACTTTTTTCTTTTCACAGAAAAATTTCATCGTATCTGATATTTCAATTGGTCGATGACAATGTCGGTCCTGTGTGCCTATATTGAGAATCTCGACTCAATGAGATCTGAAAGAGATAGATGTTCTCCTTCTGTTCAAAAATTATGAAGACTTGGAATTTTTTCATGGACTGATTGAAGTGTATAAACTCTGTGATGGGGTTCGTGTTTTAAGTAAATGAAACAAGCATTCGTTTGTGATTCGTATATAAGAAATTTACGCATTGTGAACCGTGTTTCGAAACTTTCAGGTTCCGATAGCGTGTAAACAATGGCAAAAACACTCAAAGATTGGTTAATAATATTGAGCTTTGCTGTAGAGAAAACACCTGAATTTGTGCAAGTAAATTGCTTTCTTACAAATTTATTCCGTAAGAATGCTGCGCTCTTTAAATGATTGAAAGCGTCACATAACAGATAGTGAAGGTTGCTTAATATCTGGTATTGCTACACGGAGTGTACGCGTCTATCAATTCCTTTTTACAGCTATCGATTGCTTGGCGGATTTCTGGGGTCCATTTGGATCCACCGAATCTCTCAGTTGGCGATAACAATGTCGACGAGATGGTGTGGGTTGAAAACTTTTTTTGAGAAATCTGTCAAAATCCATAGGCGTTATTGTACTGTTTTGGTTTTTCGGGTATTGCAATTTTAAAGAGCAGTACGCATTAGACAATAAAAGCCAACTATTGTTATTTTTATCAGATGTCCAAAAAATTTTGGAGTATCTAAGACCATAAGAAAAACGTAGCGTTCATGTTTTCTGTCTACAATATCTGATAGTAATCGTGTAGGGATTTCATCATTGATGTTATTGAATTATCTTGAATGAACGCAAAATCAATTTACCTGATGACACGGTTTTACTATTAAGGGGATTTTAAAATCTACTTATGAATGACCAGATATTGTTAGTCCGTTGGAAATGCCAAAGAAAGGGCTTTGAAAGGATTGTTGTGTCCATCAATGACAAAGTTGGTCTGTCGTTGTAAGGAGTGATCTAGTGGCATTTGATTGTATGCGCTCTTTATTGGCTATTCAAAAAACTGTTCTGTAATGTGTATTAGAAAAATTTGAAGAGAATAGGACAACAGCTTTTTGTTTCATCAATCAATCTGTTTGTTTGACAAGCTCTGAGTTGATTTTTAATTTTTTGCTGCTTTTGTAGACTACTAATAGGTTTTGTTAAAACACGGCCTGTCGCTAATGAATCTGTGTCTAGTGGGTACTTAAATGGGAATGAATAAATCTATCTAACGAGTGTTATACTTTTTTGTGTAATTGTATTGCTATAAGTGTGGCACAATTTTTGAATACTGCATTTGGATTATTTGTTAGATTTAACTCTACTTTGACTTTACCTATATTGATTATTCATGTAGTGTAAGATCGCTTATTTTTGAATAGCAGATGAGCTAAATTTTGGAATTATCCTTGTGTATGTTTGTATGTTCGAAATTAAACAATTCAAGAATGAGTACTTCATGAGCTGTGAAGGAAAATGTAATGTACGAAATGGAAAATTGTTTTTGTCGAAAAGTAAGTCTTGTGTTTCTGATCTGTCTTTATTAAGACAATACAATTCTTTCAAAGTAGTTGAAAGATATTTGTTTAAATTTTTTGAAATCTCGCTTTGGGAAACCTTTTGATTTAATTTGCCCGACTTGTGGTTTTATCCATGTTTATTAGAGAGACGTCTTGCTGTGCGTAGTCAATTACACCATATTTAGAGGGCTTATGCCAGGTGCCGCCTGATAATATACCGCGCTAGACCATTTACTGTAATACGTAAAAAAGTTGTATAAACAAATTATCGGGGTAACGGATTCTTTTCCAGTCAATTATTGAAAAAATGGGTTTGTATACTAGAACAGAGGACAAATTATATGCTTATAAAAGAATTCCATTGCAGTATACGTTTTCAAGCTCATATAACGTAAGAGAGTATGTTCTTGAGGTCAATATACAAAATTGTTAAAAGTTTATTTTTAGTGTTGACTACTGAAAGTCTGGAGTGGCTCAAAAATGGTTTTATCGAAGATTCACAAAAAGTTAATATTTTGTAGTTTAAACTTTTGTTCCAGGAATGATGTTCCATAATTTGAAATTTTGTGTTGGAAGCATGAACAGTTAGAGTGAATGCTTCAATTTCAATATGACTGTGTTCAGTAAAACAATGACAAATTCAAGTTTAATTGTTCCCCCTGAATTCAATTGTCGGTTGTTTACCGCTGAGATAAACAATTTTGTTGTTGTTAGGTCACATTTACGATATTCTGTCGTAAAAATCCAAGTGTCGTTATTACAAAAATTTAATGTGGCTCCAGATTCATGAAAAAAATCAAATTCTAATTGTGTTGGTGCTCAAGCATTATCTTGTTGTCAATATAGAGTTATTGGTAGTGCACATTTTATAATTTTAAGCAAAATTCAGGGTGTTCTCTGACGTTAGAGAGTCGCATTCTTCTTGACAACTGAAACTATTGTCCAGTGTACAGCTGTAATAGTAGTTAAATTGGTATTCTCGAAGTTATGCTACTGTGACAATTTGTGCTTGTTGTTACGGTTTGAATTGTGGTATCAATGCAAGGTTCTTGATATCATTGTGTGTTAGGTAATTCCGCACGTTGCGTTGACGGTTTCTTGACAAAAGTCGTTTTCCCTTCTATATCCGAGTGACTGAAGTCTGAAGATTTAGTTATTGTTTTTTTAAATAAAAGTGCTTATTACTTTAATTACCTTGTTGTATTGGTTATTGTTAAAATGAATGACTTAACGTCCAAAAACGTTGTCGTTTGTTCTGCATAATTTTAATTTGGGGTATTTTTATTAGTAGATCTGATTGTATTTCCCTTACAGAAGATCTATCCAATCTCTACTATTGATTGAAAAACCATATGAGAACGATAATCTTTTACTTGTTCTGTTGTTTGATGTGACGCGTATATTGGTCAATTTCCTGTGACCTTTCATAGCTTCGTTAAAATTTTGGTCTGTTCGTTGGGCGTGTAGATCATGGATCTGCGCAGGGAGAGATGGCTTGATTTTGGCAATTTTGTTGTAAAACTTGTTTAAAAGTAGGATTCCCTGATTATTTATGTCGGACAATGTTCATACAATAAACAGTGTTTATGTTATTTTGTTTCTTTGTCATGTGCTGTGAGTTCTTCTGTGTCTATCTTTATGTTACTAATAGGTGTTGTGATTGGTGATAATAATTGTGCTTTGTTTTGTTCAATGTGTGCTCATATTACGGCTTCTCAGTGGATGTTTGACTAATTAAGCGAACGGTAGTCAAATGCTGCTGGTTTATAATTTGCAAATCTTTTTTTGCTATTTGCGTGAATTGTGTTACTATAGCATTAACGAGCGCATTCTCATTTGTTTAGTCCTCGTGTTTCATTTGTTGCTAACAATGGCCCTTCGGGCCATTTGTTCTATTCTGAGTACGAGTGTTTTAACTTGTTCTACCGAAGATCGTGCTTTTCCCTGTAGGATTAACTGTGCGTGGTTTGGTGGTCGTTTGTTGTCATCTTTTTTTGGGACCCTGGGTGAAAAATGCCAGTTTTTTAATTTCAGAGGGAAAATGAAGAGTAGCATTGTTGTGCCGACCGAATAGTGGGGCGTCGATCGTAGCATTCCGTTTTCGAATCCTTGATGTGTTGAATGAATGGAAAATTGACTAGTTCTGGTCTTGTCACCTTGACGGAATTCGCTCTGAATCTGTTCATGAATTCCTGTGTGGTAAGTTTGGGTTCTTTACTGTCGATTATTTTTAAAGAAGGTTGCATGGGAACTGAGACTCATAAGAATTGTTTCTGCTTATTATAAAAGAAGGTGTTTGAGCTGACGCTGCTTGTAAATTTTATGGTTTGCGAACATGTGTGATTTTCAGATAGTTTCGATGAGTTAACGGTCCGGCTAGAGTTGAAAGTTGTGGTGCCGTCGCTGGTACGATTTGTTGATTTTCTTTATCTTTCTATTGGTTGATTTAATTGATTTATTATTATGGGTTCAAGATTTAGCTAAATAGTTTTGCCGTTGAAATGGTGGTAGCGGCATGTTGGTAATTGGTAGTACGGTTGAAGTTGTGTTTAAGTAATAACTTTCTATTGTAGGAAATTCTGTCAAAATATGTCAAAAGTAAGTTACTGTTGGTTCTCATATTTACTTGTTCGTTCGCAATGAGATATGGTTCTCAATGTCTGATCTGAAAACATTGTTCCATCATCTAAAAGCTTAGCATTAAATTTCAGAATTGAGAAGTCATGTGGGTTTTTATGCAGCGGTTGAATGTATGTACTATTGAGACCAAATTTTGCTGTTCTTGTGAGAAAAATTTGAAAGACTTGTTTGAGTCTGGATTTCAAATGGTTGATTATCAGCAAGGTGGTCTGAAAATGTATTTTCATTTTTGTATATAGAGAGTTTCTGGATAAATTCTAATGGGATTCCCGTTAAATGTTTTTTCTTGCGAAAACCATTCTGGGTTGTAAATTTGATGTAAAACTTCCGGAAAATTTGTTATTTGTTGTTTTTGTTTTTGTACAATTTGTATTGTAACTGAGCAAATATGGCGCAGAAGAGTTCGCCAAAACCGTGTGAAAAGCAGCAGGTGAGAATTTTCCGGTGCATGTGCTTCTGATAAGTCATTACCTGAAACGGTGCTTATAAAAGTTTTAATAAGCTTATTGAAAATTTCGTTTTCTTGTCATGCAATTCTGCGTACACTCTCAGTCAGTATTTGTGCTTGCTTTCAACGACAGTGCTAAATGTATTAAGTTTTCAAATGGCCACTGTTTAAAATGGTCATCTGTTTGAGCTTTGTTATTTTTTCTTTGGTTTCCCTGTTAGAAGTCATATTGCCTATCACAGAGAACAAAACAAGGTATCTTATATTAACGGAAGTGTGTTGGCGAGATATAGGATGGCTTATAAAAAAATTGCTCCTTTTGTAACAGTAAAGCATAATATATCTGTTAAATTTTTTGTAATTGTTGTTCGAGCAATTTGCAAAATTTTACTACGGATTGAAAAGTTGTTGATTCTGATCAAAGTTGTTTGTCATTAGTTGTGAGGCTGTGCTCACTAATAGTTTAAACTCAACAGCGCTAGTGATATTAACAATTTAGAATGGTTTTATATCTTCCATTAACAATTGTTTCTCTTCTTGTAACAAAACATTTCTTCCTCAGTGACGTCGGTGTTAGAAAGGAACTATTGTCTTTTGTTCGCTGTCAAAAAACAAGGAAGACTCTACCTCTTATATAAGAGTTCTTTTTTGATTGAATTTTGCGGAATCACTGCTAGCACTAGTTAAGGCGTACCCGTTTTGGTGTCTATTTACGGTCTTATGTTTTATGATATAGAGCTACTTATTTATGCGCGCAATATAGACCTGTGTAACTAGGTGATTAGCCAATTCAGGGGAACCCTGATTGATAACTTCAATTATAACGGCGATAAATATAAAGTTCGCCGGAGTCATTGGTTTGCAAATTGTGTAGAAATCTAGAAGATTGATCATAAAAGAGTTTTATGCTTCACTTAAAAGGGCGTAGAATCTGCTCAGTCTATGATTGGTGGCGAGTTGGCATAATAGTTTTCAACCTGCTGCAAATTCATCGAAATACTGAATTCCCATTAATGAAATAACTGAAAATTATGCGTTAAGTCCTGTTTTTGATCAGAAGAAGAGGATTACACAAAAATTGTGTCACACTTCTCTATATTCGAAGAAAGATATTCAGTTTTTTGAAATCAGAAATGCTAATAGCAATAGCTTAATTTTTTCGTTCTTTTGAGTTGATGCCACACTCATCTAGTTTCCATAAAGACAGCTGAAAGAACGAAATGTTGAAAAAAAGATATTCTGAAAAACTAAATGTGCTAGTTTAGTGCAAACGTTGTTTGATTTTCTCTTTTAACAATTCGTAAATTTATGAAGAAATATTTAGATCTGAAAATAAACTTTAGTCAAAAAGGAAAGAACTGGTCGCCTAGTTGGTGCGATTTTAAGATTCGAGAACCGATGGAAGAAAAATCCTAACCCGGTAAACTTTCTGGATTTGCAAGTGCAGGTAAGTAAATAGGCAATGTCTCCACCTGAGTATATTCACTATTAGGGGCTCAAGATGCTTTTTTTTTCTGTAGTTTAAGGACGTTTAGTAATAATGAAATGTTTATCGAGTCCGGTGTTTATTATGGCATGACTCGCAGGGACCTGGAAGCCACTGCAGACGTAGTAAGGCGAGCAGAACAGAATGGGTACAAGGCTGTTGCTGTCACTGTCGACACACCCTACCTGGGCAAGCGACGGGCAGACGAGAGATACAAATTTTCATTACCATCACATCTTAAGTCAGAACTTGTTTGTCGTATTTCTTATATCTGTTAATCGTTTTGCATCATAATTTAAACTTCATAATTGCTCTCAAAAATCCAGTTAGAGATTTTTGCCCGTCCTTAATTCCAAGTAAATCTGCCGCTCTCGTAGAATATTACCATCACGTTTTCTTGCATTGCAAAGATGAAATAGTTTTGGGACCAAAATCTGAGAAAAACAAAATCATTACGCGCACGCGCCCTCTACCAAATAAAGTGGGCCATTTGGTCCCTTTCACTTCGTCAGTTCCACAAAACATCTTATTGTTCCGACCCCTCTTAAGGGGGGAGGAACTATATACTCAACTGGGTTTTTCTTTGTTCAGACAATTTTGACCGATCGATATATTCATCGTAGAGAGTTGTGAGTGGTATCATTAAAAATCCCTAAAAATTCGTCAACTTTGCTAAGATATGTAAAAATTGTTCACAATAACACTCTTGATTTTATTTTCAGAGACAAAAAGTCTTGTTGACTATTTCAATTTATTTTTTGGCTAAAATTGAGGCTAAATACTTCATAATTCAGCCTTTTTCATCAAAAATTGCGCGAAATAAGCTTCTTTAGTCCACTTTGATTCAATTTGCCGGAAGTACACAAACAAAACAACTAACACAATCTTTTTAAACTACAAAAAAGAACTAGACCTTCTTTCACTTTCATAGAGAGTAGTCGGGAATTAAAATTTTGCCGTTTTCGCTTACTTTACTCTATGATTATCAAAAAAACAGCCTTTGTTTTTGTTCTTTTAACTAACATCTCTAAATCTAAAACCTTCGAAACAATTGAATGCTCTTGATGAACAAAGAACAATCGCAAGGCTGGTTTTGGTGCAATCTTGGACTGTTACAGTCCAAATATAATTCAGATTGTAATCAGTCGATCTTTTTTTCGTTCTTTTTCATTCGATCTTTCTCATGTTAATTAAAGAACAGAAAAATTCAAATCAAAGCCTACCGTTAGTAGGTCCAATTGCCTTCCTAATCATTTCCCAATTAATGTATCTAGTTGGTTTACTTGAAAGATTTTGGCAGTTTTGACTTTTAAAAATGTTTGATTTTTAAATAAACAATAGCTCATTGAAACTTGCCACTGTTTTTTTTAATTTGGTCCGCTTGTAGCTTAGTGTCAGCACAGAAAGAATGCTTCTTCTTCCTCTTCTCTCTTTTGAATTAAAACCTAATCCCTTTTGCGGCTTTACGCGATCAGGTAAGGGTTTTCTGGCGTCGATACTACTAGATTTTACGATGTGTTTTTGATTTTTAGGCATTGGCCCCTTTTTCACGTTTTTTTTCTTGTTTTTTCGCATTATCACTTTATTGACAGTTCACATGTTTCTTTATTGGCGTTCAAAATAAGACACAATTGAATATTTAAGAGCCTTTAAAGGCATAGATTATGGTTTTATTGGCTTCTACACCCCTTTCTCTAAGAATTTAATTGAATTTTTCACATTTGTCTTTAACTGTAGATTTTACTTTGTCTTATTAGTCGTATGAATTTTCCTGTATAATGGCAAGTCTCATTGTCTTCTTAAGAAGAAATATATTGGCCAATATTCTGATTTGAGTAGGTAGCTGATGGTTTTCATGACTTTGAAAACAATTGTTTTCAAAAATGAAAAAAGACTATTTAACTTCGCATTTTTTGTCAGTTTGTTACCTAGTCTCCTTAATTACAGGTCACATATGACAATTTTCTCCTCGAGGGAAGGTTCAAGTGTACAAAATTTAAGATTATATATCAAAACGTTATGAATTTACTCGCTTCGACTAGGGTTTTTCGCAAAAAAATAAACCAATTTTTGTTTTTTGTCTATATTTGACGTTCTTTTTGTAGACGTAAGACACATTCTGAATGATTACATGAATCAAGGGCTTACTTTGGACAAAGAAACGGACCTATTTATTATTTTTATAGCTAATGGCTTTCTTGAATTTAAAATACTATTGTAAAACTATTGTTTTCGAAAATTACAATAGTATTACCTAATTTTGCTGTTCTTTCTGCTTTTTTCCGATTCTCATTAATGAGAGTTTGCATACCACATTATTGGCTTTGCAGAAAGGCTCAACTGAACAATTTTTGTGGGGCAAAATCTGACTTTACCTCTTCGACAGCATTTTCTCGCAAGTTTTAGTTGAATTTTTGTTTGTTGTCTATTTGTTGTTCTTTTTGTAACAGCAAAAAAAATTGATTAATAACAGGTTTTAATGCCCTCCTATAGAAAGGTATGTGATCATAAAAGTGTTTAATGTCTTCAATTGCTACCTAATGGTTTTCATTACTTAGAAACTATTTTTTTTTGAAAAATATAAGCCAATTTTTTATTGCTGGTTTTTTTGTTTTTTTTTGTCTAATTGTTACCGATCCGTATTATACTGGAGTGGTCCATATGTTTTATAGTGAAGTACAAGTTATTTTGTTTAGTTTCAGTTTTATCTGGCGCTATTTTGACTTGTTAAATGGACACAAAGTTTTGGATGTAGTTATTGTTTGTTGTTATTGTTGTTTTTTGTGCGTGTTGACTTGCTTTCTTAATAATGGCTGATCATCAGTTTAATGCGGAATTTTTACTCCACTGAGTTATTTGCGTTGGAGGCGATCTTTTTGTTCTTACACATTTTTTTGAAAAAGATTCGAATTTTTGGGCTATTCTCTCTGTTCCTCATTTGGCAGACATTTATGCCAAAAATATGGATGAGCGGGGTCGGAACTTTATGTTGCGAACGAACATTACCGAGACTCTTGTTACATGTGCAGGATACAATGACCTCTAAATACTAATGTAGGATACAGAAGTGTTTAGAGGTCGTTGTATCAATTATAAACATGTAAGAAATGTTTAAATCGTTGAAAAAGAAATCGGAAATGTAGAAGTCATGATTCATATGTAACCATGCTTTAGCTTCATAAGCTTTGTTGATTGTCTTTATTACAGTTGAATTGTCTCTATGCTTCCATTACAGTAAAAATATATACCTATTGTTTCAAAGGGAAAGGTGTATTTAAATATTAAGTGAGGATTCCCCAACTCCTACTCACGATAAAAGGGCTTAGATTGTGGGATATGGTGACAAAGGAACCATAATACTAGTTTGTAATTTGTCAAATGTGTGAAATTTATTTGTCTTTTGTCGCCAAAAACCAGAAATTAGCCCAATTTTAATTAAAGGTGATGAAGGTTATGATGCTAGTTAAATTTTTAGGGAGGTAAAAAGATTCAATGTTCGATACTATTTGGGCAGATCCAAAATTGTGTCAGATTCAAAAAGAATGTCAATTGTCTCAAATCTGTTGCATTTAGACTAGCCAATTTTGATGCAAACGTGAAAGTAGACAGTGCTAACAAGTCCAAGAAAGTAGAGGACTCAGGGGGATCTGGTCTGTCCGGATATGTGGACGTTATTCAGAACCATTCTCTAACTTGGAACTACATCTCATGGCTACGAAGTCACACAAAGATGAAAATTGTTCTCAAAGTAAGATTTAATTCTCATTCAAAAATTAAAATAAAGGTTGTGTAACACTTTAGTCCATGCCAAAATAACAAATATGCCAACATCCCCAATGCTATGAAACCCAATTAAATCCCTTTCATCTTTCGTTGATTACCCAGGTTGTGGTCCCAGACCAAAAAACTGGAGGGGGGGGGGGGGTGGGTCCGAGAACAACGCGCAAAATCTGGACATAAGCAACACACGAAAATATGAACGCTCGAAATTGTGAAAGTAAGCAACATCAAACGTACAAAGATCTGGACATAAGCAACTCTGAATGCAGGACTGAATAAAAGCAAATTCAACCGATTAAAATACTGGAGGTGAGCAAGCTTGAACGCAAATGAGGTTATCGTTGATTCAGCACCAATAAAAAAGTTCTCACTCAAGTGAAATCTTCCCAGGTCGAGGTGGCCAGACCGAAGTGACCCCTGATCAGACGTATTTCGAGCGCACACATGTTCCCGGTGCGCTCGAATTACATGGTCTGGAAAAGGCTTCGAGCGCACTTTTGTCTGGACAATGGTCTGGAACTTGCCTGATCAGAGGCCACTTTGTTCTGGGACGGTCGGATCAGAGGCAGTTTCAAGCGCACACTAGTCTGATCAGAGGCCGATTCGAGCGCACACTAGTCTGACCAGAGACGAATTTGAGCGAATTTTTTTTTCAATTTTTTTTTGTTTTCATACTGACTTTTGTTGTCTCTGGTAAGAGGCAACAATAAAACAGCAGTTTGATCAGAACTTCATCTGCAAATCTGATGGGTTTGATCAGAACCAAGGGGTCCAGCTGATAAAAACTGCCGGTCCCCTCAAGAAAAAATTTTGAATCAAAGTAGATCAAGACGTTTTTATGCAAAGCTGTCTAAGTTCATTTATTCAGTTAAAAGCATAAATAAATGGCATACTCAGTAATTTTTTTGATCATTTTTTTATCATCATTTATTTTTATTAGCAATACTTTCAAGATTGGCTTTTTATTAGTTGAATATAAGATTGATAAAATGATAGATGAAATTAATATATTATAACGATATTGAAAGATTTGTTCATGTTCAAAATCATTCTCTGATCAGACTATTTCGAACGCACTTTAGTCTAAACAGAGGCAGCTTCGAGCGCACTTTTGTCTGATCAGAGGTGATTTCGACCGCACTTTAGTCTGGGACTATATTTCGAGCGCACTCTAGTCTGGACAATGGTCTGGAACTCGTCTGGACAATGGTCTGGAGCTTGTCTGATCATGGGTCACTTCGGTCTGGAACTCGTCTGATCAGAGGCGGCGTTGAGCGCACTTCGAGCGCACAATGATCTTCGAGCGCATACTCGTCTGATCAAAGCTCACTTCGGTCTGTGACGGTCTGATTAGTTGTCCCACTTGTCTGGGACGGTCTGATCAGAGGCGATTTCGAGCGCGACCTCAACCTGGGTTTCTCTAATTCATCTAAGCTAAAAAAAAATGACAACATTTCGAACTTAAAAAATGGCATCCAACATTTTGCTTTTCCTGGCCAATTTAACTTCTATTGTTGCAGAGAAAAGCTGAGAGTGCAAAAAACAACGCTTTACTACCTGGAGGGCATTAAGATTTAGCCTGTGATTAGGTTGGTAAATCTGTAGAAGACCGCATAGAAGTCTTGAAATGAAAGCACGAAAGTCTGGTCATACGCAATTTTAAACGCATATAAACCCAAAAAATGTTTTGAGAGAAGTCTAGTCAGCCCATGAACGTCTGGTCAATGTAAGAAAATCTTGTGCAAAACAGAAAAGTTTTTATATGAACGGACGAAAATCAGACGATGTTGCATTTGTTGGCGCTCTATTGCAGAACTAGTTAATGTCGATTTATTGTTGTGGTTAGTTTCTCTCAACCAAAGTTTGCAGCAAATATTGAAAAGGTTTGTGTCTTTTTATGAAAAAAAATTGTCTGAATTTCAGTTCTCGGATGACATTTTCACGTTTGATTGCTTGGTTTCTATATGACTTCAATTGCGCGTATTAAGAAAATAAGTCTCGTGTTAGAACCAAAGCTATTTCAAGAGAAGCTATTGCAAGGCTACGATAGCCGAGTGGTGAATGCATTCGTCGTCTATTACGCTGGAGGCTCTATTATCGGAGTTTTTGCAGCCTAAAAAAGAGTTTTAACCTAAAATTCTGATTTAAATTGCCCTCCTATCGATTGACAGTAACTTGTCCGACATTAGTCGGTTTAAGTCTATATCGGATGTTCATGCGCAAAACTACTTGCGTCACGAGTGCTCAAATTGAAAGCAAAAATAACCTCAATTCGTGGAGCAGATCTGTTGCCATATTCTTTTACAATTATGAACATCGAGAAAAATGCGCGAAAGCAATACCTACTCTAAAAGTTTGCTAAAAATAAACGTTGGATAATTTGATTTTTCTAGTTAGTGCTAAAAGAATGGCATAGAAAAATAAACGGAATAACAAATTATTATTTCGACGCACTTTATTGGGGGGGGGGGAGGAACTATATACTCAAATTTTTTGTTTCGTAAAATTTGGCCGATTGATATATTCATCGCCGAAATTTGTGATAAGCATCATTAGAAAGCCGGTACAGGGTAGAATGTGAAACTAAATAGATTTTTTTAATTGGTTTTTTTCAAGACAGTTATCGAGGTTCAACTATTTGTGATCAATGGAATGATATCCGTTGTTTTGGTTCACATTTTAGGGAATCGCACAATTTTTCGTGATTTTTGCTAAAATTGGTTAACTTTGTTAACAATAGTGCTATTTGTTTTGCCTAAAGACCCGGAGGAAGGTTGATGACTTCTATTATCCAATAATTTTAACTATTGGTGATTTTTTTTCAAATCTTAGCTTTTTTCATTAAAAGTCGCCCCAAATGTTTTATCATCAAAAGTCGCCCCAGGTAGCTAGTTCCAATTCCGTTTCTTTTAAGAGTGTTCTGGAATATTTTTTTGGGTGCTTTCTTGCTAACTTGAAACAGTCATTATGCAAAATGACTCTTTCAATTCTGATATAATGAGGTTTTGTTGCCAATTAATCTATTTTGGTTACCAATGAAATATTTAGCTGTTATCATTGAACGCATCGAATTATTCAGGCTAACTTTAGTCTCCTCACGGTTTCTCTTGTCTGCGAATCAATAATTAAAGATCCAGCTGGCCTTCCTAAATGGTATACTCTAATGCTAAACTACGTAATGCTTTCAGCTGACACCTAATGGCTCTTCGTATTTGAATGTAATTGTTCCAAGAAAATCTGTTTCCTTTTGCAATTTGCCACTTGTTTTGACTATTTGTCAACCTATGGCTTAGTTTCAGTAAGCACAAACCGCATCACTATTCTATCTAGTGAAAGTAAAAGTCTTTCCAGAGGTTTTTGTTTTTAATTATTGGCTTCATTGCTTCAATAGCATTGATTCTAAGATTTTTTTACTTTTGGACATTTGTGCATTTTAGAAACTGTTTTTGTGCTGCCTTGTCCGACTATCGCTTTGATAACAAGTCACATAAACTTTTTGAGAAAACCGTATACAACGGAGCACTAATAGAATTTTTTTAGTGCAAATCGTATGATTCTAACGGCTTCAAAACCTTTTTCTTGCGGACTATAAATGAATTTTTCTGTTTTGCCAGCTTAAATATCTTGCAGTGCTACCACACAGTCTAATTAATGGCCGGTCTCTGTGCCTTATTTTGGAGATATAAGAATCGTATCTCATCATTTCATTTTATCGCTGATAGAATTAATGATTTCGAAGTTTACTGTTTTGAAAAGATTGATCATCCTTTTGAACTCTGCCCCTTTCTGTTTTTCATTTTGACAACGTATATCCTATTCCTTAAAATGACAAATCCCATCCACTTTTGGCAGAGCAAACGATAGTATTTTTGTCCTTTTTTGTTTCCGCTGATGGTTTTATGGCTATGGCGCTATGTGGGTTCAAAATTCCTTTAAAACAATTATACGGGTAATTATTTAGGTTCATTTCTCGTTTCTTTTTCGCATTGTCCCCTTGAAACGCGGGCTCATTGATGTTGAACACAACATCATTTAAACATTCTGCATCTTTTCAATTGATAGTTATGGCTGTGAAAGCTTCAACAATGTGTGTTTGTTATATTGTCTTTGGAATTTTGAGTTCAGTTTGTACACGTTTTGAATTTGTTGTCTTAAGACTTAGTCTCCATCAAATTGAAGTACAATTGGTTTCCCAAGAAATTGAAATTTTTCTGATTCACATTAGTTGAAAAGTTAGGTTTTTAAAAATTTTGGAAAACAATTCGTTCATTTAAATCATAGTTTTTGAACTTCGGCGAACTTTTTAATCCCAGTTTTGACAATCTGCTACACAGTCTCTAATGTAAACACAGCTTACATTTTCTTTCTAATCATATATAAAGATTTTTTGATTAACACATTGTGTCATTGACTTCAACTTCGTTTTCTGAAATTTAACTGAAAACTGGATTTTGATGTGTATCACTTTCTATTGAGGTCTCATGACAAATTCTGGATAATGAGAGATCTTAATGTCTCCCTGATCGAAGTTATAACAAAACCTATCGACTACTTTCAGTTAATAGCTAATGGTCTTTTTACTTCGAATTTGTTTTCAAAAACATAAAATTGTTTTCAAACTTTGCTCTTTTTTTCTCTTTATGTAAACTTCTTACCTGGTCCCAGCAAAAACTGGTACCACATGCTTTCAAAAGTCATACAAGTTTTTTTGCTGATGACAATTAAATGTTAAGGGTTGTTTCAATTGACAATATGTAGACTTTTGTCTGGTTTTATCTGTTGCAATTTCAATTTTTTTTCAATTTTTCAATTTTTTAAATGGATATTGATTTTTTGGGCGCAATTAACAGTTATTTTTGTTCAATGATTTTGTTGTTTATCTTGTCATCTTTTTTCATCCATGATACGTATCATTGGTTCTCCGAAGGGGGCATTAGTTTTTTGCAGGGCTGCTAACGAATGCTCCCAACGGGTTCGATGAAGTTACATAAGATTCTATTCAATCTTTGTAATTAACAGCTGATGGTTGGCTTTGCCTCTTTTTATTTTTGTTTTTCTTGACTTGTTGCAACGTATTACTAAGGATAGCTCGTATCTGCTTTTAGGTTTTAACTGTTAGTTGCATTTTTATTTTGTTAATGATTTTTTAAAAAAAAATAGTATTTAAGTTAGACGGGAACTGATGTTTTGTTGTTTTGGCACTTGTCTTGTCTCATAGTTTTATTAATAGCAGGTATCATCAGCTCTTTAATGCGGCAGCAACTAATTCATTCATCGGTTTGCACTTAGACGAATTACTCATTAACCAAATATTTTCGAAGAGGATGTGTTTTTTTGAAAGTTTTGTTCCTCTTCCTCATTTGGTTAACAATTAAGTTAACAATGAATTAGGTTGGAACGTTATGTGCAAACGCACAATGCCGAGCTTCCTTGTTTATTTTAGTTTGCACAGTAAAACACTGCAGACAAGTTAGAGTAAGTGTTATTCCTTTAAATTAGTTTTCTCGATGATCACATTCGTGAAAAATTTCTACAAAAAATCTCCAATTGCTAATAAATAAATTCCGCTTTTAGCAGTTATGAAGCAAGTAAATTTGTTCACTAACATCAGAAATAACCACTAAAATCAATGGAGTCCCTAGTTTTGAAATGGACCTCCTATACAAAAATCACAACTATTGATTTCAGAATGAAATACTCAAAACCAAAATACACAATGTGCCAGAATTTTCACTTTCATTTTCAAGAACTTAAACTGTGTTGCAGGGCATTCATTCGCCTGAAGATGCAAAATTGGCCGTACAAGCAGGTGTGGACGGTATTTGGGTATCCAATCACGGAGGGCGACAACTGGACAGTGTTCCAGCAACTATTGAGATGTTGCCAGATATCGTCCGGGCTGTGAAGGGCTCTAACGTTGAGGTATTTGTCGATGGGGGCATAAGAACTGGTACTGATGTTTTGAAGGCACTAGCTCTTGGCGCAAATGCGGTATTTATTGGCAGACCTGTTCTGTGGGGACTGGCGTGTGGGGTTAGAGATAATCTGTCTCCTATTTAAAGTTTACCTGTACAAAACTAACAAATTGCCGGGATGGCCAAACTAAACAACCATACTACTGGCCATATTGGTTCATAAAGTTCTATAATCAGATTTCCACAATGGCCGTTGTATAGTTAATGGTTAGCAAGTTTCCCGAAAAATGTATTCTGCTTGTGAAAACACAGCCGTAACATTGTTTGTTAAACCATTACAATATGATCTGTTTTATGCCCGAAATTTTTATCAGTATGTTGAATTTCCCTGAGCCGAACTGAGCTGAATATAAATTTATATAGTTTTAATGGCATATTTGAGACTCTTAGATCCGTAAAATGAGTTCTTTCGCCCTATGAATGCACACTGCATACATGAAGATTTACATGTGCAGTTAAGATGAACTATTTCTCTTAACATATTAACAAAGAAGTACAGCCACAATTCAAATCTTCAGTGCTCTATGAAAATTTATTTAATTATACGCAAACTATTTTTAGGGGTGTTTGCTGCTCCAACATAATATGGAATATTCTAAAGCTATAAGCTAGAAACCAAGCTCATCTGAAGTTGGAAATGATTAAAAACTATGATATCTGTTTATATCTGTTTCAGGGAGAGGAAGGTGTGTCAAAAACTCTACAAACCCTGAACAATGAGCTGAAATTGGCAATGGCACTGTCAGGTTGCAGGACTCTCAAGGACATTTCACCCCACCTAGTCAGGCACCAGAGCTCATTCTCCAGCCTTTGAGCGATGGAAAGGGCGACATAAACTTTTTTAATTTAAAACTTAGTGCTACACTGTCGCAGTTCATTTATTATTCCTCAGAAATAGCTTTAGACCCAATCAAATGTTATTTTATAAAAGTTTGATTACATTGTATTGACTTCACTTTTATGTATACATTATAAAAGACATTTTTACTCCGTTATTTGATGTCGACGCTGGTTTTTAAAACTAATTGTAGCTGGCTGCTCCTTTCTCGCAAAATAAATGACAATTATGAGGAAGACTCAAAGAGTATAAAGAGTATTAAACGCAACAACTTTAAATACGAAGAAGATTCAAGTTTAGTTTCATGTAACGTGACGGCACGAATAGACAATCGGTATTATTCTTCGATACGCTTCGATTATTCGAAAGCCACCTGAAGGTCTCTCAACTGAATCAATATCAATTCATTACTTTAACCAGTTTAACCAGTGTGGTATTGTTAGAATAAACCAGGGTTGTACTGTAAAAAACCTGTAATGTCAAAAAAAACCTCTAATGTCATAAATAATTGAACACCCTAATGATCAAATAATTCAAAATCTTGCAAGTTTTGAATCATCATAAAAGAATCATGCAAGATTTCAATCCGCTCATCACTAGGGCAGTGTTTGACTCACGAATGTAATCATCCGTTATTCAAATCAGCAATGGGCACTAGAACAGTTTTTCAGTTTGAAATATAAAAGTTTGAGTTTCCCTATGTGTTAACTGAATAATTAAATTACCTTGGTTCAAAAACCAATTTTGATTTGTTCCAACCCAAGATAGTGTCAATTGTGGAATCGATACATTTATCTTAGAAATGTGTAAGTATTAACATTAGAAAGCAAGTCAAGCGTCTGATATCGTTTTTTTAGGGGGAGGGCTCAATGTTTAAAAAAATTGTTAACATCAGCCGATTTTCACCTTTTTCGTTTACTTGTTCGAAAACTTTTCAGGTTTTGAATTAATTTGCTAGCAGGAAATTAAAAATAAGCCAAACAACGTTATCTCATTCATTTTTTTAAGATGACAGTGTTGCTGAATCTCTTAGTTTGACAATGTCTGCAAAATAGGGATTCAATTTTGTAATTTATTTTTTTGCATAACCAGCACTAAATCAGTTAATCAGTTAATTCTAACAAAAACTGCCCTGAAAACTATAAAGCTCAAAAGCACTGCCCTGAAAACTATTGAAGAAATTTTAGCTATACACAGCAAGATCTAGTGGGAATTTTACTATCTATCAAAAAAATATGGAGCGCGAGTTTCAAGAACTTAAGTTGAACTGAATCGATAAGTTGAACCTGGAGAGTAGTTTCAATCATGCTGAAAGATAGAGCGAGTGACAGAAACAATAGGTCAGCGCAAAACTTTAAAAAATTCCTCGAGTCAAGTGGAAATTGGTGTTTGAACTAGTTTTTGGTTTTGAGAGGCATTTTTTATTTCGCATACCAACATTCTACATTCTTTATGGCTGTTTTTGTCCTGATTGTTTGCAAATTGTGCAAAGGTTAGTTGATAGATGATTTTTTGAAGTGTGTAAGTTCTATTATGTGAATCAAACAAGGACAATTAACAAAATTTTTTACTTTTGACGCAATATGTTTGCATAGAACAATTGAAAGATTTTGGGAGTTTTTGGGGCTATAGCTTTGCTTTTCTTTTTGTTACTATCATATCGTTTGTTATCTCGAGTAAAGTAATCTCGACTGCGAACAATGATATCCTATAACTTTTTAAATTACAGGTTTGGGGCTTTTTGGGCAAGGTTTGGTATTTTTGGGCTTTTTTGGGCTTTAATGGATGTGGGCAACATTTGGGTTGACAGTGCCAATTTGTGCTTATGATATTTTTATATACTTGGTTTTCCTTACCGACTTTAAAATTGATTTTACTGGAGTCACATACAATCCTTTTTTGGCAAACACAAAAATACCAATCAGTTTATTGGCCTCATTTTATGTCCGACTGTTTTCAATTTTGAGAATTTTCCTCAATGAAACTTTGCCCAAATTTCAAAAATGAAACAAATTGTTGGTTTCTGTATTTTAAACAAAAACCGCTCGTTGACATCTGGTTGTATAGGCCAGCTAATTGTTGTTTTTAATTTTAAAATCAATTTTCCCATTTGCAGCTAATTTTACTAAGAGACCAATTTTTTGAACGTTTTTAATGTGTTTTAAGATCTTGTATTCATTTGTTTTTTAACACTTGCCTTGAATGTTTGTCTCTGCTTAGTTGAAATAGAAATCGACATTTTTACTTGGTAACGTTAAGTGGTATGAAGCAGATAATGAATTTAACATACGTTTATTCATTCTTTTACTTTGAGAGAGTACCTAAGTTAGTTCGTCTTCTGTTTTGATTTTAATTGCATCGTGTTGAGTATCTCCAACCAATAATTCTTTCAGGTTATTAGATCTCCCTATTTCTGATTGAATAATATTTGTTCATATATGCTGCCTAACAAGTTACATTACATTTACATCTCGTGAGTCAATTGTAACCTTCAATATTATTTTGATCTAGTTTTCAAAAACTAATTAAGTGCAATCAGTACATATCTGAGCAATTGTGATGCAGCTCTCGACAGCAATGTCTGTAATTAAACGGAAATCGGAACTGAAATAATTTGACATTTCTGAAGAATATTACATGGCGCAGTCAGCAAACCGGGATCAGAAGAATAGTACTCTCGGAATAGACCTGTTCTGGGAAAATTCTACACTGGACCCATCCCTTCTCCTTTCCTTTGGCAAAGAAACAAAAGTTTTTTGGCAAAAGAAAGCGTTGCTTCGGATATTTTTCTTCAAGCCCCGCCTGAAGTTGTGGTTTTGCCTAGCAAACACCAGTGACGGTTCCTCAGCACAATCCATATACGAACGAAAAGCAAAAACGCTAAAATTAAAATGAGCTGAAGCTGGTCAAAAGATAATTTGTCCTGCTAAATCTTGTATCCATGAGAGATCCTAACAGCTTGCCTAAAATACCTCAAAAGTGGAACTAAGGGTGGTCCTGCACTTAATAGCCAGAACCCGCACTTCAAATTTGACCACTTAGTTACAATTGGTCTTTGTGACGCATGGAACTCCCTTTTAATAGACCTCCAAATAAAAAGTCTGGCCGTTTTGTGTTTCGACAGCGAAACAGACACAGAGAGAGACTGTTGAAAATTTCATTGGGGAACTAAGAGAACAAGCGGAAACCTGACAGTTGGGAAATGAAGAAGAAACGCTTAAAATTTTTCAAAATTTTTTCTGTTTTATGTTTTTTGCGGATGTAGGGTCATAGGCTTTATCAAAAACTGTTCATCATCATAAAATTTTAAAACTTTTGCTGGCAGGTTATTAATTATCATTCTTTTTTTGGGCTGTGACTCAAGACTTTTTAGGCTATTTTTATTTCATTTTTGTTCCGAACCCTCTTGAGGGGGGAGGAACTATATACTCAAATGGGCTTTTTTGTTCAGACAAATTTGGCCGATCGATATATTCATCGTAGAGAGTTGTGAGTGGTATCATTAAAAAGCCTGTCCAGCGTAGAATACGGAATTAAAAAGATTTTTCTGAATTTCGCTTCTTACAGAGAGCTATCGAAGTTTCAAATTTTGTGAATAGTGGACGGAAATCGGTTGTTTTTATTCATATTTTACGGATTTTTTTTTACCAAATTCTCGTCCATTTTGATAAAATTTAATAATATATATAACAACAATGTTGTTGTTATAAATACTTTATGTCTTTACTTTTCAGTATAACGGAGGCTTGCCGATTGGTTTTATCCGAGTCTTTTGGTTATCGTAGTTAAAATTTTTGTGAATGTTAGACCGATTTGAGTTATTTTTGTTCAAATTTTCCGGATTTTTTGCCTAAAATTGCGTCAATTTTGCTAAAATATGTAAAAATTGTTCACAATAACACTCTTGATTTTATTTTCAGACACAAAAGTCTTGTTGACTATTTAATTTTGTGTTTTTGGCTAAAATTGTGGCTAAATATTTCAAAATCAGCCTTTTTCATCATTTTATTCACATTTTCAGGAATTTTTGACTAAAATTTCGCCAATTTTGCTGAAATTTGTTGAAATTTTCTAAGAAAGTGTTGTTGATTTTGTTTTTGAAGACAATCAAATTTTGTCGACTATTTTTATTAAATTTTATTGTCAAAATTTCTGGATAAATGATTCTAATTTCAGACTTTTTCATCAAAAACAGCAAGAAATGTTTCTTTAGTCCAATTTGATTAAATTTGCAGGAAGTACACACCTAAAAAAACTAACACAATTTTTGTAGGCACAATGGGGGGCTATTTCGACTGGGGGTGCTCTGTAATTAAATATTTGCCGTTTATTTCTATTCTTACTCGTTGATTATCAAATACGCAGAGTTTATTTTTGATTTTTTAAACAACAATTTATCTATATGAAAATCATTTGCAAAAATAAGTGTTCCCAATGGACAAACAGCATTAGCAGGGCTAGTGTTGGATCAATCTTGGACCGTTAAAATCCAAAAAAAGATCCAAATTATAATCTGTCGGTCTTTTTTTAAATTAAAATAGTCGATCTTTATTATATTAATTATAAAGAACGGAACATTTCAAATCAAAGCTCAGTAGTGATAGGTCCAATTGGCTTCCTAAGCAACTCCAAATAAATGCATCTAGTTTTTTACGTAAAAACTTCTGTTCGTTTTGACTTTTGCAAAAATTTGATTTGTAAATAAATAAAAGTTTAATGAAGTTTGCTTAATTTTTTCTTAATTTTCTTTCAAATTGTAGCTTAGTGTCTCTTTTTGCTATTGATGAAAATTTCAACCTCTATAGCAATTTAACGCCCTAAGTGATGGTTTTCTGGCTTTGATACTACTAGATTTCAGTTTTGTTTTATATTTAGGTGATTGCTCATTTTTCACATTTTCTGGTTTTGCCGGTTTATCACGTTATTAACAGTTCATATATCAAATTATTGGCGTTAAAAATAAAGCACAATTGATAAAATTAAAAATTTTTAACGATACAGATTATGGTTTTAACGGCTCGGACACTACTTTCTCGAAGAACTTAATTGAATTTTTTAAATTTTGCCATTAACTGTCGTTTTTGCTTTGTCTTTATAGTCGTATTAATATTCCTGTACGATGACACGGTTTCGTTGGCTTCTCACGGAAGAATTGATGAGCCGATATTCTGATTTTAGTTGATAACTGATGACTTTCATGACTTTGGAAACAATTGTTTTCCAAAATAAGAAAAAACGCTTTTTAACTTCGCAAATTTTTGTCCTTTTTTGTCGGTTTATTACCTAGTCTCGTTAACTACAGGCATAATAAGACACTATTGGTGTTAAGAGATGGTGTCAAAAGTGATTGATGTCACAAAATCTATTGTTTTTAAAGGATTCGTTTTGACTTTACTGGCTTCGACGCGGGTTTTTCACAAAAAAAGTAAATTCATTTTTGCCATATTTGGCGTTCTTTTTGTAGACGTAGAACATATTCTGGATATTTGCAGATCTTGAGGACTTCCTCTGGATGAATAAAGGAACCTGTTTAATCATTTTTTTTGTAATTAATGGCTTTCGTGACTTTGGAAATAATTTTTTTTCGGAAAATACAAAACTATAACTTAATTTTGCCATTTTTCATTTTCGTTGACTTGTTTTTTTAGTTTCAATAATGAGAGGTCACATGCCAAATTATCCGAGTCCAAAAAAGGTGCAACCTAATAAATTTTGGCGGGCAAAATATGGCTTTACGGCTTCGACAGCGTTTTCTGGCAAGTTTTAATTGATTTTTTGTTTGTTGTCTATTTGTTCCTCTTTATTTAACCGCCTAAAAAATTGAATAAAGACAATTTTTAATTCCATTCTATAGAAGCATTGGTAATTATAAACATACCGGATATTTTAGTTGATTTCTAATGGTTTTCAATACTTTGAAATCGATTGTTTTTTTAAAAAAAGTTTTTCAACTTTCCAGTTTTTGTTTTTTTTTGTCTAATTGTAACCAAGCCTTATTATGGACCAGTCCCATATCCTTTCTGATGAATTACAATTATTTTGTTTAATTTCAGTTTTATCTGACGCTATTTTGACTATGTTGTTAATTTTTGTTTTTTAAAACGTACATAAAGATTTTGATGTAATTAATGTTTGTTGTTGTTGTTTGATTTTGCTGTTCGTCGTGAATCGTTTTCTGAATATTGGCATATCTCATCAATCTAATGCATCATTTTCTACTCAACAGAGTTATTTGCTTTGGATTCTATTTTTCTTTCATACAACAGTACTTGAATTTTTAGGTTTTTGTATCTGTTCCTCATTTGGTAGACAATTATGCCAAAATTGAGGGTGAGCGGGGACGGAACCTTATGTGCGATCGCAAATTACCGAGCCTCCTTGTCTTATTTCGTCTTTCTTTTTTCCCCTAAAAGTTTTCCTATCTTTGCTCCATGTTGTAAAGAATCAAGACAGAAATATGAATGACGGGTCGGGGCATTCTGCGAACGCACATTACCCAGCCTCTTCGTTGCTCTGTAAAATAAACAAGGATTTGTTTTGAATTCAAATCAAAATATCGCCGCGAGAAATATTTTTTGTCTTGAGGGTTTGTATTTTCTCTTTTTTGTTTGAAGAGTTCCATCTCTCGCTGTCTTGTTTTTAATTCGAATATAATTTTCAAAATGTTTTAAAATCAAGTGATGGTATAGTTTGAATTCTTCATATTGTTATCTTTTAGTTCAACTGCACGAGAGTATTTGCTTGTCGGTTGAGCAATTACTTTGGAAAGCGTTCTTTTAATGACTACAATAGCATATGTTAAATCAGCACGCACTTATTCAAAAATTTTCGTTTGATCGAGACGTTAGTCCCACGCATCAATAATTAAGGGCATGCAATACTCCGAATGTTTGATTCCCATGGAGAACTTGGGAGCCGTCTTCCGGTCGACGAAGCCCCTAGGTCCGTAAGCATTCGGAGCTGGGTTCTTCATCAAAGCCGACATATTCTTCGCCCGGGCACTCATTGTCCACCTGGGCCTTCGGTTGTAGACGAGGTTGTTGTCTGTAGCGCTATAGGCAGCAGGCCCTGGTGTCTTGCCGAGGTCTTCGTCGTGAGAGCCGACTTTGTTCCGGTTATGCAACGTGAATGATGCGGAATTGGCTTTGTTCGGAATTCCAGTGCCGATTAGCTCAGGCAACCTAAAAGCCAATGTTATAAAATAACAAAACTCATTGCAAACAAAATTAATTGCATCGTAAATTATAGCAGACGAAAATGAGGACAAAAAGTATGGCTTCTAAGTTCGTTACCATTTCGTAAAAATGGAAAGATTTAACTGCCGCGTAGCTTTATGTTCAAATAATAAACTCCAAGTCAATGGACTATTTTTTAATAGATTAAAAGATTATCCTCTTGTATAATTAATGAGATATTAGATAAGAACACAAGTTGTGGATGAACGGATTGTATCGAGTGAAATTAAGTCCATTCAGTACTGATCTTTCCCTTGTTCTGAGATTCCAACAAGGAGGGCGAATAGTGTGCGTTTATAGATAGTGTTCCAACCCGTCGTTTTCCAAACAAAATATCGAAACATGAATTCGTACAAACTGTTAGATACTAATCTAGAGATCATCAGATATTTATATATACACAGTCTTCCTCGTGTAGCATGAGCACGCCGTTCACTATCAAAGTATGAAAATTTCAAGCTAAACATTTCAGTACAATAATGGTGCATTATTCGTTAAAACGGAACGAAAAAAAAACCAAAAGATTAATGGCTTGCTTTAATTGTCAGTATTAACACTTTTTAGTCAAGCAGCAAGAGGAGTTAACAAAAACGCCTAGATGAAAAAGCAAAGGCGGGTCAAATGTAAACATTAACAAAAAGTGTGGAACGAAGTTTTTGAAGCCACGATAAAAAAAACGATTAAAGTCTTCTTGAGAACAAAGTAGCCTTATAACCTTTTAACTGTTTCAATGTATAACTAAAGGAAATTGGGCCACTTATGGAGAACAGAATTCACCAAAGCAGACGATTCACCGAGCATTCGGTTTTTAACAAAAGCATTGTTTTTCGAAAATAATCATATTAGGACTTCAGAGATCCATTTGTGCTGGCTGACACCAAGGAGGTCATATTAATGAATAAATGAAACAAATCATTTATACCCAGAGTGCCAGCTTAGATAAAACTTGATTTAGTTTTATCTTTTGAAGAACAAAGAGGAGAAGTAAAGAGCACACTATTCTCAATTCATTTTTTGACAGGGACATGTTTCTAATTATTCCACAAATTTATTCCTCTGAAAATTCTGGTTCCTTTAATCAAAAAGATGTCATTCTGCACTTAACTTGTTTTCCGGAATAAAATCAACCAATTGCATTCATTTTTTTCACAGGCAATGTCAAGGCCGGGTTTATTAACAGAAGAACCTTTCCAGGCCGAATTAACGAGTGAAATTAGAGTAGCATGACAAGAAGAATTCAATGCTACATTCTATAGAAGCCCAATCAATTTTTTCAAGCTTGGCAACATCTTTAGTTAGTAAAAGTTCATAGAACATGAAGTGAAACCAGAACTAGCAAATCAGAATTCCGACGAATGTGCTACATCAGAAATTAATCGCCAAATTTTATCAGATTACTAACCATACGATATTAGTTGATGTTGATACAGAATACAAATCTTATATTTAGTTAACTAGGTTCCCAAGACATTAAGGTAACACTAACAGAGTGACATTATAGAAAACTGGTAATACTCTGTCGACTTCGTTATCTACAAAAACTCAAAAACTCACTTTTGACATGTACAATCACATGACTAGTAGCATAGTAAGACCTTGAAAAACAACCATGAAAATCAGTGAAGCTCTTCAGTTTTGTCGTGGTAAACTGAGATACAATGCTCATTGAGGCCCAATCTTCGATGAGTAAATTGCTTGTTACTGTGTCTTGTTGGTGTAAATCATCTCAGTGAATGTACAGCTTATCTTATTTTGGACTGATTGAACAGATAATTAACCTCGATATTTTCATATTCGCAATCCTTCCTTCTGCAGAAAAGAGTTCCTAAGAAAAAAACCTTTCTACGAAGTGCTGAATCAATTCGGTTCCTCTCTACCGGCTGCACCAAAGCCTACTCTAGTTCGATATTGGTGTTTTTGAAATCAATAGAAAGAAAGATGCGCTAACCTTATTGTTAGAACTTTATTATTGTTGTTCAGTTTTTTTAGCATAACTGATTTTTCTAAAATCATTGCAACAGAAAGCTGAAACTTTGCTTAATTAAAACCAAGTTGTTGGGATACAATCTATTGGTATCATAAACTCTAATTTCCATTTTTGGTTAACAAAAAACTGAACAAAATTTTGATTGCTTCATCTTAGAATTGTTTGGTAATATGAGGGAAGCAAATTTGTTTTTCAGCAAAACTGAACAATTAATTATTCGAAATAATTGATTTTCATTTAAGGCCACAGTAATCTACGCCATAGCGGATAATAAAGTTCACAAAGTTACCGCAAAAACGTTTTCCCCGGACAGACTTGAAGCCGCTGAAGCCAACAGGGCGGTGTAAAACATGGCGGTGTAAAACCTTTTCTTTGGTAAGAGAGCAGACGCTACAAGGAAATAATATATCAATAAAAGTTTCTCGTTTCAGTAATTTGGGAGCAATTCAATTTTCTCACAATGTTTTGCACTAGATGTGACGTTCACCCTATCTGTCTGACAAAATTTGAATCATTTCCTGAAATTGACTAATTGTTTCATTTGGAATACATTATTTACACATAAACCATGTTTTCCAAATATCTATAATTGCCATAGTCTATTTGAAGAGAAAAGAAGGAATTCTTTAACAGTGAAAAGGTGAGAAAAGTGAAAATTTTAACATTTTCGAAACTCAATTTGTCGTCGAGAGATCGTTTCAACTCTCCAAGTCCAAGTGACTTTAAATGTATGATTTTTGTATCTCTCCGCCGAAGCGACATAATTGAGAAAGCCGCTCTGCCATAAATTTCATCAACCTCATTTCATGGAGGGAAAATTTCTGTCATTTTTCATCATTTTAAAATTTTTATAAAGTAGAATGTTATACATTTCTCACAAAAAAGTATAATTTCATGAGAAATTGATTAACGTAATTGTTAGAACACGTAAAACAATTTTTTGCAATATTATAAGAGTTTATGCGAAAGCAACTTTATTAAGTAAATGGGGGGAGTTACCCGTATGTGTTTGGGGCAGGGTTGTTGTCCCCCAGTCTGAAAGCACTCCTCTCTCCCATGACCCACTCGGGTGCCTTTTTGTGCTGAGATACAAAGTTGATCTGAGGAGAGTTACTACCAGGTCCAGGGGTGTCAACCATCAGATTCCGCAGTGGTCTGTTCCTAGCACTCATCGTGAACGACTTGGATCTTTGGATTCCCCGGTTGGTAAGAGACTCATGGAGTCCATACTTGGGACCGGGACCTACAAAATTTTTAAAAAACACTATAAAAATGAAACACTAAACACTGAATAGCTCTGCAGGTCAATTATCATCTCAATTTTTTGACAAATCCTCTCAATTTTTTGGCAACCATAAAAACCAAAAACCTCCAATGAAAGCATGGAAACTTGCTGCGAACAAATTAAGTAAAGAGCTTTTTATATTATCACTACAATGTTTAGAATAGGAAACCCATTTTATTCAATCATTCTATTCCTATAGCAATTACATAATAATCAATCAAATTAATTTTAATGTGATTCAATGTAACTTAGACTTAAAAAGGTCCGTGATCAAACTCAATCAATGCATTAAAAAACTTGAGTTTTCAACCCCCGCCCCCTTCATTTGAATGACGGCTGCCAAATGAGGATGATAGTCAAGAATAATTGGCGAAAGGGGTCAACCAAGAGCCTTCCACTATAAAACAAAATTGGCACGAGACAAAAAATTATTCTGAGCTTTTTGGGTTTATCACCAACAATATCAACTGTTTACTTCAATTTATCAATTGTACAAATCATTTTATATGCAAGGAAAAACAATAGGAACGCAAAGGCAAACAAGTATCGTACTGGAATCGTCCGAAAATTTGCCGTATTTTCCCGACATGCTCCACGCGGGGTTCCTGAGCTTTGTCGGTCCATGCTCATCGTATACGACATTCTGCCTCAGCTGATATACTGCAGGACCCGGACCCTTCTCCATGGCGGCCACCTGTTATGAACAAAAAGTCAGAAGGGAATTGATATCATAGAAGCAAAGTTTCGTCATTTGATGCTCCGTTAAAGGCAAAAAAGCTTAAAACAGAAATATTTTGCTTGCTGTATGAAAAAGTACAATAATCTTTGCAGTAGATTTTTGCTCCTTTTCGCTCATATTTCTAAGCAAGAATTTGGTACCCGGGTTGAGGTGTCACCGCTAAAAATCGCTAAAAGATGTAAGATTTGCGGTGAATTTGCATAAAAAGTGTAAGATTTGCGCTCAATGCAATGAATGCGGTGAAAAAAAATTTTCAGCGCTAAAACTGCAAAACCGCTTCTCGTTACTTCACAGGAAATATTATTGAAGTTAGTGCTAGCTGGCGCAGTGAAATAAGAAATTGTTGACATGCAAAAAGTGAGAGGTACGGCGGTTTCTTTTTTTAAGAAATGCGGTGAAAAAAAATTTTCACCGCTAAAAGCCGCAAATCTTACAAAAATTCACCGCATTCAATGCTAAAAGATGCGGGCGTTTGCGGTGAAAAAAAAAGATTTTTTCACCGCTATTCACCGCTAATCTTACATTATTTTTTGACCAAACTTTAACCTGGGTAGTAAGAATTTGATCTAGAAAAAAATGCTTATTGGCTAGTTGTTGGAGTATTTTAGACCACATCAATATGCTTCAAATGACTATCATGCACGATTTTGTGAGATTCGTGAAAGAGCTTCCCATTCGCTGCAAAAAGAAATTTGACAAAAATACAGTGATATAAATCATGATTATCAGCATCCTACATTTTCAGATTTGCGAGACAATCGGAGATTGGAGCTGCTTGGTTTCATTGGATCCAGCATTTAATTTTTCTGTTCACGCTTTAAGTGAGGAAGAAACTAACTACTTACGGCTGACTTTAAAACATTTCTATGACTATATATATATATATATATATATATATATATACATATATATATATAATAATATATATATATATATATATATATATATATATATATATATTTATATATATATATATATATATATATATATATATTCATTTAAAAAAGGGGTCATAGCGCCCAATATAACTAAACTTGAATGTATAATAAAGTACCAAAATTTGACTGAACAAGATTACTAAAATCATTATTTCTAAGAAATATTTCAGTCATATTGTCAAAATACTTTGTGTTGAAAGTATAATGTTAATTGTTTAAAGTATGGAAAGATATACGTACCTCATCCACGTGCTGATTTACATCTTAGTTATTTATGAAATGAGTGAATGCAACAAGGAGCTAACACGTGCTGTTTATACTAGATTTGTCCCCAACTTTTCATATTGTTATGTGTGATATGATGACCCTTGATCTTTTAGAGAAGTAAATTATCAGAGTAAATAACTAGTTAAGATCGGATGTCATAAGAAGTCAAGGAAGTTATAAATTAAAGGTGATCACCATGAATGTAAAAGTGCGGTAATTTGGGGTAATAAATATGGACTGAATTTCGTGTCAATTGCCACAGTTGTCAACCATTATTTCTAATTTAACTATCCGATTACAAGATTTGTCTCTGCGTTCCCATTAACCGACAGGTTATGGGCCCAGAGCTTTTCTAAGTTAAGTAATCAACCCCCATCGTGAATAGAAAAACGTTGTTGCTGCGCCTCTTTGCTACATAAGAGGATCGCTGAAATCACTGGGGGAGGAAGACAGAGAAGACAAGGAGAGACAAGCCTTGTAGTCAAGAAGTGGCCAAGTGAGACCAGAAGAAGCAAGAGTAAGAAGCTTGTGTAACTGGTTGGGGGACTTCAGTTGTGGAGTTGAAAGCTTGTGTGACTGGTTGGGGGACTTCAATTGTGGAGTTGGAAGCTTTTGTAAGTGGTTGGGGGACTTCACTTGTGAAGTGAGCAGTTTGTGAAGCTGGTTGGGGGACTTCATCTGTTGAGTCGAGAGCTTGTGTACCTGGTCGGGGGACTTCAATCGTGGAGTGCTAAGTGTGTGTAGCTAAGCAGTGGATTCTGCTTGTGAAGTCAAGAGTGAGTGGAGCTGTTGTGGGGGATCAAAAAGGAGCGCGGAGGTTCAATTGTATAACAGAGCTGTCGGGGAACCAGGATTGCTTAGTATAGCTGAGAACAGCTCAGCTTAAACAACTGTTTCATTTTCAATTGTGTGTGCTGTGCTTCTGTAAGATACAAGTTTGGTCGAAAGACACAAAAGTTGGTGGTAAAACAATTCTTAATTAGGACTAGGATTAGGGTTCGAGTACATTATCCTCGGAGGGTGTTGGTATCCTCATCGTGCTAAATCGCGGCAGAAAAACCCTGGCTCAATGTCAATGTCCTGCTTTCGATTTTGTCAAGGATACTACAGAACTCGAACAGAACACCAACTTCTAGATTAATTTAGTCGACCAAACTCTTTTTGCTTAGTGTTTTTTTTTCTTACAAGTGCTACCATATTACAACAAGTGCTAACCTGGTGCTATAAAGCATTTTTTTGATACACAAACATAACGACTCACCGCTTCGTCGCCCTATAACACAGCCACCAACAGGCAACAGATTCGAACACGCGTAGAAAGGAAAGCAGTTTTGATCTAAGTCCGAACAAGATTTTTCACAACCCGGTCCTTGTTACAAAAGAATATTTACCTAGAGCAGTACTAGCTTAGAAAAACAAAGGACATAGTCTTTGTTTCAGTAGGGAACAATTAAAGCTAAAGTGTTAATTTGAGACGAACGGAAAATAAACGAAATTAAGACAGGCCTAACAATGAGCTCAAAATTAGAAAGATTGCTATTCAGCGGGCGTGAAGATGATTTCTTGTATTTTGCTGAACAGTTTGAGGCTCGTATGCACTCTTTAAAACTTGGTAAAGTTCTTAGTGGAGAAGCCACCTATCTAGATTATATGTAAGCTGTTAGAAATAATTCTTCGGAGGAGCAACGTAGGCAAGCTATAGAAAAGGGGAGGGAAGAATTAGAAGAGAAAAAGAAGACATTGTGGTACGAGTTGGTTCAGGCTTTAGACAAAACATCAGTTCTTTTTCTTAGACCACATAAGGGTGATGGCACCAGAGCTTGGGATGTACTGTGTAAACGCTTCAAAAGTTTTGAGAGACCCCAGCTACACAAATTGATAGCGCAATTAACTAGCCTTAGGAAGACTTCAAGTGAGAGTATAGTAGATTATCTCACCAGAGCAGATGATATGCAATACAACTTAACACTAGTGAATGAAGGAATTAGTGAAAAAATATTTGTCTCAATAATTCTAAAAGGGCTCCCGAAGGAATATGAAAATTTCGCAACACTCGTGAAATACAGCAAAGACGAGAAAACTCTAGAGCAAATAAAACGAGACCTGATAAACTTCGATAATGAAAATGTAAAAACCAAAACAGAGAGCGTATTCTTTAATAAGGAACGGAAATGTTTCAACTGCCAGAAAATGGGACATATCGCAAAAGAATGTAGGCTTAAGAAAACGATTCCTGAACAAACCAAAGCTTCTCAAATGAAATGTTTTAAGTGTGGTGAGCACGGACATATAGCTAAATTTTGTAGAAAACAACAGAAATATGAGAAAAAGTTTGTAAGTCAAAGCAGGAGAACCAACCAGAGGGGCACGCAAAATTTAGTTGAGGAGCAGAATTTAGAAGAAGAAGAAGAAGAAGAAGAAGAAGAAGAAGAAGAAGAGATCTTTTCCTTCTTTCAAACGTCGGAAAACAACCTTGCAAATGAGCTAGTTTTAGACTCAGGTGCTACCAGTCATATGATTAGAGATGAAAGTTTATTCATAGATATAGACAAGGAGTATTCTGGTACCATCACTAATGCAAACAGCAGTAAAAGTTCAATTAGTGGGAAAGGAACAGTTGAAATTAGGGTTTTGGATTCCAATGGTTTAGCGAGAAAAATAAGATTAAATAATGCATTGCTTGTTCCCAACAACACAAGGAATCTGATATCAGTGTCAAAACCTAGAGCAACAGGCAATGAGGTCGTCTTTGGTGTGACTTTAGAAATACGAACTAAGAACGGAATAGTTTTCCCTTTCGAGGAAAGAGATAGTTTATCTATCTGGCACAACATTGATTACGGCGAGCAGTGCAACTTAGCAAATGGAGATCCCCTTAGTTTGTGGCATAAGCGTTTGGGTCATAACAATGTTGGGGACATATACAAATTAAAAGATCACGCAGTGGGGCTTAAAATAAACGAGCATGATTTAGCAAACTGTGAAATATGTCAGCTAAATAAATCAAAGAAACTTCCAGTACCAAGAGACTCAGGAACAAAAGCAAGTGAAGTCTTAGAAATTGTTCATACCAACATATTAGGGCCCATCCAACCGGAAGCGGTTGATGGTCATATGTATGCAATAGGGTTCGTAGATAGTTTTAGCAGATATCAGAAACTATATTTTTTGAGGACAAGGGACGAGGCCTTTGAAAAAGTTGAACAGTTCTTTGCAGACATAGGACAACCAGGAATCTTAGTTTGTGACGGTGCAGGGGAATATGTATCAAATGACATAAAACAATTATGTAGACGAAAAGGCGTTAGGCTTGAGTTCTCGGCACCGTATACACCACAAGAAAACGGAAAGGTTGAGAGGAATTGGGGGACAATCACCCTAATGGCTAGATGTCTTTTAGAGCAGTCAGGTTTAGAAAAAGAGTATTGGCCCTATGCACTTAACATGGCAAGTGAGATTAAAAATCTTTGTTTCCATTAAGGTATTCAGAAAACACCTTTTGAGGCAATGTACAAGAAGAAACCTAACTTAGAATCTATCAAAGTGTTTGGTTGTTCAGCTTTCGTTCATGTTGAAAAAAATTTTCGTGGTAAGATTGATAGAACTTCTCAAAAAAGAATATTCTTAGGGTCTTCAGACAATAGTAAGACTTATCTGGTAGGTACTCCAAATGACAAAGGGGTCTTTAAGGTTAGAAAATCTCGCAATGTAACCTTCAACGAAAACGAAATGTTTATTGAAGTCAAAGAAAAGAAGGAGGAGATAGTCAACAAGCATCATTCAGATGGTGATAGAGACTTAAATCCGGTAGCTTTTCTTGGTGAAATTGTTAACAACGAATTGCTACCTAAGTCTATTGATGAAGCAATTAGGGATAAAAACTGGTACGAGGCAATGAAGTTAGAATACAACTCATTAGTGGAAAATAGATTTTGGGAACTGGTAGAGAACAAAGGAAATAAACCCATTGGTAGCCGCTGGCACTTTGCTCTTAAGTTTGGTCCTAGTGGTGAGATAACAAGGTATAAGGCAAGATTCGTAGCAAAAGGATTTAGCCAAGTTCCAGGTCGGGATTACAACGAAACCTACTCACCAACAACACGCCTCTCAACAATTCGAGTACTGATAAGCTACGCAGTATATAAAAACACTGAGTTAAAACAAATAGATATCAAAACAGCATACTTAAACGCTGACATCGAAGAAGAAATCTTTATGCAACAGCCCGAAGGGTTTGAAAAGTTTGACAAGCAAGGAAATCCATTAATTTGTAAGCTGAGGAAAAGTTTATATGGATTGGAACAGTCCGGTAGAAATTGGTACTTAACAATCAAAACTTTTCTCAACCAATTAGGTTTCACGCCGGCTATTCAAGATGAGTGTCTTTTCATAAAGAAAGGAGAATATGGTATAGAAGGATTAGTGTGTCTTTGGGTAGATGATATGGTGATATTAGGATTGCAGGAAGACTTTTGTGAAAACTTTAAAAATAAAGTTAGTGAGCAATTTCAAATTAGCAGTTATGGAGATCTTAGCTGGTTCTTAAATATAAAAATTGAGCGAACACAAAACGAAATTGTGCTAAGCCAAGAAGCATATGTAGAAAAATTACTAGAGAAGTTTAACATGAGCGAATCAAAGACACTGGAAACACCTTTAGATGTTAGCCTGAAACTATCAAAATTAGATTCACCAGAAATAGGCAGCAATGAGCATAGAGAAATGCAATCATGTGATTATAGGGGTATAGTGGGATGTTTGAACTATTTGGCATTAACAAGCAGACCAGATATTGCGCACGCAGCCAATTTATTGAGTTCGTTTGTTGAAAATCCTGGACGGCGACATTGGAATGCGGCAAAAGGGTGTTTACGTTACCTGAAAAGTACAAAAACAGAGAAGATGGTCTTTCGAAAAAGTGAGAAACTGGAGTTAACAGGATTTTCAGACTCCGATTGGGCAGGCAACATAGACAATAGAAAAAGTACAAGTTGTTTTTGTTTTAAACTTAATAATAGTTCAGGTGCAATCAGTTGGGCTAGCAAGTTACAAAAGTGTGTATCTACTTCAACAGCTGAGGCTGAGCATCGAAGTAAAAATTCGATGAATCACGGAAAGACAAAGCACTTTTCATTAAAAGTGCACTTCGTTCGGAATTTAGTCGAAAGTCGACTATTAGAGCTAAACTACTTACCTACCGATCGCATGCCGGCAGACACACTTAAAAAAGCATTGGGGAGGACCAAAGTATCACTTTTTCGTGATGTCCTTCTCGGAACAAACACTTAACATGATAGGAGGAGTGTTGAAAGTATAATGTTAATTGTTTAAAGTATGGAAAGATATACGTACCTCATCCACGTGCTGATTTACATCTTAGTTATTTATGAAATGAGTGAATGCAACAAGGAGCTAACACGTGCTATTTATACTAGATTTGTCCCCAACTTTTCATATTGTTATGTGTGATATGATGACCCTTGATCTTTTAGAGAAGTAAATTATCAGAGTAAATAACTAGTTAAGATCGGATGTCATAAGAAGTCAAGGAAGTTATAAATTAAAGGTGATCACCATGAATGTAAAAGTGCGGTAATTTGGGGTAATAAATATGGACTGAATTTCGTGTCAATCGCCACAGTTGTCAACCATTATTTCTAATTTAACTATTCGATTACAAGATTTGTCTCTGCGTTCCCATTAACCGACACTTTGGTTGCCTGGTATGAGTTGACAGTGGGAAAAATAATTGACTTGAAATATTGAGTGCAATCCGATATACAATTCCATTACATGCGAAAAACGTTTCAGAATAGATCATCCTGATTTTTAACGTTGAATCATTACCATAAAAATTTTACAGGATGTTTCTCCCATTTTTAACATAAGCAGAATTCAAGCGATGTGAGATATTATAATGCAATCCGAATCCTTGAAGTTCAGCCCAAGCAACTGCTGGTTATAGTAATTTCTTTTTTGTAATCAAAATTGTAGAATGGGAAGTAATATTTTCTATAAAATGACTGGCCGGTTGACACAATCAAAATTAGTTAAAAATATTCTGAAGACAATAGCGAGATTATCCTGGATCACTTAGTTTTTACATAAATAATGCAATTTTTCACTGCGAAGCATTGGTATAATTAGGAAAGATAATTGCACGCAAGACCTGAAATAATTCTGGCAAAATATGCCACAGTTTACTAAATGTTTAAAAGCCAAAGCATGATAATCCTTGAAGCGATTTCCCTATTTTTATTTAATAGTAAAAACATTAATCGCTTGGAATTTATATTATATTTTTCGATCTGAACTGAAAGATCTCCTAAAAACTCGACAGTTTGATGTTCACTCTGAAAAAAAAACACTTGAAACAGCTACAGAATTAAAACATGCTAAACGCTTGCTACTGAAACAATTTCATCCTAGACTCAAAATAGACCAAAATTTAATCTGCTCATATGCACTAGCTTTCACACAATTGAAACAGCGCCTTTTTTATGTGTTCATCTGTCTATTTAGTTTCTATACATAAAAGTGGCACACTAAAAAGCAATTTTTAATTTTCTTGTGTTCCGCCACAAAGGTTTCACGTAAAACCCTCCAAAAATTGTTTGCAGTTCAGAAGCATAACCAAAAAGTCCGGAACAACTATAAATTTTAAAAGACCAAAAATGGATAGACGGCCATATCTGTAATGAAATTTTTTCTTAGTTGTGTGCTCAACTAAGATTACTTCCTGGCAACAATCACTACATATAATTGAGAATATAACTCATGAAACAAATGGAATCATGGAGCAAACTTCCGAAGAACAATATCTTATTGCTGATTGTACAAAAACTCATCATCGATTTTGCCATAATTCCCCACGCCCTAAGGTCTGTTCAGACAAAAAATTTTCTCTTGTTTTTCAACAGTAAAATTTGAAAAGATATCTATAATCATTTAAATTTTTCCATAATTTGTAGAGGTTCAATAAGATTTTTGGTTATCGCTAGTGTATAAATTAATGTTTCAGATTAATTTCCAAGATCGGTTTGTGAGATTTCTTAGAATTCTGTGAATACTTTTTAGAAAGCCAATGTCATACATATGATTCTAAAATCATGCTAATCATACCTACTTATTTTTAAAGTTTTTTAACTGTTTTTTACATGTACACACAATCTTTTTTTAGAATTTCAAACATGAAAGTTCGATTAACCACAAGGTAAAAGTTACATGTTGTAACATAATTAATCAAACATACAACATCTTTCCTTTGAATGACTAAATAAAACATAGGGTTCAGTTTGCAATTTTCGTAAATTTTTTTAAAAAAACAGCTTTCGAAGCCTTCAATTTGTTGTCCATTGGAGTTTGTTCGTGTCTGTTTTCCATATCTTCATTTAAAGTTTTCTTAAATTTTTTTTTCGATTTTTTCCCTGCTTAGAACTTCTGGAGGATATGTCAATTTAAGAACAAAAGTTTTTATAACTGAATTTTGACTCCATTTTGATATACTGATAATCAAAACAAGCGCTAAGGAAGCAATTGTTAAAAATAGGGGAACAAAATACACAAAATCTCAATTTTTTCGCAATAGTTTCATATTAATCATATTAGTTAAAATAATTTTAACTAAAATATATAAAATAAAAAAAATAATATTAAATAAATAATAAAATAATAACTTGATATTTTTTCCTGTATTTTTGGTCAGCTTAAATAGTTTATAATACAAAATTTTTGCAAACAGAAGTTTTCAAAAGCCATAAGCAGAAATAATTTCTATTGTCTTGAGTTTTAAGACATTTCAAACGAAATATCATATTCTGCTGAAATATAATAGCGTACGACATGACGCAGTCAGCAAACAAGCGAACACAGCTCGGAATAGATGCATTTTGGGACAAACCGACACCCGATCTTCCTCTACAATGGGAAAAGTTGACAGTCTAATATAAGCTGGCACCTCTCGCAAAAGAGAATATCATTCTTGATACTCTTCTCGGACCGAAACCTGAGATCGGGGATCTTCCTTTGGAACCCATCTATGAGGAGACAATTGTTTGCTCTTCGGCACAACCTGGGAGAGAAGGAAATGCCCGCAGTGCACAACAGAAAATGAATTGGCAGAACAATGAATTGGCAGAAACAAAGAAATTAAAGAAATTTCGATTTTTTTCTGGGTTCGGAACACTATATTAGTAAACTTTTTCGTAATCTCGCACAAGTTAGTCACCCACTACGTCCTCTATTGAAAAAGCCATCTAAATTTATTTGGACCGATGTTCATGAAAATTGTTTTTTTTTTTTGAAAAACAATCGCATTGCAAATGCTACTGAAATTGGTTATGACAACCTGCAGCTCGAAACACGCGCAAACTGTGACGCATCCTGCCCTGGTCTTCGGGAGGCGCTTGAACAATTAACGGTTGACGTATGGAAACCAATTACGTTAACATCTCGATCTCTAAACTATTGTGAAGAACGATATAGTTTTAATGAACTCGAACTTCAATTTACAAATACTAGCTTTAATTCAAACAAAATAAAATATGCATACCCCGCGTCGCAAATACCAATTAACACTTCGCTGGCAAAGCAAAATTCAACTCAATTCAAACAATCTTCCCAAAATCGGAGCGAAAAGCATTTCGAGAGGCTTGATACTCATTTCTCTAAGCCTAATTTCCCGCCAATTGAAAGACATTCCAAAAATATTTCTGAAAGTCGCTAACCAAAAACAAAATCAGTGCTTTTAGCCTCAAATCGCTTCAGAATTAAGTCGTATATATTTCACCCAAAATCTCCTTCATATTTCACAAAAAAACTCTGATATTAACTACATCAATTCTACTCAACCTAAAATGCTTTTTGAAAAAAAACATAACAAGATCCCGATTCAATGACTCCTCCCGCCCCTCGAATCTATCATACGCCCACGAGCCTCTCTCACACCGCGAATCAGCCTGCAAATCTCCCAACTTCCTCTTGCACCGCAAATCCCCCACCTATACCAACAAACCCAACTTCTCCAGCGTTGTCATCAGTTGTCAGCACTCCCCTAACTCCCAGCCCCCAAATCCCAGCATTTTACAAAATTGTAAACAACATTTGTAGTTAGTCATTGATTGCAGCACTCACCGGCAAAGACGCAGTCTTTAAAGAGGTCCATGATTGTATCTTAACCAAAACGAAACCCGCCTTAAAAAGCTGGATTCTTACATTCACTCTTATTGGAGAGGTCTCCTTGTTCGTTCTGGCTGCGTTTGCAATGATGAGAAACTAGTCATACCAACGTCCTCCGCGAAGCAATAATGGAGGACATTCCTGCAAGCCACTCAGGTACCTGCGGAATGATATGCATGGCCACGCACTTACAAAAATCGACAACTATTAGTTAAATCAACGGAGTGCAAAACAATGCACAGCAATTGGTAAGAATCGTAAATCTGTTATTCCTGCTAATCGATTTCGACCTTATGTACATTGCATTGAACCGAATCGGGAGATTCAATTCGATTTTCGAGGACCACTTTTCAATGAAAAAGGGGAATGAAGTATATTTTTTAGCTGCAATAGGTTGCTTTTCCAAACATCCCACTGCATGTGTTTATGAAAAAGCTAATGGACCAAACATTTTAAACTTATTGGACATTTATATTGAAAACCACGGAGTCCCTCGTTCTATCGGATTGGATCAACCAAAATGTTTGTATGGAAATCAAGTAAAGACCTTCTGCAAAAAACGTGCTATTGGCTTGGTATAAAGACTATTTCAAACGATTAAGAATAGACTGGCATTTATCAAAGAAGAAAAATCGGCTAATAACAAATTTCATGTAAAGCATGCAATAAAGATTATTATTCACCAATTGCGAATATGTAAACAGAAAACAACAAGACCTCGCCCTTCGAAGCGCATTTTTGCAAAAAATCTAATACCCCGCTGAGCGTAATCTCCACTAAACCTAAATTATCTAACCCCTCATACAAGAACATTATAAAGCACTATTTAGAAGAGGACACAGTTACTCCCGAAGACATGTTACCAGATGACAAATGGCTGTACGCATACAATAACGATATCGAGGTTGAGATGGGAATGACTTGGGCAACCTGGGATGCAAACAAACGGGAAAGAAAGAGCACGGACGGGGAGTTCAGATTTCCCATTTCTGTTATATGCAAACCAATTCCGCTTACAGAGAGAGCAGTGCAGCAAAAATTTGCCCGGAAAGTTCACGGGAAAAGGCGCTCGAAAAAGAACCTGGAGAGTCTGTACCAGGTACTAGCACCAGGCTCAAACATCATCAAAGAGAGCCCTACAACCTACAACCCCTACCATCAAGGAACCAGGCAAGGCCGCAGTAGCTGTACGGTACAGTGACATTGCCAAATTTGGCACACTACAGGAAAGGCACGAAAAGTCCACACAGACCGGCGTGGGCCGCGTACCTGTGAAAAACTGGTAGACGGGCAAATACAGAGCAACGTGAAACAATTCACACGTAAACTGAAAGGCGACAAGACGAATAAACACCGCAGGCGAGTACCCGTTAGTGGAGTTTCATCTTCTCGATCGAATATATCACACGCGATGCGAGGACGTATACCTAAAATCCTAAAGTTCCCCGCAATAGGAAACCAACGCAACGATTATCAAGCTGACTCGCACAGCCAACTGGTATAACCCAACAGTCAGCTTCTTCGTCAGCCCGACAACAAGTAGTACCCGCACCCTCAAAGCCGGGCAAACGAGCCTCGGACAGAACGCAGGGCAAACGAGCCTCGGACAGAAACCGCCGCAGTCCCTCATATTCTGGTTTTGATAACTCATCGTCCGACTCAACTATAGCAGCACTCCTAAAACAACCACGCCGAGCGGCAGACGTCAAAACTTTCAACTCCTGTTTCGGTTCTGGAAATAGTCCAAACAATCACAAACCAGCTACCCGAGGAGGCAAACATCTCTCCTGTTATCGGAGAAGTATCACCTCCTGAGCCGCGTGTTAGGCTACTAATTGACCAGCAGACCCCAACTTTGGATGAGGATGTCAGGTCAATGAGAGTATACGTAACGAAAAATCAGGAGACATATGATTGAAACACATTATTATTCAATAAAACTTTGGAAAATTGTCGAACTGTTAGTTTGGTTTTAACTCATTATTAGATATGATAACCAGTACATATATTGTTATTTATTATTTAACCGGGGAACAAGTATTAATATGTAAATATTTTTGTTATTGTCATCTACAAAGAAACAAAAATTTGTACTATAAGTTCAATTTTTTTTCACAACAAGGGGTATGTGATAGCTGAGTATATTAACATTCATTTTTTATTTGGTGCAGTGAGTTTCATATCAAGTTTTTATTTAGTTCATTTCATTTGCCCTTCATTTTATAGTTATTCTTGTTCAAACCTCTTATCACGATTTTGCTTTTTTTCATCTACCTTTTGTCTCCCGCCCCGTGATCAGACATGTCTGATCATACATTCGCACTTTGTTGCTAAGTACTTGAGACATAACATTAGTTCATTCAATTCAAATTCATTTGCTCTTCTTTCTCCGGGAACTCGCGCCGCAAAATAAGTGAAAGGTCTAAGTTCCAATTTTCTACCTTGAAACTCAATTCTCGCAATTTACAGCTCACGCGCACTGCGAGAGCCTGCTGAAATATAATAGCGTACGACAGGACTGTACTAGTTTCAATGATGCGTGCAATCGCTATCATGTTGATTGCTAGACATGAAAGATTATAGAAATTAAACAAAGTTGTATTAACGGTTTCCCTAAATTAAGAAGAGATTTGTCTGAAAAATATGTAACTTAATGAGCGCAGTTGTTGGTTTTTTAAATTTCATTCTTTTTTGTCGAATTTAGTGATCTAGAAGCACATTTTAAAGCAATAATCTGAATCAAGCCTAATTATTACGGCCCTAAAAAGAATCGTACACGGATCGCCCCTATTTGCAGCGCACAAATGATACAATGTTTGATTTATTAAGATACACACCATTTTTTATTTAGCACTACTTTATTTTTCCGTTGTTATATTTAAATATCAAGTCCCATGGGCCGCTGAGGTATGGATAAATGAGCTAGCCGTTCATTTATAATCAAGTAATCTCGGTAATGTGCGTTTGCACATAATATTCCTACACCGGTCAATCCCTTTTTGCACTTAATTATCTTCCAAATAAGGAAGCGAAAGAAAAATGGCAAAAATCCATATATCAATCGAAAACAATTATTGTATCGATTTAAAAAATCGTTACAACCTTAACCACTAAGAAAAATATTTAATGCAACATTAAAAGACCGATGGAGCCTGATATTAGGGAGACGAGAAGACAAGAGAGGCAATAATAAAAAAAAACAACAAGCCTCAAATAAGACCAAAATTCAATGTCTATCTATTTTTAAAAAAAAAGCATAATAACAAAGTCAAAATAGCATCTGAAATAGATGAACCTTTATCTAAAAGAGTTGACTTGCATTTCACCAGAATATATATAAGAAATGGCGTTCTTGAGGTTATTCAACATGTGAAAAAAAAACAAAAAAGCATAGATAAAAAAATACGTTAATACTTTTTGAAAACAATGAATTTCAAAGACATGAAAACCGTTAGCTATCAACCGAAAACATGAAATTAGATCTTGTAGCTCCTTCGAGATCATATAAAACCTTTAAAATCTTTAACTACAAATCTACGAAATTGGCGAGAATTTTTGGTAAAACTAAAGTTTCATTAAAAATTTACAAAAACGCTTTTGGGAGCTATAAAAACCATGACTTTTACTCAGAAAACAAACTATTTTTTCTTTTTGCATCATTTAACATAAACGGCAGATCTCTATTTTTTAAATTCATAAAAGGAGAACAAAATTTTCTGTAATTTGAACTAAGAAAACTGCAAAAAATAATATAAAACGAACAGATTCAATAGAAAATCGATTCCTATTTTCATAGTTGCAAAAATCAACGATGAGACCAAAAATGGCCCCGCTATCGCTGCGGAGATGTTAAAAAATCTGTTATTTGAAAAAATTCTCTAATAAATTTTTTTGTGAAAGTAATGCTCAATTTATAAACCATAAATGTTGCATTTTCGTTGAAAACCGATACAGATTAGCAGAAGGACTCCAAATTGTTAGCTCAAGAGCACTTTAATAGCAACTAGTGGTAGAATTAGCCCTCATCTGTGCAAACAACGATGGCAATTCTTTGTCTGCACTACTGGTCAATTTGGACAAAGAGAGCTAAAGATGCCATTTTCATGAAACTTTAAAATATAATAAATTTTCAAAAATTTGAGCGAAACTTTTAGCTAAAAGAGTTGGTTCAAACAATTAAACAGCCCTCTTTTATCTTAAATTTTTTAAAAGAAAAATGAGAATAAGAATTCAACAAATTTTAGCAAAATAGATTGAAGTTTTTCAGGCAGATTGCAAACAAATCAACGGAAGTGAGCCTAAGTGACCAACGTTCACAAAACTTTAAACCACTCTAACTCTTTGTAAAAAAGTAAACTCAAAACGTAGCTAGCAGATTGCCAGAAAATAGCCGCAGATGTCCAGAAGAGCTTCGTGGATCTGCAGTCTAAAAAAACGGTAAAAAAAACAGAATAAAAATTTTCGTCTTTTCATTGAAGGCTGATGTCTTATATTTTGATTAAAAATCTGTATCGTTTTTTTTAATCAAAATTTTAGCTGCGTCTATTAGCTGCTCTCAAAGAACCTTCATTTAGAATGACACACACCCATTTGACCTTATCTCTTTGAATTAAATTAAATAAAAGTCAATTTAAAAGTGAGGAATTCTTTTTCGAGAGTGAGGTAAGTCAAGTGTGACCAAAAACTTTAATAACGCAAATGAAAAAAATAACTCGCTCCACTAAGAGCCGAAATTGATGTGACACACTCACTTCAGTTGAAATTGCATGAGCGATTGAACAAGAAGCAGATTTGAAGTGGTTGTGACGTCATATGGTTGTAACCAAAATCGCGACGACGAAATAAAAAAACATAGCAGAAAAAGTCCTGACGTACAATTCAAAGAATTGTCATTGACTAAGCAGAAAACTAGATCTACAAAGGACTAAGAATTCATCGGGAAAAACTTTTGGAAAAAAATTTAAAAAAAAAACAAAAAAAACAGAAGAAAAGAAAATCAATGTCAAAATGCCTCTAGCGGGAACATATAACAACTAGCGAGAAATACAAACTTGATTCTAACAAAAAATAGGCCAGGAATGAAATAAGAATGGATTGGGAAAACCATTTAGATTAAAATCCCATCCAAAAATTTGAAAAAACAGTAAAAAACCAAAGTGAAATTGTCGCAGATGAACAAAAAACCACTAGCGAGAAAGCGAATTTTTGTTCAAACATCGTTTTAACTCACTCTACTTTAAAATTAGAGCGAAAAAAATCACGCCACAAAACCACTGCCTTTTTTGCTCTATTTCCTGTTTCGGCATGACCAAAATCACTACTCCAATTTGACTTCAAAAATCATGAAAATGTGTGGACAGATCTTCGAAAAAAAACATAGCCGGAAGAATTCCGGAAACAACTCGCAGGAGAAAATTGCCCATACTTATGACTAAACAACTAGAACAACTATTGTGAACCTTGAACCTCCACAACTGCCATAAAAACTAAGGAAGAATAGAAACGGCATTCAAAAACAAATTGAACAAAAAAGCTAGAAAAACTTAAATTTTTTTTAACTTGAGTTTTAAAAAATAGTTCAAGGAAACATAAAGCCGAATAAAGTTCCTCGCAATTACAAATTAGATTCCTCCCAATTAGAGCAATTAAAAACTAGCAAAACAATGGGCAGGTCATAGTAGGCTAATAAACTTGTCTAAGACCAAAAAAAGAGGAGAAAAACTGCAAAAAAGTAAGAAAATGGTTTTAAAATGTCTCAATTTTTCTGTCCATTTTCCTTGAAATAATGATTTATACCAAGAAAACTTTAGTTAATTGGTATCTGAATATTCGTTAAGTATCAAGCTTCTATCCAAATCCCACTTAAAGCATTAAAACAAAAAAGAACAGAAAAGATTCATTAAATATCGTCCAAAAATCACTAAAACTGGTCAAAAACCTTCAAGTTAGCATTAAACTCAAATTAACCAATTGAAACCTTCAATTCCTATCAAAACAAGCCTAAAACTAATACAATATTATAATCAAGCCTCATAACCATCAAAAATTGCAAAAGAACTGCTTTTAAAAGACGCACGTATACAAAAGTTTTGCTCGCTTAGAGAAAATTTTTTCACACATCAATTTCTCGCTCTCTCAAAAATAGCGGTATGAACAACAAACACTCTCTTTTCGCTCCGCTCTTCACGTTTGTTCAGCACCAAAATCACTCCAATTTTATTCACGCGTTTCATTTCCGGCTTCAAAAATCACTCCAATAAAATTGATTAAGAAAAGGACTTCTCCAATACTCCTCTTCGAGTCGTAATAAAAAGACAGCGCCCCAATACAATTCAAATTCTTTGAATTTTTAAAAACCAAGAGAAGGGCAACTATCGCCCCTGCTATCGCTGTGCGGCTATCAAAAATGTTTGCATGTGAAACTCTACGCTTGGCAAGCTTTCTAATTACACTACTCACAACTTTGTACGATCAATATATTGATCGGCGAAAATTGATCGAATAAAAAAACAGTTGAGCATATAGTTCCTCCCCCACTAAAATGGGTCGGAACAAAAATATATTCATAGGTCATGATTATGCTAAATATTCTTTCTGATAATTTAACAGTTCGATAAAGTCTTGGGTATATTTTGGATACTTTTGGGAGATTGCATATTTTGCTATTGGTAATTTTTTCTTGATAAATTTCTCGTATTCTTGCTCTCTAAGTTTATTTTGATGACAGTTTTCCTGGTCTAAATATGTCAAATTTATCTTAGCGTGGTCAGTTATGAAATCATACCAGTGGTCGAGCCTTCTGAGTTGATTTTGAGTTTCCATCTCCTTGGTAATTATGCTCCCTCTCTTGGTGGTTACTATCATCAGCAGTCATTTCTTTCTTATCAAATTAGTGAAACGAAACTTCAATTTTGAAACTTTCAACTCGAAAATTTAGACTTCATCTAGTATTTTTTAGAAATAAGATCTAGATAGTGAATTTTAAAAACATATCTTGATAGGAAAACGTTAAAATTTGAACTAACGTTTGCAATCTTTGCATGTGTTTTAAAAACGTGGTCTCAATTTCTGAACTAAACCTGTATCATAAAAGTAGTTAAACAGGATTGCATTAAAGCATCCGAAAATCAAAATAATACATGTCTTGTCAATATAGATATATCAAGTTTCGTTTCACTGTAAAATAAACAGGTAAAAACCTTGTAAATATATTTTCTTTAATTAAAGTAAACAAAGGTGACTTTTTGTCAACAAGATAATACAGTCGCACTTTTCGTTTGCGTTCAAATACAAGACAACACAAACAAGTGAGAAAAACTGTTATCGAGCAAAATAAATAGTCGATGTTGGCAGTTTCGATATGATACACTAATTTATAATTAATAATCGTTTTGCCTCGTGAAATATTTCAGATGGAAAGCGTATTTTGTTTTTTATTTATTTCATATTTATTGAGTATTGATGGAAAAGTAGCCTAGCAACTTTCTGTTCGTGCTGTGATGAATTTGCTGCTATACAGCTCTGAAACGCTGCGTCGCTTCAAGCGTGGCTGGTTGAAAGCAAGTTAATAATTAATGATTAGCAAAGCAAAGCAGGTGATATTAAAGTTTAATTTGTGTGGAAATTGTGTGGAAATTGTGTGGAAATGCCGTACATATTGTAAATATATGGAAAAATTATGGAAAATCGGACCGGCTAATTTTCGTTTTTTCTATGCTGTCTGTTCTCTGTTTGGTTAAGAAATCGATTGAAAAGTTGGAGGTACTCCCACAAAAAATCTTAAAACAAAAAGAATTTCTTTTCTAATGATTCTTTAGTTTCAAGCAAAGTCATTGTTATTCATTGTTGTCTGAGTTGAAGGAGGTGGTAGATTTAAGGTAATAACGAAGAAAGAAAGTGCTCCCTGAAGCAACATCCAAATGCACATGAGCGTTCAACTGAAAAAAAGGAGGTAGCATTAATTTGCGTTTGCCTTTGTGATTAAAAATTATTGTTAACTACTCTTTCATATCCACCAACATTTAATTTGTTCATTGCAGTTATTCATTGCCGCTTATTGTAAAGCTTAAGTAGGCTGCTTCTATGATAGTGCAAAAATGTCAAATTTGGAAAGATGTTGCCCAGAGATGAGAAGACCTGATTTGGTTTCATCAGAATGTTTGTGTGGTTTTCTGTGTTCAAATTGTTTGTGTGGGACTTCGCATTGTGTTATTAAGTAAATATTTACTTTTTCACATTATCAGACAGATTCAACTACTGTCTACATGAAAACACGGCTATAGACGGCTCAAAAAGTGCTCTTTTGGGATATGTCAACGATAAGTAAGAATTTAAGAACTATACCGTCAATGATTCTTACCTTAATAGTTTTTCATGCAAACATATGTAACCCGATTTCAAAGTATACTCGTTCGTGTGAAATAATCACGTTTTCTCGATACAAACATCATTAATCCTCTCACAGTCTTGAACGTAAGTATGGCTTACAACGGTATTTAAGAGCAAATATACCAACATAGTGGGCGATCTTTAAGAGTTCGAAGTACAAATTAGCAAGAGCTCGAATCGCTCGAATGTTGCGAAAGAATAATGTAACAAATGTTAAATACGTGAATTAAAATTTCAGCATTCGGGTTAAAAAACAATAAATGACAAATAGTTGACGAAACATTAGAAACGAACAAGGATGCTCGTTAATGTGCGTTCGCACATGATGTTCCGACCCGAGCTCATCTACATTTTTGACTTAATTGTCAACTAAATGAAGACATAATAAAAATAGATGTTTGATTTTAAAAAAAAACGTTCAAAAACCTAACTACTTATTGAATTACATAATTTCATGCCTCATAAGGGCGCTGACAAGATCTTTCATTGAAAAAACTACGAAAAAAAACAAGAAAACAAGCAGAAACAAAAATTTCACGGCAAAAACTTGGTATCTAAATTTGAACATACCTGGTAACCAAGCCAAAATGCAATCGTATAAAACTTTAACTGCACAAATTTACGTTGTCCATAGTATACGGCAGATGGCAGTATTCCTTGATGAGAAGGTAACAAAGTCGACAAAAGGAAATAATAAGGCAAAATTGGAAAATCAATCAACTTTCTTTAAACCAAATAAATTCTAAAGTCTTAAAAATCATTAGCTTTTAACGAAATAATTCTTATTAAATTTACTAAACATTCATCGTGAAACCAATAGGACCAGTCGATGGTTAAATTAAGCCATAGGAACGAAAGAAGAAGAAAAACTCAAAAAATTAAACAAAAATGCAAAAATACAAATTATTGAAGCCATTAAAATCATCAGCTATTATCTGAATACTATGTATTCTTCCTTCCCTTTTCATTCAAACTAATGCAATTATAATTTTACTGAAAGACTAAATAAGTGATTTTGTGCCACATTTGAAAATCATTGGGATCTGTTATTACGTGAATGTGCTAAAAGAAGAGAAAAGGAAACACAAGTACATCACTAAAACTTTATTCAAACGCCTAATGTCCACAGGTAAGACATGATATCATTGAACATTTAAATTTTTCAATTACAAAAAATTGAAATAGACCTCTCAATGATGAGAAGAAGCTACAAGTTGACAAAATAAAACAACAAAAACTGAAAAATTTAAAAAAAACATTGAAAATTTATAATATCACAAACTATGAGACTTTTTGCTATAAATTGACTGCCTCGGGAGACGTTAACCCTTGATCACTTCATTACAAGATTTTCAGACCTCTCAGCATTTTACGCCTACCTAAAGATTAAAAAAAAAATAGTCAAAAACCACTAATTGAAAAAAAAAATTGAGCGAGAAAAGTGTCGAAGCCATTAAAAAATGACTTTTCGATAATGACTCTTTTACCATCCATTTATTATTTAAAAACATGAGATTCTTTTTGTTAATATGACTTCAAAATATCAATAAATATGAACAAATACATTGAAAACAAGAAATTTTTTAGAAACCGGTAGTTTCAATGCCATTAAACTCCATTGCTTTCAGTGAAACGCAATAAAAGCGCTCGATAAGAGCATAAGAGTTATGCCTCGATGGGACGACAAAATTGTTTGTCATTGACAAGTCATCGATACGATAAGACATTACAATAAGTCATTGACCAACAAATCAACAACAAATAGAGGCAAAAACCAGAATTTCAGTAGAAAAGTGCGAGAAGAAATTGTCGAAGCCATTTAAACCATGAGCTTTTGTTTGAAAATTTTATCTATGAGCCTTTGAACATCCTTTCTAAGCCAATTGGAAGTAACATTAATAGGATAATAAGTTGAGATTTCAGAAAAACCACAAAAAATCCGAAAATTTTTCAAATGACCAAAAAATTTATGAAAACTCGCGCAATTCTTTTATGGAACCAATAGTAAGAAAATAAAGCCGCAAAATAGATTATTTGTTGAAGTAGGAAAAAAATTCCGGTAACTACTGAGGCTTTTGTACAATTCACGAACATAAGTTTACGATTGGTTAATGTTCAAAAAAATTTTCGAAAAACTGTTTTTGTGTCTTAACAGCCAATAAATTCAATAGCTTTCGACAGAAGTCAACAAATACGCTCAGTCGTAACTCGATAGAAGGACAAAAATTTTTGTCATGCATGGGTAATCAATAAAATATTACAATAAGTCTTGTGACTATGGATCAAAAACAAATACAGAAACCAAAAATTCATTAGAAAAGTGATCGAAGAGAATGTCGCAGCCATTTAAACCATATTTGTATATCCGAAAAAATTGTCTATGCTCCATTTAGCATCTTCTCAAAATCAATGGGAGCTCTCAGTATTAGGATAATGTGAACAGATTTCAACAGGAACCAAAAATACAAAATATCCTAAAATTTAATTTTTTAAAAAATCTTGTGGCATCGAAGCCATAAAACCAGGAGTCAGAAAAAATCAGTAACCAAAAGAATTTAGATTGCTGTAGAAAGAAGGGAGGGGGTTCTAGTCAAAACTGAGTTTCTTACAAGTCATGAAAATAAGTTCAAAATTGTTTAATGTTCAAAAATTTTTTCGAAAAAGTATTTTTTAATTCTTAACAGACAATAAGTTCAAAATCTTTCAGCAGAAGTCAATAAATACGCTCAGTCAAGACTCAATAGAAGAACAAAGATGTTTGTCATGCATGGAAAACCACTAGGATATTACAATAAGTCTTATGACTATGGAAACAAAAACAAATACAGGCAAAAACCAAAAAATCAGTAGAAAAGTGCAAGAAGAAACTGTCGAAGCCATTTAAACAATAAGCTTTTCTCTGATAACTTTGTCTAGGATCCATTGAACGTCTTCCCTAAACCAGCGGGAGCTATCCAAATTAGAATATTGTGATAAAATTTCAAAAAGATTCAAAAATACAAAAATAACCAAAAACTTTAAAATTGTTTTTGAAATCTTGTGGCATCGAAGTCATAAAACCAATAGTTAGAAGATAAAGCCGGTAAACACTGAACAGATTAATTTCTGGTTGCAGTAGAAAGGAAGAGGACCCTGTCAGTACTGAAACTGACTTACAGTTTACAAAAATAAGTTTATAATCGGTTACTGTTTAAAATCTTCGAAAAATTATATACAGTCTTAACAGTCATTAGCTGTCCAATCAAAGCACTGAATAGCTTCAATAATGCTCGTTACAAAACCCATAGCACTTTTAATCAACGATTCTATGCCATAGGGCTCCAAAAATATAGTTAAACCTCAAAAAGAAAATCAAAATTTCATTAAAAATTACAAAAGCACAGAGTCGAAGCCATAAAAAAGATCTGCGATTCCTTGAAAACGTGTTTTTTGTTCATTAGGCGTCATTTTACTGTAAATCAGGTTTACCATTAAGCAAACATCGATATGGACCAGTCTCTAGGTGACCTAAAAAATATGAAGTTTTCTAAAAAAAAAACAGCTCTCAAATCGAATTCGAATTTTTTTTATAGTGATGTTCCCTCTGAGAGCAGAACTAGTTTTTTTGTCACCTTTTGTGTATTAGGAATACAAAATTGATTCTTTTTGTGGCGTGAAATGTAATTTTGAATGAAAACTAATGCAATTATAATTATACTGAAAGACTAAATAAGTGCTTTTGTGCCACATTTGAAAATCATTGGGATCAGTTATTACGTGAATGTGCTAAAAGAAGAGAAAAGGAAACACAAGTACACCATTGAAACTTTATTCAAACGCCTAATGTCCACAGGTAAGACATGATATCATTGAACATTTAAATTTTTCAAATACAAAAAATTGAAATAGACCTCTCAATGATGAGAAGAAGCTACAAGTTGACAAAAAAAAACAACAAAAACTGAAAAATTTAAAAAAACATTGAAAATTTATAATATCACAAACTATGAGACTTTTTGCTATAAACTGACTGCCTCGGGAAACATTAACCCTTGAACACTTAATTACAAGATTTTCAGACCTCTCAGCATTTTACGCCTACCTAAAGATTTAAAAAAAATAGTCAAAAACCACTAATTGAAAAAAAAATTGAGCGAGAAAAGTGTCGAAGCCATTAAAAAATAACTTTTCGGTAATGACTCTTTAACCATCCATTTAATATTTAAAAACATGAGATTCTTTTTGTTAATATGACTTCAAAATATCAATAAATATGAACAAATACATTAAAAACACGAAATTTTTTAGAAAACCGGTAGTATCAACGCCATTAAACTCCATTGCTTTCAGTGAAGCGCAATAAAAGCGCTCGATAAGAGCATAAAAGTTATGCCTCGATGGGATGACAAAATTGTTTGTCATTGACAAGTCATCGATACGATAAGACATTACAATAAGTCATTGACCAAGAAATCAACAACAAATAGAGGCAAAAACCAGAATTTCAGTAGAAAAGTGCGAGAATAAATTGTCGAAGCAATTTAAACCATGAGCTTTTGTTTGAAAACTTTATCTATGAGCCTTTGAACATCTTTTCTAAGTCAATTGGAAGTAACATTAATAGGATAATAAGATGAGATTTCAGAAAAACCACAAAAAATCCGAAAATTTTTCAAATGTCCAAAAAATTTATGAAAACTCGCGCAATTCTTTTATGGAACCAATAGTAAGAAAATAAAGCCGCAAAATAGATTATTTTTTTTGAAGTAGGAAAAAAATTTCCGGTAATTACTGAGGCTTTTGTACAATTCACGAACATAAGTTTACTATTGGTTAATGTTCAAAAGAATTTTCGAAAAAATGTTTTTGAAGTCTTAACAGCCTTTAAATTCAGTAGCTTTCGACAGAAGTCAACAAATACACTCAGTCGTAACTCTCTAGAAGGACAAAAATGTTTGTCATGCATTGGTAATCAATAAGATATTACAATAAGTCTTATGACTATGGAACAAAAACAAATACAGAAACCAAAAACTCATTAGAGAAGTGCCAGAAGAGAGTGTCGCAGCCGTTTAAACCATATCTTTATATCTGAAAATTTTATCTATGCTCTATTTAACGTCTTCCCAGAACCAATGGGAGCTATCAATATTAGGATAATGTGAAAAGATTTCAACGGGAACCAAAAATACAAAATATCCTAAAATTTATTTTTTTTAAAATCTTATGGCATCGAAGACATAAAACCAGGAGTTAGAAAAAAACGGTAACCAACAGCGTTTCGATTGCTGTAGAATGAAAGGAAGGGGTTCTAATCATTACTGAGAATTTTTTACAAGTCATGAAAATAAATTTAAAATTGTTTAATGTTCAAAAATTTGTTTTGAAAAAGTATTTTTAAATTCTTAACAGAGAATAAGTTCAAAAGCTTTCAACAGAAGTCAATAAATACGTTCAGTCACGATTCAATAGAAAAACTAAGATGTTTTTCATGCATGGAAAACAAATAAGATATTACAATAAGTCTTCTGACTATGGAAAAAAACACAGGCAAAAGCCAAAAAATCAGTAGAAAAGTGCAAGATGAAAGTGTCGAAGCCATTTAAGCCATGAGATTTTGTTTGAAAACATTATCTATGAGCTTTTGAACATCCTTTCTAAGCCAATTGGAAGTAACACCAATAGGATAATAAGATGAGATTTCAGAAAAACTACAAGAAATCCGAAAATTTTTCAAATGTCCAAAAAATTTATAAAGACTCGCGCAACTTTTTTTATTAAACTAATAGTAAGAAGAAAAAGACGCAAAATAGATTATTTTTGTTGAAGTAGGAAAAAAAAGTTTTGGAAATTACCGAGGCTTTCGTAAAATTCACGAACATAAGTTTACGATTGGTTAATGTTCAAAAAAAATTTTCGAAAAACTGTTTTTGTGTCTTAACAGCCATTAAATTCAATAGCTTTCGACAGAAGTCAACAAATACACTCAGTCGTAACTCTATAGAAAGACAAAAATGTTTGTCATGCATTGGTAATCAATAAGATATTACAATAAGTCTTATGACTATGGAACAAAAAAAATACAGAAACAAAAAAACTCATTAGAAAAGTGCCAGAAGAGAGTGTCGCAGCCATTTAAGCCATATCTTTATATCTGAAAATTTTATCTATGCTCCATTTAACGTCTTCCCAGAATCAATGGTAGCTATCAATATTAGGATAATGTGAAAAGATTTCAACGGGAACCAAAATTACAAAATATCCTGAAATTTAATTTTTTTAAAATCTTATGGCATCGAAGACATAAAACCAGGAGTCAGAAAAAATCAGTAACCAAAAGAATTTAGATTGCTGTAGAAAGAAAGGAGGGGGTTCTGATCAATACTGAGTTTCTTAAAAGTCATGAAAATAAGTTTAAAATTGTTTAATTATCAAAAAAATTTTTTGAAAAAGTATTTTTTAATTCTTAACAGACAATAAGTTCAAAATCTTTCAGCAGAAGCCAATAAATACGCTCAGTCAAGACTCAATAGAAGAACAAAGATGTTTGTCATGCATGAAAAACCACTAGGATATTACAATAAGTCTTATGACTATGGAAACAAAAACAAATACAGGCAAAAACCAAAAAATCAGTAGAAAAGTGCAAGATGAAAGTGTCGAAGCCATTTAAACCATAAGCTTTTCTCTCATAATTTTGTCTAGGATCCATTGAACGTCTTCCCTAAACCAGCGGGAGCTATCCAAATTAGAATATTGCGATAAAATTTCAAAAAGATTCAAAAATACAAAAATAACCAAAAACTTTAAAATTGTTTTTGAAATCTTGTGGCATCGAAGTCATAAAACCAATAGTTAGAAGATAAAGCCGGTAAACACTAAACAGATTAATTTCTGGTTTTACTGTGAATCAGGTTTACCATTAAGCAAACATCGATATGGACCAGTCTCTAGGTGACCTAAAAAATATGAAGTTTTCTAAAAAAAAAACAGCTCTCAAATCGAATTCGAATTTTTTTTATAGTGATGTTCCCTCTGAGACCAGAACTAGTTTGTTTGTCACCTTTTGTGTATTAGGAATACAAAATTGATTCTTTTTGTGGCGTGAAATGTAATTTTGAATGAAAAATTTCTAAAGAAAAAATCATAATTTGACGAAAAATTACACTAAAAGTGAAATATCATATCAAATATGACGTGCTCGCACAAAAGTTCAATCCTCGATAACTCCTGGAAAAAAACAAAATTAAAAAAAAACTTGTTATTTTCAAATTTTAGGCTGGACGAGTTTTTTAATGATACCACTCACATTTCTCTACGATGAAGATATCGATCGGCCAAAATTGACTGAACAAAAAAACCCATTTGAGTATATAGTTCCTTCCCCCACAACTGGGGTCTGAACAATTAATTAGAAAAGCTGCAAAATGCATTGCATACAACAAAATTGCTTTAAATTTCTGGCTTGCTCGATTAAATTTTTCTTGGACCAAGAAAGTTACATTCAGTAATCAAGTATATAATAGGTTACATTAAACGGTTTATTTAAAAGTTTAGATAATCGACCAAAATGTAAGGGGCCATGAAGGCTGAAATTTGGGTTAAAAGAGTTTTCGAAATGTTAGAAACAAAACTTCAGATTCCAAATTAGACACAGAGAGTGCAGAAAAAATTGGTTTAATTGAATCAAATTTTTTGTTCTTATTTAACTTATATGAAATCATAAGTTTAAAAAGTGTTCCGCAAAAAAAAACTAAATGTCTAAAAAAAATTTCTCTACTTTTCGAAATACTGTATAGAGCAGCTTAAATTGACGAATTATCTCGCCAATTTATTTGAGTGGTTGGACAAATGGAATTTTATCAGTTTATACGCCTCTGTTAATCCAAAATTGAACTTTAAAGAGATACTTTTTCAAAACAAGTTTTAAAGCTTCTAAAAAAATACACAAATGGAGACATTTTGTGCAAAAAAAATTTTAAAAATACCGTTGATTTTTGGGCGGAAATTAATTTTCAAAATTATCAAATTTTATTTTATATTTCAATAAGTTTTTAACTAATAATTTGCGCTATGATAGTAGTAGAGGGTGAGCAAGAGTGGGGGGTAAAAGGACGCACCTATGTATAAAGATTACCTATAGCCTATTTTCATCAATTTGTCAAAGACGTAACTAAAAAAGAGAGCGAGAACAATAGAACTGTCATCTTATCGTAATTACTCAGGGGTAATTATCATAATTACACCCAGGGAAATGCATCAAGTTTTCCGCTCTAACGCACCTCAGCTAATCTTATCAACTTAATAAAATATATCAGCAGAACCTTTACTTTCAAACTTTTCATTCACGCATAACTTTTTCAATTATCAAATTTTTAAAAATTTTTCGATTATTAACGAAGTTTTAGTTTCAATAGTTTCAAATTATCGGAAATTTTTCGCAAAAAACTTCTTGAAAGTTTTTTTTTGAGAATTTCATATTTTTTCAATCTTTTTACTGCTCATGATAAGAAAGCATGCAAGAAACTAATTTTTGGCATTTTCTTTGTGTAGTTTAAGGTCTTTTCTTGGTAGTTTCAGTTTCAAAAAAGCAAAACCATTAAAAAGATTTTTCAAATAAAATTGATCTAATAATCGATTAAAATGTTTTTAGCACAGATGAATTTCAATGAAAAGTACTAAAGCACAGAAAACCATCACAGAAAGTTTTTATTTTTTTCGTAGTTTCAGATTCTGGAACCTCAAACTAAAAATTTTTTTTGGTCGAAAATATATGATACAGTACAACTTTAGAGGGTATTTTTCGAAGTGGAGTTCAATGGTGGTAATTTCACGGTCAATTATAGATAATGGGTTTGGGTGTTTGGTAGTTTTAGTTTCTCAAACCTCATACTACAAAATAATTTCTTCGAGAGTGGTATGCTATACCAACTTTCTATATGTTGTTTTTAAACAAAACATTTGATGGCGATTTCCTTAACCCTAATAAGTTACACTTTTCGGGTTTTCCGAAGTTTCAGCTTCTGAAACCTCAAACAATTTTTTGTTGGAATTGTGCGTTACAGAACAAAATTATAGCGTAAAATCTTTGACGCAGAATCCAATGGACATAGTTTAAAAGTCGTGAAAAGAGGAAAAACTTGTATTTTTCAAAGTTTTAGATTCTGTAACCTGAAACCAAAAAAATTACTGTGTTTATTTTAACAAGTCTAACCAAACAAATCTACTGTGTCATCTATTAAAGATCATAAAGGTCTCACAAAATTGATCTCAGTTTGAAAAACAATCAATTCTAGCCCAAAAGTATCCATTTCTAGTACAGAATTACACAATTCATAGCAAAAAATACCCAATTCTAACCAAAATCTACTACACTTTACCAAAAAATACCTAATTCCTGCCAAAAAGAACCCAGTTCTAGCGAAAACTTCCCAATAGTTGCCACAAAAACAGACTCAAATCTTCCAAAAAATAACCGTTTTTACCATAGAGTAGCTAAATCTTGTCAAAAAATATCCAAATTCTATCCAATTTTTTAGTATTGTCACAAAATACCCATATTGTAAGCAAAATAACAAAATGATATCAATTATTTATCTAAAGTATATCAAAAATTGGACAACCTTATCATCTCTGTTAATCAAAATTCTTCCTGACAACCAATTGTTTAGTGACCTTAAAAACATCAATTTTTGACATGATTTTTTGTGAAGACGAATCTTCTCAGGTGATCGATATAGGTTTAATGAGCACAAATTTGTCACGAATTATTTACTATTGTTCAAAATTAGTCATTAAATGTATCTGTATAATAATAGTAGTTTTATAACTACGTGCTACTATTTTCACAGTTACGAACAATTAGGTTATCTAATCCTTGTAGGATGGCCACTGACCTCATTGGATCAAAATTTAGTCCAGCTACGTCATATGGTTGCTACAATAACTGATACCTAGGTTTTCTATGGGGTCACTGAATTCAAGTGAACAAAAAAAATCCATACTACTTACGATCTGATTATTCTTACTTTATCAAAGCATGCACAGCTAACGTGATTGAAGTCTTACTCATAACAATGTAATAATGACGTCACTATTGCGTCATAATCCAAGTCATTGTGCTTCTTTTCCTTCCCTTCACCAACTCAGCTATAGTTAGTTTTTTCATTCTTTTTTAAAGACAATTTCAGTCTCCTTTTGCTACAAACGTAAGTTGACCACTATAAACTTTTCAGTGAAGATTCTTCATCTCCAGAACATCTTACTAATTCCATTCCAGGTAAGTCACCACTGTTATAGAAAATTTAAAAAGAACAGGAAAAACGAATGAACGGCTATTATAATCATCGTACTCATTCGCAAATAGCATAATAATTCTTCAGAGGGAAAGATTTTGGAAACTTCAGTTCATTTTGGAATTCAACCGTCTTCACCCAAAAAAGGCTGGAATAATTAAAATCAAATCTGTGAAAATGAACGAAAATCTTAAGGCCCACTTCTTCTTCCCCGATTTCAGTGATGATGTAGAAATTATAAAGGAGAAGAGAAGGTGCTTCGGCTGGGTAGCTGATCCTCCATTCTCATTTCTGGGGCAGCTTCTGGTCTACATTATTGCAATCGAGAATTTGCCTGAAATCTCTGTACCATAGAAACAGACAACTGTAAACGTTTACAAGAATCACTACGAAAACACAACTTTACACGTCTCAGACAACATGGAACAAAGCAGGTCATTCCACGCGCAGTTCTGTGATTATAGTTGCCTTATAAATCAATGTATAAAAATCAACTGGGCTTTTTTGAGGAGGAGAGACAACTTAAATTCCTGTGGTGTGTGTCTGACGAGTTTGAAAATTTGCAGGAGCAGAAACTGGATCGGGATTGTGACGAGTGGGAAAATGGGTCATTGACAAAGAGTATTATTGCAAGTGTAGAAGAAGAGAACGCACTTGAGCCCAAGTTAGGCAACAAAAAATTTGACAAGGCAGTAAGGCAGTCTCCTTTTCGTGTTCTTCTACAGAAACTGGACAAAATACAATGAAAGAAATACAATGAGCATGGACTGTTGAAAATACTTCATTGAAGTCTGCCAGAACCATCATTAGTACTGTAGTCAATGATTATACAGATTACCAATATCATATTCAAAAACAACATTCACACTGTGATGGTTTTCTGGGCTTTAGTATTTTTCCTTGAAATTGTGTTAAAAAATTTTTAATCGATTATTAGAACACCTTCATTTGAAAAGTTTTTTAACGGTTTCGGGTTTTTGAAACTGAAACTACCGAGAAAAAACCTTAAACTACCAAAAGAAAATGCCAAAAAATTGTTTTCTTGTTGCATGGGTTCAAATCATGAGGAGTAAAAAAATTGAAAAAAATGAAATTTTCAACAACTTCGTTAATAATCGAAAAACTTTTAAAAATTTGATAATTGAAAAAGTTATGCGTAAATGAAAAGTTTGAAAGTAAAAGTTCTGCAGATATATTTTATTAAGTAGATAAGATTAGCTGAAGTGCGTATAAGCGGAAAACTTGATGCATTTCCCTGGGGGTAGTTAAGATAATTACCCCTGAGTAATTGCGATAAGATGACAGATCGCTCTTGAACGATTGCACTGCTCTTGAACGATTGCACTGCAAATATAAGCCATTTCGTGAGAACAGGAGTTTCTATTTTTCTTCCCTCCCAAGAATATCAACTTTTTGATCTCTTCTATTTGGTTCCCCGGTGTTTTATATTACATTACTTATTTAAAAAAATAAACTGGGGCGTGAAAGTTTTGTGCCCAGTAAGCTTGGGGGAGGCAAAATAGGGTTGATCCCAAATTTTATAAAGTATTGTAACTGTAAAAGTTAATGTTTTCATAGCTAGCAACTTTTATGAGCATTTATCAGTCGCTTCAATTCCAAACATTTACGTTTTTCCGGTATTATTTATTTCGGCCTACAGTTTTGCACAACTTCCCAACACAAATTTTCATACAAAATTAACAGCCCATTTCAAGTTGCATAGATTGCTGCAATATATCATTTTACCCAAGCATTAAAGGTTGAGTAAAATAATTTACTTCGACAATTTCTGCAACTTGATATAGGCTGTTAATTGGGTAAGACAATTTGTCTTGAGAGGTTGTGAAAAAGTGTTAACCGAAACAAAAAATGCGCACCCAGTTTTTTGGGTACGTCCTATTATTTGCAACCCCCAGATGCACGTGCCATATTTTAACATAATGAGTTGCCATGTAATGACACGTGCTCTGGGGGGAGGGGGGCATAACATACTGGTGAAACAAACGGAAAAGATCCAGATAATCTTATGCTATTAAGTGGACGAGGCGATTCCTAATGATTTCAGGTTCCTGATTTGAGCGAAAGCCGAGCATTATAATACCTAAATTCTGGCTTGAAATATTGGTTATAGGCAAAAAAGCAGCATTAAAAAATGGGTCGAACAAAAATCCGGGTCTTTCCCTTTATAACCGCCACCCTACCCCCTTCCCCCCCACGAAATTATAGGCCCCCATTATGGTATGTTTACCATGACGGGGGGGGGGGGGGCTATAGGTTATCTGAACATTAATGTGGGCGGGGGTATAATGGGAAAGACCCAAAATCCAACGCGACAATTTTGGGCGGCGAAAAGTCGAAGAGCTTATCTGAATCGGTCAAAAGTCTAATCGTCGGCAATATTTGTTCAATCATTTCAGAACTCCAGGGTTAAACCCGAGTGAACCTTTTGCTGCGGGGTAATAGATGAAAATGTTCAGAATATTTTTGAGGGCGAGAAAAAGTTGCTAATGAGGTTTTCAGTTTGTCGTGACCATTTAAGTCTCCGAATCCAAAAACATATTTTAATTAAGCACGTGACTTAACGTCACCATTCTTGACAGTCCTATTGAGCCTCTTTGCTGCGTAAATAATCATCTGAAAATCCTATTAGATGAATTCATTCATTATTATTATTTTTAACAGCATAACATTCCACTTAAATATATGCACAAATACAGCCGAGATTTAAATTAGATGCTGTGATTAATTGTTAAAAATGGTTATCAAAAAAGTCATGACCAGTTCTGGTCTTGCTCCCTACGACACAAAGAGACCAACAATATGTCGAGGTGAAGAAAACATTCTAAACCTAATTCCTATTAATCGGATACTGCCACCGATTCCTAAACGCTACACTGGCTATGTGTCCTGTTTCCATCCCCAAGCAGTGATTGAGAGACGCAAGAACCGACATTGTCGTCGCACGATGGGGTGGGCTCTGGAGCCTCTGAAAGATCCCAACTGCTTCCTCAAGAAGAATTGTGGAATCAAGCAGCCCAGTCACTGCGTCACTAAATACAAGGAAAGTGAACGCTTACATTATAGTTTACTTATACCATAATGGGAGACCCATCTTTTGCTCCTTCGGATCTATTCTGCCCACCAAATCTATGCACTGTTTTTATTGCCCCACTCTCAAATTGTGTTACTATATATATAAATTGTTTTGTGAGGGGTGGGGGTCGCAAAATTTATTTGAAATAATTTCCTAAATCAGAACCATTTTTCCTCAGAAGCGGTAATTTCTTCGATGACCCTCTTATTTGACCCTACTATTTCCCATTCTCATTAATTTCCCATACTAGATGTCTTTCCCATTATAGCGCCCCAGCTTAGTGGTCAGATAACCTATAGCCCCCCCCCCCCCAAACATAGTAATTATACCATAATGGGGGCTATAATTTCATGGCGGGGCTATAATGGGAAAGACCAGATGTTTCTTCAGTTTTCATGTCATAAATTAAAACACGCGCGTGAATGGATGCAAAGTATACTTGCAACAATGAAGCAGTGTTTTTAGGTTTTAACTGTAAAAAGACTGAGAATAAACGGGCTAGCAAAAACGGCGGTCAGTTTCAAATTTTTAAACAATTTGAGGCATGGAAGAACTCAAATGAGGCGCACACATTTTTCAAGGTCCTGACTATAATTTTACCTATCACTAGAAAAAAATAAGACATCATTGCTATAATTGCTTGAAATTTTTCAATTAATTTGTAGTTGTTTTTAAATTTTAAAAAAGGAGGATTTTTTTTTACTTTTCGCTAGCTCTTTCTCATCTTTGTAGTTTACATTTTAAGCCTTGGTATTTTTAGTACAATCGATATTCAATTTAACTACAACAGAAAAACTTTGAAGAAAATGGGAAAAGTTCAAGAGACGAGAAAAATTTTCAAAAACAAGAAAAAGAAACATCATTGTTTCAAAATTTTACTGAGTTCAATTCCAGAACAAAGTTGGATCTACTTTATGTACAAGAAAACTACAAGAAACATTGTTCTCAGAGAAACAGGAAACAACAAACAAAGTTTAAAAATTTCGCTAATTTTTTTGGTGCTTTTAGTGGCCCCTCGAACGAACTATTTTGCTGGCAAATTAGGGTCTCTTTATCTTAAATTAAGTAATTCAACGGTAAAAAATGTGAGAAATTGCCGTAATCTTTTTGGGATCTTTTCCGTTTGTGCCCCCCCCCCCCCCCAGTATGTTATGCGTCCCCCAGTTACAGAGCACGTGCCATTACATAGTAAATCATCGTGTATAAATACTGCACGTGCGTCTGGGGGTTGCAAAAAATATGCGCCCACCAAGCTGGGGGGGGGCACAAACAAAAAAAATCCTCTCTTTGCTTAAGAAGAAGAGAAACCAAACGTTTTTACTACATCTAAATTAATTAGTTTCATAACGTTCTGAGGTGACCTACGATTAATTCCAGACCTGCCTCTTACAGTTGAATTCAATTATGTTTTGATTAAAAATCCGCAGAAGGTTCCAAATATTGAGTAATTGACACGACAGGAAACATAATTTCGTGAGATAGAAGGAAAAACTATCCATTCAAATTTGCATTCTTTTGATTATTCCTGATAATTCAGGTGGCTTTAGCAATGTAGATTTTCCTGAAGTTTTAGATCGACTACTCATTTGACTCAGATTGACTCAGCAAGTTTGGAAAAAAATGACAAGATCAACAGTAGATTTTCAATTTAAATGCGAAATTCTAATTAGAAGAAGTTTCCGTAAAAGTAGTAAATTTCGTTCCTTGTAAATTTTTTCAACAAATTGATGCTATATATTGAAATTTTATCTCAGTGTAAACCTCTATAAACTTAGGCAATGACATGGAATAAAACAACAGAAGCGTTTCTGGGAAATTCAAAAAACGCCAACTTGAACAGCAACCAATTGAAAGAAAAAAAATTGGATCTTTTCCGTTTGTGCCCCCAGAACGTTATGCCCCCCCCCCCCCCTGTTGTAGAGTACGTATCATTACATGGTAAATCATTATGTTAAAATATGACATTTGCGTCTGGGTGTTGCAAATAATATGCACCCACTAAGCTGTGAGGGGAGGGGCACAAACAGCAGGTGCCATTACATAGTAAATTGTTATATAAAAATATGGCACGTGCGTCTGGGTGTTGCAAATTTTAAGCACCCACTGAGATGGGGGGCACAAACGGAAAAGATCCAAAAAATGATTATCTTTTTCAAATTCTTTTCTTCAGACTAAAACTAACCATGACCCTTCAATGGCATCATTGTAATTATCAGTTTAATTTATTTCTGTTTTCACTTTGATCTAAAAACAAATAAATTTATATTGAGAAACAGAATGTTTTTTTTAATTTCCACAAGAACCTACCCAAAAGCCAACCCACCAATTGATTAAGGGTTCAATTCGACTATCATCAAACAAACTGATCATATTGGGAATTTTATTCTAAGAGGAGAACCGAAAAAAAACAATTCAGAAAAAAAAACAGAAGGCAAGCATTTGCAACTTATTGATCTTGCTGAATTTCAACTTTCTGAGTAGCTGCCTTATTTTGCAAAAAGTTAAACACGCATCTCGTTTAAGATCTGTTAAAAATTATATCAAAATGCGTGTTGAAATTTTTTTCAACTTGCATTTGAAAGAATGCTGTTGTCACGATGCTCCACAAAAAAAGCTTTAGTGGTCAGATAATCTATAGCCCCCCAAACATGGTAATTATACCATGATGGTGGCTATAGTTTCATGGCGGGGTTATAATGGGAAAGACCAGAGGTTTCTTCAGTTTTCATGTCATAAATTAAAACACGCGCGTGAATGGATGCAAAGTATACTTGCAACAATGAAGCAGTGTTTTTAGGTTTGAACTGTGAAAAGACTGAGAAAAAACGGGCAACCAAAAACGGCGGTCAGTTTCAAATTTTTAAATCAATTTGAGGCATGGAAGAACTCAAATGAAACGCATACATTTTTCAAGGTCCTGACTATAACTTTACCCATCACTAGAAAAAAAACCATCATTGCTATAATTGCGAAAATTTGTAATTGTTTTTATATTTGATTATGCAAATCTGTTGAAACATCAAAGAAAATATTTTCTATTATACTTGTAGAAACTTATTTAGTTTTTTTTTGCTTTTTTGAAAACTACAACTCCATGCATAAATCACATGCAAAAACGGCTTTTTATCAAATATAGAAATCAATGAGTGAACTAGTTTTGACCCCTAGTTTGTAAAAAAGATGCCCTAGCTTAACTCCAAGAGATAATCTATAAGTTCTACTTCTTTTTACCCCTATTCAGTCAACCCCCCATCATTTAACCCCGATTGATTCACCCCTCAATCATTTAAACCCTCTATCAATTCACCCCTCTATCATTTCATCCCGCCAATTAGCAGTCAACTTTAAAGGCATGTTTTGTCATAATTAAGTGGATAAGTTAATCTCACCTCCAGTTGTGATAGTTTCATATCAAGTCCCACGTGCCGCGGAGGCATGGCCATGGCCCGCAAGGCATGGCCAAATCATTATATTGCTAATTTAATAATCCCTATTTTATAGAAAAGTTAAAAGAGGGGTGAAAAGATAGAAAAGTTAAATGATACAAGGGTGAATCAATCGGGGTTAAATGATAGGGCTTGTAGCAAGTTTTTGATAAAACTTACCAGTTTTTCAAGTTCTTTGAAAATTTTTGTCAGTTTTTGTTTTTCCAGCCTCAAGAACCAGGAACCAACTCTAGGTTTTGATAGTAGGTTAATGCATAGTTTCTAGATGCAGTGGAATGTTTTTCAAAATTATTTCAAAATTTGAGATCAGGAATTTAAGCAATTTTTAAAAAAAATTTTGCAATTTTTTCAAGTTTTTTGAATATTTTGATTTTTTTTTAAATTTTTTCCGGCACCAGGGCCCTCCGATGTTTGATGGCGCGAGTTTTAGCAATTTATGGCGCGAGTTTTAGCAATTACCTTATGGCGCGAGTTTTAGCAATTTTCTGATAAGGTTTGATTTTTTTCAAGTTTTCGAAAATTTGTTATCTTCCAAGTTTATGTATCTTTGAGTCATTGAAACTATTTAAAGCTTGAATTAGAGATACTGGATTGTTTCTTGAGACAATGAAATGGTTCTGAAAACATTAATATCACGACGTTTAGCAAGATTTTTTTAATCATATCATTATTGAGAAACCCCTCGGCTTAAACTTGACACACATAATAAGAAACATACTAAGACATGAAATATCCTGCCACAATCGTGGCGAAAAACATCAAGATATGTGAAAAATACTTGCAAGATCTGTCCATGTGTATCAAGGAACAAGATCATGTTAATATGGTCAAGGAAGATTTAGCGTAAGACTGCCTGCGGAAATTATCGAGTTTAGAATGTAGAAAGTTTATGAGCAATATTAAACAAGATCTAACACAATGTTCTAAGATTAAAATTATGAAAAGTAAGCAGAAAATCTTTTAAAAACTTTTAGCTCCTCCAGTCTACTAACAGTTGAACTTCCTGTTTCCAGTATCAAGATTTTTTAGAGTGAATGCAAGCTCGTTTTGTAAGCAGTACACAACTTATGTAGAACCCTCAACGTAACCCTTCCCCCACTAGAGTCCTATAAAAAGCGTCAGAACCAACTTCAGTAGATCGCATTAGTTGGTACGCATAAACCTAGAACAGAATCGGTTATTTCGGCTTGTCTTTGAATGAAATCTAACTTCTCCTTGTCTCTTTTGTCAGGGAGAAAACAAAAAAAAAAGAGAAAAAACAAGAATTTTTAAGTGCTGTGAAAAAATTTTCTTGATTTATCTGGATAAGATCTTTATTTAGATCTTTATTTCAAGATATTTATTTTTTACATACGGTGTCACGATCAGACGTCTTGTCAAGGTGTATCAATCTGCAATTCAACGCGAATGTTACTCGGGTTGAGGTGCTCATTGATCGTAATGAGACCCATCCAAACAACAATTGGCCATGATCATATTTGATCAGATCCATCCTGGTAATTATCAGTCATGATAAATTTTTGCTCGTTTTGAGATTTAGGCAGACAGATCCGGACGAAAATGAGCTATGATCAGTATATACCTTAGTTCATGATCAGAATTTATCCACACTTTGACTAGGGACATCGTTGGTTTAATCCCTTCAACGTACTGTGCGTTTTTAATAAACGAAAACCTCAACCTTGATAGTCCCATTTCTGTTATGCATTCTAGCACGAGCCTCGCTTGCCTCCGATTCCAAAAGATCCGCCTCTGATGAATCTAAGGAGAGATACTGACTTCATCAGACAGAATGCGGCTGAAAACATTTTGCTCAAAGGCTGTCCCAATCAGATCAGAAGAGGAATAGTGGATGACAGGAATGGTCACTTCGAGGTACGGTGAATATCTGAAATTTTTATGCTATCCTGGGATCTTTTCCGTCCCGGGTCGAGAAATATTATGAAAGAAATGCGCTGATTTTTCAAAAAGTTCGCGCAAAAACCTTACATAAAAATGCGCTGAATTGTGCTAAAATTCGCTGAAACTTTGCAAGAAACGCGCTGAAAACCACTGAGTTTTGAAAAAAATAGCTATCACTGAGAATCGAACCCTGCTCTCCGGCGCCGTTGCCTTCACTCAATCCACTGCTCCATTCATTACTGAACTTCTGCCTATTTAGTTTGATTTTATAGCAATAGACAGTTTAGAAAGAAATGCGCTGAAATTATGGAAGAAATGCGCTGAAAATTCAGCGCATTTCTTACGTATTTTCAGCGCTTTTCAGCGCATTTCTTAAAGAAAAAGTTAATCGTTATACACTATTGTACCAAAAAGCTACGTACACCAAAAGATTTTTCAAAAAGCAATACAAACATCAAATAATACAACATTTCCAGTTCAAATTCTGTTCTCTAATAACGCGTCATTACACCTTTAGCTTTTTTGACGTCTAGCAGACGTTTGATATAAATTTCATACAGGTTTCTCACGACGTCTGGGTCAATTTCATTCCAAATTTCATACACCTTTTCTTCTAAATTTTCCCAAAAAACTGTCTGTCTTCGTAATTGTTGCTTAAAAATCGCCCATAAATTTTCAATAGCTTTCAGAACTGGACTGCATGCTGGCCATTCCAGTAGCTTCCACTCGTTTTTTTGGAAAAAAAATGCCGATAATCTTCGATTTATGCACAGGAGCATTATCTTGCTAAAAAAACATGTCCAGGAAATGCATTTTTTCTTCGTAAGTTTTCAAAATTCCAAAAACCGACAACATTTAGCTTGTTTGGACACTTAACAAGCAATTTCTGTCCATCTGATTGTATTGCAACCCAAAGCATAAAAGATCGTTTATCCGAGCTCAAATTTTTTGAGGTTTTTTTTCAAGAAATCTTGTTCCATTTCTTCGAAAACCTCTAACAATTCCGTTGCTGGAGATGCACATCCGTGTTTCATCAGTAAAAACAACATTCTGCCAGAAAGACAACGGCTTCTTCGGCATCTTGATACACCATTTTGAACGAAAACACTTTCTTCATTCTCTTAATTTCATCTTTACTTTCTTCATTCTTCTTCAAAATGACTTTTGCAGCATTTCTTGACGAAACGCCATATTTTTTGAGAATTTGTCTAACTCTACCACTGGAAATTGTATCGTAGCAAGAGAAAGCGTTATGAGCCACTCTAATGTGCTCCAGTGAGGTTTTGGGATCTTTCAAAACATCAGTAAATAACTTTTTTTGACAATTTTGGGGGTCTTCCGCTCGATTTTTGGGTCTCGAAACTGTTATTTTACAGGTAACGTTTATATGCATACTGTTCACTGGATCTTGATTTCAAATTGCGTTGCTTTTGTATTTTAGACCATGAAAATCCGACATCTCGTTGCGTAACAACTTGGCAAACGGTGAAAAAACAAAGCGGTTTAACCATCTTTTCTGTTTAAGCGGAGAAAAGGAGAATGAAATTTCTCTTAAACCTTCTAAATTTCACGCCTTTCTTCTCGCCTTAGAGCAAAATATGCTTATGAAGCACAAATCATGCTTTAAAACCAGAAATCATGCTGTACATAGCTTTTTGGTACCATAGTGTATAAGGAAAATTAAATGGTTCGAAATTATGGAATCGGTGTCAAAAAGCGTTTAAATCCACTAAATGATTTTAAGAAATGCGCTGAAATTCAAATACATTTCATACAAATTTTCAGCGCATTTCAACGCAAAATTATGCAAGATTTTTGCGCTGAAAAATTTGAAAAATCAGCGCGTTTGAGCTCATTTTAGCGCAATTCAACGCATTCAACTCATTTCTTACATATTTTTAGCACATTCAGCGCATTTCTTACAAAATAATCCGCTGAAACGGCGCTGACATCTCGACTCGGGGTTTGTGCCCCCCCCCCTCTTCCAGCTTGGTGGGTGCATATTGTTTGCGCCCCCCAGACGCACGTGCCATATTTTTGCATAACGATTTACTATGTAATGGCACGTGCTCTGTAACGGGGGGGGGGAGGGGTTCAAACAGAAAAGATCCATATCCTGTTTGGCATTATGGTATTGGGTATTTTGGCACATTGGGTAAATTGTCATGTAACCAACAATTACTCGTACATTCCCCAAAATAATAAATGTGTTTCTTTTTACGAACGTTCTTTGATGTTCACAGCCTCTGATCAACAGTGGACTGGAGCGAAAGTACATTTACAAACCGAATTATGGTAAAACTCCCAAGTATATTCTGAGGAGGTACAGACAACAGTTCGACACACAACAGGCTGAAGATAGGTGAGCTTCTTAATTGCAGTTTAGCTACCAAGGTAAAACTATAGCCTACCAAGGTATCCATTCACAAGACTTTTAGACAGCTGAAAATTTTTGATCTGTTTCATATCCCCCAACGAATGAAATTTTCGCTTTCACAAGCCAGTCTGATTAAGCTAATGCGCTTCTTTTTTTGCTCAGATAATGCTTCGAAAAAAGAATAATTGATGGAAGTTTATAAAGGAAAGCGAGTTAGAAGTGATTCACAAAATTCTGCGAACAAGAATTTCAACCTATACTATGTTTTAACAGTTTAATAGATGTGCATCATTTTTGACAAAAAAATATTTGTGCAAATGAAATAGAATAATACTTCAAAGACAGGGTAAGGGGAGGGGAGGGGAGAGGAGGGGAGAGGGAGATAGGAGGTACTGAAACAGAATAAATTTCAAATCTGCGTGCAATAAGAAATTCTGATCACATAGGTACAATGGGGAGTTCTTGGTGAGAGGGACTTCTAAGCTGTTGTGTGATGATGAGAAGGAGGCTCTTATTTGGGGACTGAAACACAACTGGGAGGCTGTGAACAAAGAGTACATCTGTGGACTCAAGGCCAGTGACTCAACTGTCCAACAGAGGTAACTATTACAATCAACCCCCGGGTTGACAAAAAGTTTTAATCATAGAACTCTCATATTATAGAACATTGACTTCATAAATCAAAAAAGTTTCAAAAGATTGGTAAAACTGCAACTTTGTCATAAATGAAAGTTCTATGACTAAAACTTTTCCATAAATGGAAGTTCAAACATAGCCGGTAGAATACCGGAAACGACTCGAATCGTCGTGCATTATAATCTCTAACCTAACCTTACCGAAATCAGAACATCAAAACATACAAGAGAAAAAACAAAAGTAGCCCAACAAACCATATTAAAGTGTTTTAAAAATGCCGAGAATTTTTTAGGTGCGGGGGAGCTAGGTGGGGTGGGTGGGTAGATAGGTTGGGGGAGGTGGGTAGTGCTGGTGTAGTTGGGGGGAGGGTAGTTAGTTGAAGGGAGGCGGTAGTTTGGGGGGTAGGGGTAGGTGGGGGGGAGTTGGGGGGGGGGGGGGGGTAGGTAGGTGGAGGGGGGTAGATAAATGAGTGGGTGGGTAGATAGATTGGGGAGGTGGGTAGTGCTGGGGCAAGTTGGGGGGAGGGGTGCGGGGGCGGTGGGGGGAGGGGGTAGGTAGGTGTTGTGGGGGGTTGTCCGGTTTAGTTTAGATAATTAGGGGTTACTTATATAGGAACAAAAAATCTCAAAATGACCTCTTCACCTTGAACATTACCAGCAGTTCCTAATTACTATACATTACAAACGAAGCTACTGTTAAAGTCCAATGTTCGAAAACAGAAGTAAACAATCAAAAACTGAGGTAAATGCTCGAACAGAAGAAGTCAAAATTCAAGTCATAAACAAACTTGCTTTCTGCTAAAAACATAACCGGTAGAATACCGGAAACGACTCGAATCGTCGTGCAAAAAAATCTCGAACTCTAACTTGGACAAAATCAGAATA